>NC_052018.1:10877884-11187149 GCF_015832195.1 Motacilla alba alba
AGGGAGGAGAACAGGCTTTGAGAACAGCTGGTTTCTGGCAGCAGTTGGAAAGCCAAGATGTTTCTGCACTCAAGTACTTATCTGAAGGATCTGTCTGCAGCTCCACTAAATGCCTCCGCCTTGACAGACCTGGCAACCGCTGCTGCTGTGCACCACTTTAGCAGGCTGGAAACTTCTGCACCACACTAAGCAAAGCTGTGGATCAGTACTAGCTCTTCCCATCCTGACAGAAAAATTATGTCGTGCTAGAGAGGTATGACACGGAATGAAGCTTTTAGTTTTGCACGACCACTGACATAAGAAACAGTACAAATACAGATTAAAAACAAATAAAGAGAGAAAAAAGTCTTGCTCAAATATATGGGATTATAAGGATGACAGAATTTACATGCATAGGCATATTTTACATAGCTTCAAGTCATCTACAGTTTATTAGTGTATTTTAATTGATTCCAGTGAATCACATCCTTTGTTATCTTAGCTGAATTTGCCAGTGATGGAAAACTAAACTGTCACTGGTGATCTATCCATGAAATGTAACCACACTAAAATGACTTTTGGGTTTTTGTTGGGTTTTTTCCTGTTACACCTGTGGGCAGCCTCTTGCTCTTCATTATTGCTCTCAGAGCTCAATTTTAAAGAAAGCCTTTTCCAGATGACTGAGGATGTCATTTAACTTAGTTGTTTGTTTTTTTTTCCCAATCATCCTTCTTGTATGCAGTTCAGAAGTTTAAGATGTGTTTGATTTCAGTACCAAAATAGGAATAAATTGAACCTCAGATTAAGAAAACATGCGTGGTGAACAAGCAGTATACAATGTGACAGAATTTTTTCTCCAGGAGATATCTTCTCAAGCAGACAGGTTTGTAAGAGAATTGCAATGCAAAACATACTTTTTGCTAATGGTTAGTAGTAGTTTCAAAATTTTCCTGGCACATGTCATTCATATGTAAGATTTAGGAAATATTCTCCCCAATTTAACTCTACAGAGTCTCAAATCATACCCCGAGCCTAAACATGACAACACTGCAGGCATCACAAAGAAGCAGATCATAAGCAGGCTTAAAACACTAATTAGATTGACTTAAAGGACTCTTGGGTCGAACTAAGGAATAAAAAGGTCAAGAGTATTCTTAAGGGTTGCCCAGTAAAACAGCAGCAGGGGAGAGAGGGAATGACAAGTCGTGTGCTGCATTTTCTCACTACAATGAACAGTATGGATTATGAAATAGCATGAAAGGGAAAGCTCTTACACCTCAAGGAAAGACAGCCCTGACTTCTAGCAAGAAGAGCACCTACAGCACAATCTGACCCCATCAGGTCAGTGAACTGTTACTCACATAAAGAAACACACTAGAATAAATGAGACAGTTCAGATGGTCAGCTTCCTAGAAGTGTTTGCTACTTAAAATTTTTGGGAGGCCAGTGTGAAACAGAACACATAATTGATGTGGGAGAAAATAAAAGAAAAACGCACCACATCCTTATATTTTTTCCCTACATCTTCATTCTTTCCTTCATCTCATTCCATTCTTTATGACAGAGGGAGGGATGACTTAGCTAGGAGGTTTCCTTGAGCCCATGAAGGAGGAGAAGGGACATGAGTTCTAATTATTGAGACCATGTACAACAGACAATTTCAATGTAATCAATGACTTATAAAATAATAGGAGAACCCCAACATTTTGTCACAGAAAGAAAGTATGAATTGCAAATTAAGACAGTGTCTTAGGAAAAAACCAAGCAGATACTCTTGAGAAAAACTCCCAGTGGGAGAGGAAGAGTCCACTTCATAATTTGACACTGAGTGCAAACATGCACCAGGCTAAGGGAGAGAGAGGGAGCAGGAAGAATCTCAAGCTGCAGTGAAAAAAAAAACTAAAGCTCAGCAAACTTTCCAAGGTGAGGCCAGGCTTTGAAGAAAGAAGAAGGGGAAATAAAGGAAGAGAGGGGGAGAAGCATGACACCGCCAGACCTTTGCACTCATTGTAGCCAAGATATTGGAACAGCTAAAAAGGAACTTTAGAGTCAGATATATTTTAAGTTTCTGTTTTCATATTTCATTTTTTGTTTCCAATTTTACAGTCAGGAATTCATCTCACTGTTTGCTAGGACACATTTCTTTCCTTCTTTAGTCTTTTCTTGTGTAAAGAATGGGCTGCTTTGGCAAGAGGCATGCTATGGAGAAATAACCTGTAATGCTGCATTAACTCATGCTGGCCATTGTCCTTTACCATGTGATGAAGGAGAGTAATGGGTTTAGGGTGCAGAGTGTCTTGTGAAGTTCTTCCTAGACACAGCCCCTACATGGGTTCATAAAATCCAAACTTCTCAGAAATCTAATTGAGCCAACAAGGAACTGGGTAAACTAAAAACTATGTAAACTTGTATGTGAGTGAAAATGGGGCAGAGTGCAAATCAGACATTAAACAAGCTTTTGTTTTGTTTTTTTTTTTTTTTTTTTTTTTGACTCTCCCAAACCCTTTCAGATGTTAGAACAAGTAAACAGTACGTGACAATTTTGTTTTATTGTTAATCCTGGTATCAGGGTCAACTTTACCTTACTTTTCTACCTTTCTTCCTTACTACAACTGTTGCTTGAGGTGCCAAATGTGTCAGTTTTAGCTTTCTGTTTAAGGTAAACATGTGCAAAAGGTCACTTTTGTTACAGTAAAATAAATTTTAAATGTAGCCCTGCTCAAATAGAGCTGGAAATTTTTATATTTTAACAAAAAAGTATTTGTTCTCCTTTGTGTTGGCGCCAGTGGCAGTTCTTATATGTAATACCATTAACACTGGTAGCTGAAATTCCCCACAAGGAAATGATTCAAGACAGACGATAATAAAAAATGGAGAAAAAAAATGGGATGTGGTTACAGCAGCAAAAAATCTCACTTATTATGGTTATGTCTTCACTGCAGAGTTGCTCAGCTGGTGTCCCCAGTTTGGCAGCAACAAAGTCTTCCAAAGCAACTAGAGTGATGCCTTGATCTAAGCAAGATGAATTGCAGAGCTATAGATTAGTGTGTCTGCTAATTGTTCTTCATCTTAGTCTGATGAATAGCTCCCTTTGCAGGGAGCATTCCAATATCCCTTTTGTGCCTTACTACAGTTCCCTCTTTGCTTCACTCCATTCTTGGGAAAACGCTCAATGTCTTCAGAAACATTCCATGTTTCCATGGAAGCCCTGTCTTACACCTGTGACTCAGACCTAGTTATTGCTATTCTCTTCGTCCTAATACACTATCATAAAGCTAAAGTTATTTGTGCAACAAAATATGAAAATATTAAATTAGCAAGGACAAATTAATCTTCCTTCACTGTAGACATTTATGGTGTGGAGTGTGACCCACAGGAACCATTCTAGGTGTCACCATGACACTGAGATGAAGATAACCTTGAGAACATCTGTTCATTGTCTACAAAGAGAGGGGAGCTGAGATGTAGACATTTACATCAGTTGAAATGGATCCTACTCCCAGTGACTAATCTCAGCTGGGAAAGAGCTATTGCTTTTTCTTCTGCCTTGAGTTCAGATCACTGACTGTCAGAGTGAGCACTGGATTGCAGTGTTAAATCAAACAGTAGCTGAGGTCATGAGAGATGCAAAGCAGCGTGGACTGCAAGCATTTACTAAGTCAGACCCTGGTTACCTGCCCTTTCCAGCTGAGTCTTGTCACTGCTGGTGCGGGTGCCCCTTCACATCTGTTTTCAGTGCGTCTTACAACATTCTGCTCAATAATGAGCATCTGTCTCAATTTAAATGCTGTGGTTGTCCTAAGATCGATGTTTGCCATGAGGGTGGAAGGCTAGACCAGAGACAGTGGAATAAAAGGTGTGTACTTGTACAGACAAGTGACAGACAGTAGAAAAGATCACCACTTTGCAGCTGACGCTGGTGCAAACAGACCTTTTTAGCTCTTTCCCACTATTGGTTAAACTAAACTTCCTGAATTCACACTGACTGGGCAATGAGAAAAGGACTTGCAGGAGCAGGGATCTGTCTGAACTAAGAAACAGCAAGTTTAGCTAAGATACCAAAGCTAAGAGTTAGCACATGAATGCTGGGGTTTTTGGAGTACCCATGAGTTTCCATGTAAGGGAGCTAAGGAATCCCCAGACAGGATTGTTTTCTTACTGGAGGAAACTTAGAAAATTGTGTAGTTAAATCAAGGAGAAAACAAATATTAGAGGTTGATAAATGAAAGATTGATAAAATGAAGTGGAAAGAGAGGGACCATGCACTGTCATGATACTTGTAAACACCAAGTTTAAAGACATAAATATATAAGTGAGGGATTTCTATCTCAAATGTGATGTTCTATTGTGTTTATTCTGTCTAAAGGGCTCAGCAATGCAGACTGGATGTGGCTTGAAGACTTCATGTCAGAAACCACACAGTTTGATTAGACTTGGAATCAGTTGGCCAAAGAGATGCTCATGAGTTCTTCATTGTATCCTTGCATTTTCAAGAAAAATACAAACATCGCCCAAGACAAATTTTCTAAACACAGTTTTGGGGAAAGCAGTGGTTGCTATAACTAACCATGATTACCATGAATTACCTGAATACCAGCCCACCAGGACAGATAACTGGCCTGAGCCTGGAAATGGCAAAACCAAAAGTTGTCCTCTTTGAGGTTCCACCTGGCTGCATTTCAGGCTACTACACAGAGTTTCATTTGTGTCACTCTATTTATATTCTCTATCACATACATGGATGCATAAACTGATCCATTTTAGAAATCCATGCATTGGCTGTAAGCACCTTGTTTGGAAAGTTTGTTAACTGCATGTCAGCTGTAGGAAAATGACTTCAAAATCCAAGCAACACCATCGGCAAACTCACCAGAAAGTACCTTATCTCACATTTCAGCAATGAAAGCAAGGCTATTTCACTTCCCATTTTATGTGTGAGAAGACCCCAGACCATAAAAATCAAATAAGACTCTGGAAAAAATCTGGGCTAATGAAAAACTTTGTGAGAAATGAAGAAACTTTGTAGGGCCAAGTACACATTGATTTCATAATTTAGATCCTGTGAGATGCTTTTCCATTAGTTAGTAAAACATTTCTCCAAGCTTTGCCTTGACTAGAAAGTGCTGGTTTTAACATGATAATAAACTTAGCGTAATTTTTCAAACTCTTGTCACAGAATTAGAGCTGAAGTAATCAGAACAATATAAGATTTAATTGTATCTTCTCTTGGTCAATTAGCAATATTCAACATGGTGTCAACTAAGTAAAACCTAGTGTGTTTAAAGTTTTGGTTATGACATTGCCTGGAATTTTTTTTTACAAGATGGGACGTTATATTTCACCATGGATCCCCTGAAGGCTCATGACAGCGTTTTAGTCATTATTTTTTTGTGGGTTTGCATGCATTTTTTGAGTACGATAAATTTTCAAAGATCTATGGTGAGAAGATCTGTATGGAAACTGTTTTCTTTTTCCTGAGGAGTTTATTTAAGACCTTAATGATATGAAAACCTCTGGCTTAATGTGCCTGAGAAATTTTGGGTCATCTTCATTGTGACCTTGGTACTTGTGAAACCTTGTGAATATTGATCAACATTCAGTTACGTGCCGGCATTTAATTTCATTGACAGTTTCAAAACCACTGTAATATATGGTTGTCAATGTACTTTTCCATGCTGTCTTGATGATTTAATCAATTCTGTTTCTACTATCAAAACTAAGTCTGGCCTATAGTTTTAAAGCTGGAGACATTATCAAGATTAAATTTGAGGTTCTCCAACATCAATGAGCTGTAGATTCTCATCGATCTATTCACTGAAGCCCATAGCTCCAGTTTGATCTAGAACTTTTTTTGATTTTTGTTTTGGGGTTTTGCTGTGGGTTTGGTTGGTTTATTTATTTATGTAAAAAAATAAGCCCAAATCCAGAATTTCTCTTTTTTTAGCTGGGTAAACTGAAGCCTGGAGAGCTCAAACGGCTTTGGAAAAGCCAACGCGCAGGTCAGAGCAGAACAAGACCAGCACTCAGACCTGTATCCCATATTCTCATTGCCCTGGCAAATGTACAGATGTCTCAGTTCTTTTCAAAGTATGTGACTACCACCAGCTTTGTGTGATCAATTCAGAAGCCAGGCAAATGAACAAAATCTGGGATGTAACTGTGATAATTCAGTAGGCTAAGGAAAACATAAGAAAATAGTTCAATGCTGCAGCATGAACAAGAGACAGAGAAGAAGAGAAACAAACTTTGATTTATTTAATTAAAATAACTTATTTTGATAGAGCTTCACTGAATATTCTCCTGGAAAGCTTGCTTTGCCTAGCAGTACATTTATTTTTAGTATGGGCTTTTCAACCTTCATTTCTGGCTGTAGGGAGGAGCTAGGAGTGTGTTATATTCGTTGAGGTCCTCAGCTATTGAATAAAGGATTCCAGTGGTACTCTACCTGACATTTTAAACATCAGAGCAGATATCCTTCAATTCCAGAGACCTACAAGGCAGAGGCCTCTCCAGAATTTTTTGTAACCACCTGCTGAATCGCTGTATTGGGCTTCTGAAGCTGAAGCCAAGTCAGTGGCGGTGTTAACCTATTTTGTTAGCAGATCATGCTGCCTTCTTCTGTCAGAGGTGGCAATGCTCTGAGGATCATTCTCAAGGTCCTAACCAGGGCTGCTCCCCATTGTGTGCTGTCAGTCAATGAAAGCAACAGAGAGACATCTAAAATTATTCACCTAAGTAAGCATATGTAGAGGTGGTGGCAGAGCTGGGTGACATTTTCAGGACATCTTCCACATGTCCTAAAACTTGTCCTGAATCTGCATGTGCTCCTGCTCCTCCTGTCTTGACTTTTCCTGGATGTTGGCAGTGCTCTGCACATTAAGGGTCATGACTGCTTTAGGGGTCACAGGAAAGTTCAGAAGCTTGTGGAGGATGTTTTACAAAAACAACAACAACAACAAGAGTTGAATAATATAAAAAGCATGTTGTGCTGTTTAACTTTTGATTAAAAGCAGCAGCCCTTCATTCAAACCCCACAGTCTTTGTCCTTGCTGCACTCATCATTCAAAAGGGTTTTATGAAGACAGGCATGAAATGACTCAAAGTTTTCAAAAGTCAAAATTTTTATTTCATCTAATTATCTGCCTACATGTGAGCAGGGGTTAGCAGTGAATGCAGATGGAGAGCACACCTGCAGAAAGAGGAGGCCCTGCTCTGTGGGTTGTCTTCATCCAGTCTACTGCATCTATTACTGCAAGTGATCACATGAGATTTCAAACTCAAATTTGGACCTCTTCAACATGATGGATTTGGTTGTAAAATTAGTCTATAACCTAGCTTTTGATAAAAGTGACCAGTAGTGACCTGTGTGAGTTGGCTCTAGTTACAATAAAATTGTATAGGTCTAAATAAGATATGGTTTATGAAACTAAGGTGAAAGAAAAGGCAGGGTAAGCTGGATGCCAAACAAAAGCAAAACTTAATAGGTTGCTATTGCTTCTAGTGTTTCTTTGGCTGTGCAAGTCCAGTGTGGTGAACTGAGTAGGATGGAAGGGCAGAAGGGCAAGAAAAAGGGGGCCAGGACACCAAAATTTCTCTGGTTTTGCATGGAAAAATGAGACATTGATGGCTAGCCCTTTCCATGTGGATGCTTTTTCAAGTTCATTTTGGTTGTAGATTTAGATTTAATGAAAGGTGAAAGTCTGAGGTTACCAGAACAGTTAGTGAACCTTCTGCCAATTAAAGGTTTTGCCCCAAAGACCACACCTTGCGATGGCTGAATTTCACTGTCACCCCTTCCAGAGTGTTTTCCCTCTGCTACCTTGTTATTGTAGTGATGGTGGCATTGTAAATTATAGTCCCAGCTGGATGAAGAACCCTTCTGAACTGATCCTAGTGCTGCTCCCTATAGTATTGCTAATGATTACACAGCTGCCTTGTAGGCATTCTAGAGCATAGGCTCATGGGTCCGCCTCCAGCACAAGTTGCAATAAAGTTTATTTTCATTCAAAACAATATATATTGGGATTATTGTCAGAGCAGCCCCAGAGGCTTGCATAGGAGGTCTAGTAAGCATTGGTAAGAAAATTGGAAGCCTTGAGGTTATTAATGTTGCTAGAACAGCAAGCTTAGTGGCCAGCAGAGGTATAATTTACCTACGCTAACATCACACACTGGAGCAAGGCAATCAAGAAAGAGGTCAAGAGACTTTAACACAACATAAGATAGATATATAGCCCTGAGCCTTTTAGGCCAGATTCTCAGCTGCTGTAAATCAATGTAGCTTCATGGGAATCAGTGGACCTATGCAGTTTTCAATGTGCTAAGAATCTGGCCTATACCCTTTATGGAAGTTATCCTAAGATCTGAAATGAATGCAGCAGCAAAACTCATTTTTTATTTTTGCTTTGTTTTGAAGCCAACACATGACATTTTTAGCTCAGCTATACATTGGTTTGGAAGTTTAACACTTTTGGCAAGGACACATCTCAAAATGGTCATGAAAAAGCTGATGAGATTCCATCAATGTACATTAGCTAATAGAGAGAAAACGTAAGTAGATGCAGAAGGAGCAAATACCTGGTTTTAACTGGTTAGTAACCGAAGTTCAGGTAGCATACAGTCTTTTTGCTTGCAGTTGTGAGTTCCAGTCTATAAAACAGAAGTTCATGTTCCTATTTATAAAAACCAGCTCGACCAAAAATGTAACATCAGCTTTTGGAGATTTAAGTGACATGAAAGTGTGCTTTGAATTCATGCCAGGGGATAGAGTGAGAAAGCTGACAGAGATAGCAGAGAGTGTGAGGAAGACACAGACAAGCAAAATGCATGCACCATTGACTCACAAATACAAAAGGGTTGGTCTTTCTTGGTAGATATAGATCCAAGCCACAATTTTTATTCCTGGATTGCAGTCCAAGTCTATGTGTCAGTGCAGTCCCAGAGCTGTTGGAGTTTTGGAGACCACAGAGGAGGTTGTGTCTAGTGTTTTTTCAGAATAATTTGTGGCAACTCATAAATGTAAATCCTATGCTAACACTTGAATCTCTAACAGACACTTCAGCCTCCAGTAGTACTGCCTTCTGTTCTCAAGAAGTTCTTATATTTACTGATTTATCACAGTTACATATGAAACATGCCAAAGGAAGAAGCTTTTACTACTTTTCTCTGATGAAAAATTAAATATGGAGTGCAAAGAAATTGAAGAAGCATAAATATTTTTCGGAAGTAGGGAGATCAGCCTGGTAAACAATTTACTTGTCCTACATATCTGTAGGGACTTGAGCTACTTAAGTGTCCTACCTTTTTATGCTCTCTAGTTGTTCTTGTCTTTGTTTAGACAAAGACCTGACTCCAGCTGACCTCTGAGGAGAAGCTTAGCTTCTGTCATTTGCATTAATATAGCAGTATTTTGAATCTTTTTATCTGTCAAAACTCTGCATTTCTTACCAGTCTGGCAGTAACAGCCTTCAATAAATCTTCTTTTTTTTGGCCCTGGAGATAAATCAAGTCACATCTTCCAGGTCAATAAGGTATTAAAAATTCAAGATACTACTTTTCTTTCAAATAAGATACTTAAAAGCTGGATTAGATGGGGATTTAAGAGGTCAGAATTGAGAGGGCTCATAGTATTTTTTTCTGTTTCAAAGCTCGTGTTTAAGAAGAAGTTTAAAGTAAAATAAACTGGAAAGTGATATACCCTGTCTTCTGAGAGCAAATAAGAGAATAGGAGCTAACAAAAGTGAGTTACAGCTTTTTATACCGCTTTCTCTTTCTCCCTCCTTTACTTCAACTCTGTGAATGAATTCATTCCCAGGTGTGCTTCCATACAGCTTTTCTGGCCAGCAAGACCTGGAATCCTCACATGTCCCTTCTGTTTGCTTTCTTTACATTTGCTCTCAGTAAATAGAAACAAGCAGGACCCTGACGAAGTCTGTGAGGGCTACATCCCTTACATCAAGTCAGGTTTGACTCTCCCCTCCCACCTGCCCACCTTCAGCACTGCTGGGGGCTGCTCCCTCCACAGCAGCAGCAGCAGCAGCAGCTGCAGCAGCAATGCAGCCGTTTTGCTGCTGGCAGAGTTCACAAATCATCAGGCTCATTAACACAGAACTGAACTCGACTGTGACTCAAATTGTTATACCAGAGAGTCAACTGCAGTTGCTGGGGAACCAAACATTTCAAGTGTTCTGTTGCCACCACTGCTGCTGGGAAGGAAACCTCTGGGCAGAGAGCTGGGGCAGAGAGCTGAGGAGCATGACTTCTTAGGTTACACCAAACTGGACCACCACAGAGTTTTGGAAGTTCCTTCTGTCACTGTCTGGGTTGCCCTGGAACAGGGTTATAAAGCATGTGTGAGGCCAAGGAAATCTGTTCTTTCATGCTCCTTTGCATGGTAACTGAAAACCAGCAGTTTTATTCAACCATCTCCTCAGAGTATTTGTGCTCTCTGGAAGGGGAGCTGCCTTCCAGAAGCCAGTGCTGGTGACAACAGACCAACTGGCATGCTTGTAACCCTTTGTTTTTATGTGGGCAGCCTGCCAGGCTGATCGGAATCTAAACTTAACTATGCTGCCTCAGGTATTGTGAAAACAGTGTGTTTCTGGACCACTAGATGCTGGGCAGTGAGCCACCCCAAGGACCAGGAGCCAGAACCTTGTCTGTTGGCATGTTCTATGGAAAGCGTATAGCTGATTCTTTCTCGGCCATTTATCTCCTGTTCCAAACAAGGGGCAGAAGTTTGAAGTTAACCCTTCCAGATATTTAGAAGGGGGTGCCACAGTCATGTATTGACTACTTCAGAATAAAAAGTCTGGCCCACTCTTCCTGTTTAAGGATGGGGACTGCTAGTCAGGATGCAAACCTTACCTGCATGACATATGAGGGTTTGTTTTCACTGATCTCAGTGAGTTTTTGCTTGTTGATACTTGAGAAGAACCTGACCCACAGCCCTCCAGAGCTGTGAGGATGGGATCAGATCCCTACACTATGTTACAAGCATCTCTTGATGACTCCCAAAGCCCTTGCAAACACAAAAGAGCATAAAATATGAGATGAATGAGAAGCTTGAACAAAACAGAAATTGTAAACCTTTAGGCAGAATTTTTCTCTGGGGATTTCAGAGTCTCCTGTTACTCATAGGTGAAGATCACGTGGCCAAGGAGGATCACGGGACATGCCACAGCAAGATCAAAACATAAGTGCGATTCCTGTGGTATTTTAGCTAAACCAGGAACAAATCTGGCACCATTTGACTCTGGCCTTTCAGCTCTGAGACAGGGCAATAGCAGTGCTCATGCCAGCTGGCTATCTGCTCTGCAAGAGTCAACAAATTTCTTGACATGCGATGTCCTTATATCTCATTTGTTGATTGGAGCAGTGGAATATTTATGAACTGCCATCAGTGTCCAGCTTTTGAGTTTCGACCCAGTAAAGGATAAATATGGGACAATTTGCCTTTGGCCTTTAACTTTGGCCAGTGACCAGCTTTCTGTCTGTTTGTGGTTTCAACTGGATGAGGAAACAAACATCCCCTAGGTAAAACCCTTTCCATATCTATGACTTACTCCAGAAATAAATTATTTTAAAACCAAACACATCGAGTGAGAAACAAATCCCACACAGTTGTCCAATGGCCTTTGACCTCCTAATGGCTTGATGCCATCTGGCTGCCAGCTGGCTACTCCACTACATGAGGAAATAAGTTTCTCACAGACAACGATCCCTTCCACTTTTAGCCGTACCAAAAAAGAAAAAGCTAACCCACCTTTCCTATAACACCCTTTCATTCCAGAAAAAGGAGAAAAGTGACACAGGTGGCTGCTGAACTTTCAACTCTGAGTGGCAAACTACCAACTAGCTGGACTACACACTCCCACAGCAAAACAGAATGTTGCTTGGGCAAATCATTGTACAAGTCTTCCACTTGAAAAGAAGTATTCAAAAATTGAGAGAGAATAAGTAAATAAAAGAAGAAATCAAATATAGTATTGCAGACTTTTTGTGCA
Organism: Motacilla alba alba; assembly: GCF_015832195.1. Taxonomy (NCBI): domain Eukaryota; kingdom Metazoa; phylum Chordata; class Aves; order Passeriformes; family Motacillidae; genus Motacilla; species Motacilla alba. The sequence goes on from NC_052018.1 coordinate 10,889,869, forward strand.
TGTTAAGCCATAAGTAGAGACGCATACTTTTTAGCAAATATGCAAACTTTATATACAGACTCTGCAAAAGGATTTCTGCTTTTTGCAAATAGAGATGGGAAGAGAAGGATTTTTACTTTGCAGAGAAAATAATTCTGCCTGACTCAGCAGACATTTGCCTAGTTCATGGAAGCAGATCAAATGTGTATTGTCAAGAATGGCCATATAAGCTCCCTGACCCTCCCAGCTGTCTAGCAAAATCTGGGACCCATGAGATGAATTGGAATTCCTCTGAAAGCTGAAGGAAGGAGATGCTGGCTATAATTCTCAGGCAGGTGGTGACTGGGGCTCCTGGGACTCCAATGCTAGGCATGATAAGGCTGGGCGAGGCAGGCAGCTGGATTGGAGGGAGATGTGCTGCTGCAGCTCATTTCCTTCCACAGATTGGTGCTGCTATTATCCAACAGTCCCCATATCAACATGTGCACTCATGACTCATGAGATAGGTCCAGCACAGGAAATGCATCTATATTGCTCAAGAGCAATTTGAACACCTTTATATTACTCATGTAATGATAAGACTTCATCTAAATTTCGTATTCTTTCTTTCTTTCTTTCTTTCTTTCTTTCTTTCTTTCTTTCTTTCTTTCTTTCTTTCTTTCTTTCTTTCTTTCTTTCTTTCTTTCTTTCTTTCTTTCTTTCTTTCTTTCTTTCTCTCTTTCATTCTTTCTCTCTTTCATTCTTTCTCTCTTTCATTCTTCCGTCTTTCATTCCTTCCATCCTTTTTTCCTTTCTTAATTTCTTCCTTTTTCCTTTCTTCCTTCTTTTTCTTTCTTCTTTCCTTTCCTTTGTTTTTCTCCAGTGGTACAGAAAACCAAGTACATCTAACCAGCATTAGCTGTTATATTTCGAATAATTTTTAGCCCCATTGTGACCCTAGAATTTCCCCTTTCTCAAGCTTCTATTCCCTTTTCCATTCTGTGGCCCCGATAGTGCATGATGTCCACAAACAATGAGTGGACACCCTCTCTACTGTCTGCCTGCCCATGGAGATTCTAAGGCTTGCAGGAGATGTGATTCTCCCAGTCTACTTTCTCCATGACAGATTCTCTTCCATCCTGTCATTTACATTTACAGCCTGACTCCAAGCCTGTTTATAATAGCCAGAAAACTCTTTTCATTTACTTCAGCGGGCTTTGAATCAAGCCTTTATAAACCACACATGTACCCAACAGGTATTTATTAACATGAGCTTGCCATGCACTCTATGCCATGAGTGTGGAAAAAACGAACAATAACTTTACAATTACCCACCTAAGCCCTCTGACAGGCTCCAAAGGCATGTCTCTTTGCCAAGCAAGCATTGAATCAAGTTTGACATTTCTAGGGTAAATCATTTTTGTGTTCTAAAAACCAAAAAAAAAAGGTTAGGAAAAAGTCCAAAGAGTGAGAACATCACCATTTTTGGACAATAATATCATCCAAATGTCCTATCCAAATGGCTTCAAATGTTCCAGAAACAAATGTGTATTCTGGGATAAGACCACTGAATGCTAGGTAAAATTACAGGTGATTCTGCTTGAGGTTGGCAAGATTAAGCAAGGATTAAAATGGAATTAACAGTCCTACTATTTCTTTAATTACTCATGAAGATATTAGTGTCACTCACAGTCTTTCCAGAACGATGAGACATCTTTATGTATTGACTTTACATACAGATATTTCAGTTCTTTCACAGGCTGTGTCTTAATTTATTAAATTTGGAGTTGTTGGAATGAAATTTGTGCTATTTTGTAGTCTCTTCTTGAACTGAATTGGTGTAGCCTGAACCATCAGAGAGGACAACCCAGTAGACTTGGAAAACTCTCAATTTGCTGTGCGGGTGAGGTGTCACAAAGGACTTTCCACATTTTATCAGATGATAACTCTAAGCCAAAAAGGTTGGATCCACACCCAGATAAAAAGTGCCTCCAAGGACAAATCTGAAGAGCTCCAGGGTTTCCATCCAAGCCAATTTCTAGCTGTGATGTAAGACAAGGTTATTTCCATTAATGTTTAAGTTTTGCATCATCTGTTCTCTCATGCTTTAACTTTTTCACTTTCAGCAGCAAATCAATCATCATAATACTAGCAAAATCTTGGTTTTGTCATGTGCATGTTATAGCTCAGGGTGGATTGTCCTGGTGAAATATATATCTCTGAGAAGGCACTTTGGAGGCAAATATCTGCTAACAAATAGTTCACTAAGGCCCAAAATTTTTAAAAGTATATGTCAAAGTTGGAGTTTTCTGAGTCTTATGCTGGCATTTACATAAGTGTCTTGTTTTTTTTAAAAAATAAAGCTCAGTTACCCTGTGTCCATCTTCAGCAGTTCCTTCTGAAACTCATGGCTGATATAATTCTCAGTACTCTCTATAGATCAAGGTAACCTTTCCTTCATTTGCTGCACACGTATCTCTGTCATTTCTTCTACTGCTGCTTTAGAAACTGTGTAACTGCAAGGGTTAAACACAGGATTGTAAGTTCACAGATGTGCAAATACATATTTTTTGGCAGGTTAAATGCGCTAGGCAACTTCTGCGTGTTTGTGCTTTGAGTAAGGAGGCCACCTGCTTCTAATGTTACAGGAATATGTTGGCCAGTGGAAAGGCAGAAACCATTTTTTACTAATTGAATAATTTCTGTATCTTATCCAAATGCCAAGAGATTTCTTCTATCCCATGATTAGCTTGAAGTTTTGATAACATTCAAAAAAACAAAACAAAACAAAAAAACAAAACAAAAGCATTCTGAAGTCACTTTCTTGTTTGGTCCAAATGCCTTTATTCCTAGCACAGAGTGGTGGGAAAATGGGTATTGAATGGAAGAAATGGTAAATAGGAAACAATTGTTTGCTTGGATTACCAAGGCAGTGTCTGGGTAAGGTGGTGTTCACTGGGTAGGCGCAGTTGAATACTTGGCACTGGCACATGGAATAGCAAACACATGCAGCAGTTAAAATCAAGCTTGCATTAATGATTTCATTGCCTGAACTAAATTTGTAATGTAAATCATTCAGAGGTGCTCTAAGGCATTTCTATTCTTAGAAGAAAAGTCACAAACTGGAAAGTACGTCACCTTTGCAATCAGCACCCCCTTTAGCCTGTAATGTGGAACACATGGTGGTTGAAGAGGTTACAGTGTTACAGAAATGTCATTACAGAATTTCTCTGTGTTAACATGTATCATCTGTCACATAATTGTTTGTTTTACAACCCATACCTATAATGGGCTAAGTGGGGACTATTTATATCAGTTAACAATGAGTGCCTTTAATTAGTATTTCATGCAACTGGAACATGTTAAAGATTCTGACACAAATCTGGCTTGGGTTGCTAAATTCCATATGAATTTCATTATGAAATTGCTAAGACATTACAGTTGCTCAGGTATTGAGGTTTATAAGTGCACTTCATCTGTTACAAAGCCAGAGCAAGTAAGTCACACACATGCTAAAGAAAAATCTTCAGAACAGCAGCTTGGTATCTGACCCAGTTGAATGAGAGTTTAAAGCAAGAAAGATGAAAATCTTTTATTATTTGAAATGTGCCTGCATTTGCTCTAAAACTGCAAAGCTTCTAATACCTGAACAGCTGAGGCATTATATAGAATGGAAGATTAGGACAATGGAGAATCAGATTGTGAACAAAATTGATAACGAAAATTTTTCAGAGATGGACCAGTCAGCAAAGAGCTTCACAAGCTGTTGCCAGACTGTAGAATGCTAACATTGTGTTTTGCTAATGGTGCTAATGGTTGATACTGAGTGGTTACAAGCATGTCCTATTCCTCCCAAGTGATCTCAAGGCAAAATATTTATCCTGACACCCTCACTTGCAGCCCAATCTCTTCTCAGTGACTGTGTTGGGCTATGGGACATTTCAGTTCCCAGTGAAGGACTCCCAGCCCCTGTGGGACTCTCATCCGTGGGCCCTCATGAATTTGCAGCGTGAAGAATGTGTCAAGGAGCAGTGCAACATCCAGAGAGTGATGGGAGAGGAAAATGTGCCTGAGGTTACCTTTTTAGAATTTGGGTGTTGTCACGGTCCTTTAGACTGATCGCAAGAACATGCTAGAATCAGGCTTATGTCAAAGTTAAAGCATTTCAGGAGATTAGGAGTGGGAGAGCAAAGGATGACAGGAAATCCCAGCAGCTTCATGCCTCCACGTTATTCTTCTCAGATGTTGTGGCTGAGGCTCCATTCCTCTGCATGCCTCAGTTCCTGAACCTAAGGCTGCTTTTTCCCTTCCATACCTGTTATTAAACTTGCAAATTTACATTGTGATGGCACAGTAACTGAGCAGCTGGTTCTCCAGAACTTTTCAAAGCTGTCTTCAAGATTTTGAGATGCTGAACAAGGAAAGAGAAGCAGCTCAGGATTTCTCATTTTTGTCCTCTGCCACTTGTATCAGCTACCCTTGTCAGTGCCTACAGTATTGTTTAAAGCATTTTCTGACAGGCAACAACATTATAATGAAATTATTCTACAGATGTTTTAAATGAAACTTTTTGGGTTATATTGATATAATAAATAATATACAAATAAAATATTTTTATTAATGGAATACCAGAACATGGTGCATTATTCTAAAGAAACTCACCCTAGCTTCTTGTGAAATTCTAATACTAATTCAGAGTCCAGCAACAAGCCTTGTGGTATAGCTGTTTATTTACCTTCAATTTTCATAGGCAAAAACCCATTTGTCATTTTAACTTTTCCTCACAGAGGACATCAGCTTTCTTCTTCCCACGCAGTCAGGTTGGCAATAGAAAAGATCTTCATCTTTGTTAAAAGAGAGGATCTGATTTCTGAAATTTGTTTTCAGTATTCCAGATAGCAGTAAAGCAAGTCCTCTTTCTAACCACTCAATTCTTAATGAAATGTCTTGAAGATTTCTGTTTGAGATAGACAGAAAATATTTTTAATAAGGAATCATAAACTATTGGGAGGGGCAGGTTATTCCATAATCCTCATCTGATGATTACCTTTGATATCCACTTTTCCTCTGTTAGAATTAAACTTACACTTTACTTAAATTTACTCTTTTTTAAAACTACATTTTTCATGAAGAACTATAACAGGTATTCTTACCAAAGTCCTCCGACATCGGACATCATAAGAAATAATATCCCAGCTCTGTGTGTGCAATATTTAAATGTAGATAGGAATTTGAAGCATGTCAGCTGCAATGAGAGGACGTATCAAAATATCTGAAATCAATCTGAATTGTGTGCAAGAGACGTTTTTGTTGGTGATTTTCAGATATATCCCCTTTCTTGCTCTTCTCTGTCCTCTACCCTCAGAAATAATTTTCTCTCAAAATTTGTTTTATGATTGATTGTCTCTTTACTCTTGTTACTTTGGAAAACAATAAAGTCCTTCTAGACACTTAGGAAAGAAAAGTCCCTTCTTAGGAGAAATCTGGAGAATGCATCTTGATAAAAGACAATTTTTTGAAAATGGAAGGAAAACTAGACAATATAAAAATATACATAGGAATATATCTCTATATCTATCTATGGCAGGAGTACAGTTTTTAAAAGCTTTAGAATGAAGATGTACAAACAGATACTGGTAAGGTGATTTTTGGGTACTGAAAAAGTATTTCCCATGGAACGTCAATTTGAGTACAGTATGTTGAAGGAATACAGATCATAAAAACAACTGGTGAGCAATCATGCAGCTGATTTGGAAGACAGGGTTGCAGAGCAGCATCATGTCCTGTCCCCTTACAATCTGATGAAGACTATAAGTAAGGAAGAAGGTGTTTGCTCAATGAGGATTTTAGTGCAAACCTTGTAGAGAGTTGCACTAGAAAAATATACTTTCTGGACCACTGGAGGCTTTTGTTCCCTGTTGGTCACAGGAAAGCATTTGTGTCCCAGAGAAGAGCATCAAAATATAATTCATCACCACATTGTACTGTGCTTTCACTCAGCTCTGTCACCCACAGGAAGAGCAGTCCTATCCTGACAAGTGAGCTAGAATTGAACAGAATGATCTGTCTTGACACTCCCAGGACTGCTGCCCAGTTTTGGCTGCACCCTTATGAGTGGTGGTGTGTTCATTTGAAATATTGTAATAGCATAAGGCATTTATATCCTTCCATATTGTCTGCCCTGGTTTTTTTTCTCTTTTATGTGTGTGGTTACTTGAGTTTTTGTCCCTCTGATGTGAACCAACACCCTTCCACACATCTCAAAAGCCACTGGAAATATAATGTGAACAGTAGTTTGTAAATTAAATATGCTTAAGTAGCAGAAAACTGCAGTAACTAAGGGTGATATATGGACTTGGAAGACTAAATCTAACTTTGTGGATTCAATTATAATTACAGCTGTATTAGCTGGCACATTGGCAAGACAAACCTGCCAAGACTGGCTTACTAGAAACTGAAGGAAGGCTGACCACATCATCAAAGAATAGCTCTCTGATGACATAGTACCTGCAGCTCTCCAGCCAGTGGCCCACGGGTCCCGCTGAAGACACTAGCTGGTTTGTTGGGAGGCATCAAACAGAAGGGATGATGGTTTGCTGCCAGGGTCAATGGCAAGAGGGATGTTTCCCCTTAGCAAGTTTAGGGAAGTCTCCAGAACAAAGGAGGGGAAATTGCAAAAATATATTGGATTTTGGAGGTGTCAGAGCCAGGTTACAGTTACTTATTAGAGAGGAAAGGTTCAGAAATGCAGTGCTTAACACTCTCTCCAGCTCTGCTAAACTATTTATGAAGAGCTAACTATAATTAGAAATCCAAATTTAAAAAATGGTAAACCAAAAATTTACTTTAAAAGTGGGCAGATGGCCAACACTTTTTACTGAGCAGTACTGGAATGTTAATGCGGAACATACGCAAAACCGTTATGAAAAAAAATACACCTCTTTAATGCTAATATTCAAATAGAATGAATGATAATTGCATTAGGCACCAATTGGGAGTCAGCATAGGTCCCTGAGAGCTGGAAATGCACTATATGTTACAGGATAAATTGGTACTGACAGAGCCTGTTTGAGAAAATTTTTTGCAGGAAAAAAATCTGAAAGGGAGGAGAAAACACAATTTTTCTTGCAGAATGAATGAAACTGTTTTGTCAGTTAGTAGGGACTAGAATAATACCTGTCTAATTTTACTTTTTTTTTAAAGTGCCTTTGATCTAAAATGCATGTGATGAGTATAACCTCATACCAAATACTGGAATTTGTGAATAATCTGTATAACTGCTTTCCCAACCTTGTTCATCCATTTGGTTAAGTCTTAAGAAAACAATCACCTAAATCATTGTCCTGATTTTGTTCTTCAACACCTACCCATGTGGAAACACAGGGAGAATTTATGGTGGGTAGATTGTAATTGTCTGATCTGGAATTTACCCAGAACCTGAGGTGACTAGTACATGGCTTTCCAGGCACCTATTTCACTTACTGATCAGTATTTCTCTGTGGTGGTCTTGATGATGAGCAGCCAAAATCACTGGGGTGAGAATTAATGTAAAATATTTCAGAACCTGAATGCAAAGCATACTGCTATACTTTGGCAACAGCCACATCAGAAAGGCTCTATTGAATCAGAATTCTTGGTAGTGGTTTCTACAGAGTGAAGAGGATCCCATTACAAAGGGTTGTGGCACAAAACCCAGAGAGGAAAACTTTGCTGGGTTTGTGCTACTCCTCTCCAGAACCAGCCGGAGCATCTCTACATCTTGCTTCTGGAAAGGACAACCCCTGTGAATGACTCTGGCTGCAGTCAATCAGGTCCAGACACTGCTTTTGTCTCTGTCTCAGTGCTCTTGTTAGAGCTAAAAGTGAAGCTGGTTATGGAAAGGACAAAGAGGATCTGTGTGCATGGAAGGAAAAGATGAAATAGAGAGGATGTGCTTTTCAGGTGAGTCAGGAGAGTATCAAGTCAAGAGCTAAAGGGAGAAGGGGATCAAACTGTTATTTATTTAAAATGAAATTGTGACGCTCAAAATGAAACATTAATCTTTTTCTATCTCTAAAAAAATGCACAGTGCATTCCCCTCTTGAATTTAGGTCTGGTCTTGCATCCACCAAAATCCATAGGAAACCTAAGGAAAATACAAAGGAAAGCAACAGAAGTAATCAGAGATATGAAACAGTAATAACACAATGAAACACAGAAACTAGAAAAAACTCATCTGGGAGAGGATATAAAATCACATTCTGTGTGAAATTTAGGTGCAAGTAACAATTTGTTCATTAGAAGAGGAAATATTTTCATTTTCATTTCAAAAATAGAAGTATCAGATAAAAGTATCAGGTGGCAAATTCAAGACAAGTTTTTTTCATACAATTCACAATAGTATGGAATTCATATCTAATGGCTAGACATGCCAAAAGACAAGGAGAGGTTCAAAAACTGGTGAGGCTCATCCACTGAAGAAAGTTACTGCAAGGGTTATTACACACAAAGGTGTTGCCTCTGATTTTGAAAGTTCTTAATTCTCTCATGGCTGGAACAGAGGGAGGCTTGCTGGGCTAACAGCATTTTGTGTTGCCCTGTTTGTTCTATTTTTCCCAGATTTCCTTTACTGTCAGAAGCACTCTGCTGGGCTTAACACACTGTGATCCAATCAAACACTGCTTTTTCCGATGTTCTCACCTTAGTTTTATGTGTTGTCTTGTGCACACAGGCTACCTGGGAAAGACAGACACTTCCCAGAAGTGCTGGACTGACAATAGCTGTTACAGAGCAACTGCAGAGCTTCCTACAAATAAAGGCCAAGGCACAGAGTTAGTCTCCCATGAGCTTCTGCTGAGTTGGAGATGTCCAGCTATTAAGGGCTATCAGCTACAGGGAAAGTCAGGCAAATATACAAGGCCTGTTTCCCCTTCCAGTCTTCCCAGATAAAAATTTCTGTAAGAAGGAAGGAATGCCCAGGAAACTCAACCTTATGATAGACCTAAGGGTTAAAATGTACTTAAAATGGATTAGCAAGTAAAAGTGAAAAGGAGGTGGTGAAGAAACAGTTTCTATACCAAACACAAAAATAAAAGTACATGCTACTAAATCCATGTCCTAACAGGAAAATCACAGTCTGTAGTACACAATCTGCATTGCAAATTGAATGGTTGGTTTGCTTATATCTATTCCATGCCAGAAATATCCTTAAAAGCTGCATTATCCTGGAGAACTCTAATACTTTTACATGAATCCTCATATTCTGTTTAAATAGTCAGAATTTTTGAAAGTAATATGTAACAACTAAAAATAATAAACCTTGCAGCCAACCAAAAGGAATTACCTGGTTCTCATCTTGATAAACAAAGTAAGCAATTTTTAGGGGAAATCTAATAATTGCCTTGAAGTGAATATCCATTCTTTCTTTCATTTAGTATGTGGCTACAGACTTGTGTTTCAGGAGAGTTAATTTCACAAAATTTTCAAAAAATGATGAGTGTGAATCACCTGTAGAAAGCAGTGTTCAATAAAAAAGAGATAATGAGGAAGTGTTAAAAAAGTTTTCTCTCTTATCCGAGAATCACAACCCTAGAATTAGAAGATGCTAATGATGCTAAAGTAAAATAATCTAGTAGAGAGGAGAAATGTTGGGAGACATGAAAATCAAAATTCATCTTGTAAGAAGAGAAATAGAGCAAAAATCAGCAGCAAAGAATAGTATTAGACAAGGAACTGCAGCAAAAATTATGAAAGAAGCCAAAGAATGAAAGGAGGAACACTTTGCCAAACCAGAGAAGTGTAATAGCACCAAGGAAAACCGGAGAGTGTCCATGACATTATGTAGCTGGAAATTTTATTCCAACTGCTACTTATGACACAGAGGAAGCAGTGTTCAATGAGCATTCCTGGTTTTTATTCAAGGATGGAGCTGGAGGAGACATTCTTATCAAAGGGCAGTGCTGAAAACATTTCCAGTTCTAGAGCAAAGCAGGAGGCTGATAAATCACTAGGTGAGGATTCCCGCATCTGCAAGTGCGAAGAGAGGAAAAGCATGAGCTGTTTGAAACACTGAAGTAACTGTAGAGGTGTAAAAAAAGGCTATAACTGAGGCAACACTGTGAAAGTTTAACTGTAAGGATATCAGGCATTAATCCCTGGCAGAATAATGTAATGCATCATTTTTTACTTCTTTAATTAAGAATTAAAGAAGTACATAATGAATATCAGAATGAAAAATTAATGAAAACACAATTTTTTGTGTAACTTTTTAAAAATCTCTTTACTTTCATATCTTTGATGAAAAACATTCAGTAATAATTATATTGATATCGATTTTTGTAGGATAACTGACTTGAATTTTCTTTCACTCTGACCAAGAAACATGTAAGTGATAAATTCAGAGTATTAATGCATTAAACAACGGACTGGTTAAGTACCCTTGTGGAATTGTGAACAAGAAATCACTTGTGAGGTATGTCTGATGAAGTAGTTTAATTTAAGCTTTAATTCATGGTCAACTGCTATTTAATGTTTTTATTGATGAATTGGAGGAAAACAGAGAATTGTTGTATATCTTCTTTAGAGATTATGTCATTAGGAAAGAATGCTTAGTAGCAAAGACAATCAGTTATTTTAAATAATTTGCTTTCTGTGCTCAGCTGCAGGCAAGTGAAATAGCTTTCAGTAGGAGCAGATTGTATTTACAGACTGGGCAAGTATCTCTGCAAATGGCTTGTGAGGTGTAAAGGATAAGCAGATGAGTTCAAATCCCCAGTATAGCACTGAAACAAAAAGGGTAATACAGTTCTTATACACATGAGGAGAGGAATCTGGAGGAAGCTCGAGGATGTTATGTTAGCTCTAGATGTGGTGTTGGGAACCACTACTAGGATGCTGTGCTTTGAACTGAACTTTACTCCTGCAGGAAGTCATGGAGGTAGAAAGAGCTTTGGCATAAAGTTACAAGAAAGAACCTTTGCAGCTGAGTCTTGGGAACCTCTCTCCACTTGTATTATCTGTGAATGAGATTGTCGACAAGAATCAAGTTTGACATGACTGGATGAACTGACACTTAATAGCAAAGGCTCTTCATCTTATCAGAAGTCATGACTGAAAATAAATGTAATCAAATTCAACCTTGAAACAAAGTAGAAATTTTAGCCATTTTTGAGTTATTTGAACACTGAAATGACTCACAAAATTTGACTTGTGTTTCCTCTGTCCCTGGTAAGCATTAAATTTTGCTAAGTTTTTTCTTGTTCAAATAAGAGTAATTTGAGGAAGATTTATTGTATATTTGTTGAGTCAACGAAGCTAATTATACCATATCATCTCACACTATAATGTCCAAAACTAATAGTTCTACTCTACCAATGTTGGGTTTTTTTTTTCCTGAGATACATTCACAATCATTTACCCCATGATATGGATGCATGCCCAGTTTTGATCTTGGCTGTAGCTGTGCATACTTATTTGCTTCAACAGTTTGCTCCAGAATGTTTGCAGACAATGCAAACCCAGAGTGATGGATGTCCAAATGGACAATGATCTGAAACAAATCTCCACTGTAATGAAAATCTGCCCACATCTTCTTTGGAGATACTCAAAAACCACCTGGACACAACCCTGTGCAACCTGCTCTGGGTGAACCTGCTTTACCAGGGGTTTTGGACTACAGGTTCTCCAGAGGTCCCTTCCAACCCCAGCCATTCTGTGATTCCTGATTCAGAGCACACAGGGTTTTTGTGAGAGGTGCAATAGCAAACTCGGAGTGACCAATACAAATTAGAGCAAAGAAGCCATCTTCTGTCACCACGTTTCCTCCTATTCCATAATGGAAACTCTTGGTTTGGTCCTCCTAGTGCTTACCAACGTCAGAGCAAAAATAATTGGAATTGCCTGTGATGTTATCACTGTTACTTTGAAGTATGTTTTATGAAAATCTGAGTTACTGTAAAGACTGTCTCTGACTACAATTCCTTTATGCCAAGGTCCAAGGTTTCCAACCTAAACCTTCTGGACTGCAGCATCTTGTCCAGTTGTCTGCTCCCTCTCTGACCCTGGTACAAATTCCCTTTGTGACAGTGGAACTGTTTCTGTGGCAATGCTCTCAACCAGGGAAATTATTTGGTTGCAGGGTGGCAGATAAATAAATGCATTTTTTTTCTTAAAGTAAACTAGTTTACAGACATACCTGAGAACAAAGCCACTTATAAATAGGTTCAGTAGCAAAAATAGCTGATGAAAAGGAGGAGAAGGGGAGAGCAGAGGAAAGCATGCAGAAAAGAGAAAAATTGAAAAGGATCTTTCACTCTGACTTTGCTGTGAAAGGTTTCACAGTGTGAGTTTCTGTGCACTTTGATTGTTTCTTTTTTCTCTTTCTCTCTGACATATTATTATGTGTACACAAATACCCTTCTAAAAAACAGCCAGCAAAGCCATCCTCTGAGATAATTTTAATTCCTTAGTGGTCTTGGGTGTGCCTTTGTTTCAACTCAAATACTGCTATCACATCATAAATAAGCCTGTTTCTACTATCTTAAATGAAGAGTGACGGTCACACCCAGCAGTTCCAACTCGATTTAACCCAGCCTATAGCAGTATTAATCCTAGATCACAACCATAAGCTTCTCCACATGTTTCAAATAAGGGAAAGTAGCGTAAACCCCGCACAATTTTACAAGACCTCGTTCTAGTTCATGGGTGGATAAACTGCAGTTTCAAAAGCCATTTTAGCCTGAACAGGAAACCAAATTATAATAAAAATGACATGCAAATCCTGTTTTCACTGCAATGCTTAAGCCAATAAAAGAATAAACTGAGTTTATCAAAGTACTATGCAGTTAACCCCATTGCAATGTCAGCCCCATCCCAAGCAAGATCAGGTACAGAAGTTGAACAGTCCTTCAGTGGTCCTCAAATAGCCTTGTTTCAAAGGAAGAGGTTTCTCAGGCAAAGTGGACCTATAGCAGCACCTATAACAGGTTCCCTGAATAAAGAGTGTGGTGAACAAACAGACCTGGGCATTAGACACTCTTCATTTTCTTGTGGTTAAAATCAGTTATTAGCAGTATCACTAGTATTACTAGGACTTCAGGTGAATCTTTCACCACAGCCTTTCTTTTCGGAGTACTTTGATTAAAACAGGGGAAGGGCTATATTGTGTATGTCTATTTTTTACAGTATTCAGTACGCAGAACAGCAGTAAAGGCAATAGGGCACAGACATCAGGGTAGTTACACTGCATAAGCAGGCAAAATATATGTTCCTACACTGTGTAGATACTCTGGCGAATATTCCCATTGGTTTGGGAATGAGAAAGCTTGGGGTTTTTCACTAAGTTTTTGAACAGCTGTTTGTATCCCTGGAAACAACAGATGCAACCTGAAAAAACTGACACAAGCTACAAAACTTGCGAAAATAACACGTTTGTTTAAGTTTTTAGTTGATAGAAATCTACTTCTTTTTGCATCCTTGTTTAACTAGGATGGACAGAATCCAGTGAAAGTTACTATTAGAAGCTAACACATATGTGAGAATGAGATGAGGTAGAATTTGTAAGAAACTGTCAAAGAGTTGGGCAAGGGAAAGTGTGGACTCCCTTTATTTCATGTTTTTACCCTTCAGTACTGCAAATCAACAGGGCGGTTTTAATTATAGTCTAGGATTTAGTCATCTCATGTTTCTTTTAGCTGAGATTGTTTGCTGGAGAAATTGAATTTTTCCCATCACCCTAAATCTTTGTTATTGTGTTAAGGTACTGATTTCAGCTTCCTGACTGTGCGGAAAATGTTGAAGAAAAGCACCAATGCAATGTTGATTTCCAACATAGTCCCTTCACTTAGACTTTGCTGGACAAGACAAGTGACAGCTAAGATAGCTATATTTTTTTATCTATTTAATTGATGGAAAATTTAGCAGGAGCAGCCTTTTAGTGCCTCACTTCACACCACCATTCTCCTGATCCTTAGCGGCCCACACACATTCTCCCAAACCTCATATTCCCACTTCAGTGATGAACTTGTGCTCCTATGAATTCAAAATAGTAAGCACATTCCACATGGAAATTGTAGGAACAGTATAAAATTACATTTAGTATCAGAATAAATAACACAAGGACTATATTACAGGCTACATCGTTCGTTTTACATTTAGTCATGAGAACTTCCATTATTCAATTTGAGTGAATGTGTCACATAATTTCCAGAGTCCTGCTCCAGAGTACTGGAGAATCCAAACAACTTATTTCAGAACTTAGGTCCAGATTCCCATTGATCATTTGGGTCCTGGAGCACACAGATCTTGGGCAGCTTGTTGATTCTGTGGTAGCAGATTCAGCCAGCCAAGAGGGGTTTTTTCCCTTCCTGCTGAGTTTGGCAAGAAGAGCACAACCTTTCCTGTCACATGTGGTCCCTGCTCAAGTTATCCATACTTTTCTTACCACAAGGTTAGATTACTCTAATGCACTCCGTGTGAGGCTACATCTTGAGGCCATTTGGCAACTGAATCTAGTGTGCACAATTCAACCACCTGTTTATTAAGTGGAGCATCATGCAGAGAGGACATAAAACCCCCCGGTCTCCAAAATCTGCAATGGCTGCCAATAAATTTCTGGTCTGAGTTCAAGGTGTTGGTTTTAACCTATAAAGACCTAAGTGTTTTGGGATTTGGTTACCTGAGAGACTGGCTTTCTTTCCCCATGAAGCAGTGCTTTTAAAGATGATATGAAGGGAGGAATTTGAGGTGGTATCACTCAGGTGTAATAAGGCTGCTGGCAGGACTTCTGTGTGCAAGGCTTCTGCAGTACATCCACATTATTATGGTTTATCTATTGTGAAACATCTCTGATTGTGGAAGAACTTAAAGCTAACACACCAGTCTGGGTCTGAACCAGGGCTAGAAACGCTCATGCTGGAGCACATTGCTATGCTCTGATTTTCCCTTTTTTTAACTACAGTCGCTGCTTACATTAAATGTGATTTGGTAACTTAACTTAAACCTGATGTTAACAGCTGCTAACCCAGCTAAGGCTCACAATGTTTGTTTATCATCTGTCTCTGAGGTACCTCTCTCTCCTGATTGACCATGTAGGGTAGTACAGCCCCTCAAGAACTGTCGGAAGAGAGTTATGTGCTACAGCAACCCAGCCATTTTTCCTGCTGGTGGGTTAGAGTCAAGTTGGACTATTCCTGGCCTTCAGACCTGTGACTACATCTCCCACAAGTACATAAAATGGCACAATGCCTGGTCTCCAGACATTTAAGTGCCCTGGTAAAGTTTATGTTGTTGAGACTAAATTCCCAAACTGATTGGTCTCACACTTCTTGTCAAGAGCAGTTTCTGGCCCATGAAATCTTTTCCCATGTGCCTGGGCACTGTAAGGAAGAGTGCTCATGAGTGTGGGTCCAAACCAGGACAGGGATCCTGACAACAGTTAAGTTGTGAGCATGGTCATGAGAAAATGTTTTTTTTCATACTTCCAAGAGTTTCGTTGACTATGGGGAAATATGCTGAAAGTCTTGAATCCACTGGCCAAAGCCAGCCTTCTTTATGACCAAAGAACCAGGTTACCAAATAACAAAGAATCTCAAAGGAGATTTTGAGATCCTGACACTGTCTTGGCCTGATGAGCTAGGACAGAAAGATTGATTTACAGAAGAATGCAGTCTTGTGACTTTACTGGAAATTTGTCAGCAATGGGTCCATCTCCTTGAAATTTTATTTCCTTACTCTTCCACCTGGAAGAGTAAGGAGAAAAATTCTTCTCTCATTCTTACTGCTTCCGTTATGTTTCTGAGGAAAAAACACTGCTGAGACAGAGTTACCCAAAGCCACATTGAAAAAGAGTTGGCTGAGACCGCAAATAAAATCTTGCCTCCAAAGTTCAAGACTTGGAACATGACCTATATTGGTCCTCCCAATAAAATACAGCTCTCAAAATATAGGATGCATCATTCTTTTCATGCATTAGACAACAAATATCATAATGTTTGCTGTCCTGTGCCAGTGGAAAAAAAATTAACTGTCGTGGTGTTTCTTAACCAGAAAAGGTTGTGAAGTTTCCATTGCTGCAGGTCTTAGAACACACCATTGATATGGATGGCTCTACTTCGGGCAGGGGTGTACATTAGCTGCCTGCCTAAACTGTCTTTGAGCTGTATGATTTTACAATCATGTTTTGCTTAAGTAGAGTTCCATTACTTCAGAGTTATTTTGGTGGTGAGACAGACTTTTCTCAGAAATGTAACAAGGCTGAGGAATTAATGACCTTTGTCAGAGCCCTTTGACCCAATAAAACATTTTTTAAAACAATACATGATATGTCTCATTAAGAGTAATAGGTACTACCAATGTGTTTCACACTTTCTCTGCATAAAAAAATCATTATACATTTCTGAAATCTCCTGCAATTTGTTCTCAAGACCCCACCTGCATGAAAATATCTCTTGATCTGGACCAATGTGAAATATAAAAAGCACCCATATAAGAGTAGACTGGTAGACTGGTTTCCTTTTTGCTAGTTTTGTTCTCTGAAAAATGTTGATTTATCAAAATGAAAACTTGTGTCCATAAACACAACCATTTTCCAGAAAATGTCTTTGAATATTTTTTCCTGTTAAGGAATTTCTTATCCTTAGAACATAACTATTTAACTGAAGTAAATAGTTCTTTTATGAAGTGTCTGAAGGTTATGGGGAAATTCTTGTTCCACTTGATTCACATAGGAAATTTTAGTCTACTAGAAACTGGAGGAAAATTACCTTCATTACATGAAATTGAAGAGTATGTCTACATATTGGAGAATAAAGTTTTGATAGGTTCAAAATTTTTCCCATTTGATAAAACAATTTCCTATTCTGTTCTATGCCAACTTCATCAGCAATTTGTGGTGAGGTTTATAGAAGATTCAGCCACTGTTTTCCTTTTAATGAACAGTTAATAAAATTTTAAAACCAAAGATTATAAACTCTGACAGTAACACTTTTATTTGCAACCTTCAAGGTCCTTTTCTCACCTGCCTCTGTAACTAGATTTTGTAAGTGCTCCCATCTGTAATGTTGAACATGTCATGAACCACTTCTGTTTCCCCACCATGTCCCCTATGCAGTCTATTGTTTGAGCCAGCAAAATGTTGGAATTACTTTGCCTCACATCTGTTTCCCTCTTGGGAATGGTGAGGTCTTGGGCTAAAAGACCTTTCAAGCATCATCACTTATCTCATGGTGAGCTCTGTCAGCTGTAGCCGAGAGGTTCATAGTTCATGAAACTGTGATATTTTGACAATGAACAGAGTTATGAGGTCTGCCAGCTGTACCAACAGAAAGAGAGATGTCTCTGAGCCAGCCAAACGAGACATTCTAATGCAATGCACTTCAACCATTAATGATCCAAGGGATGTACCCGGCCCACCAGTGCCTGCAAACTTGAGTTCTCTGTTAAAACTTATAAGCTTTAATGGCACTCTCCACACTCCATTTCCATGAGACAATGTGAGGCACAGATGGGGCTCTAAATGATCCTCACCACTGCTTGATTGGAAACAAGTACTGTAGATTTGACAGGAAGCAGCCCCTGCCTTGCCTTTATAATGTGTTTCCTCTTGCAGTATTGCTACAGCTACTTCTATTTTGGTGATGTGATTGGCTTGCAGATGCTGGCTTAGCACTTTTGTTTTCTCCTTTGGGCTGCAAATAATTGGGATTTAATTAGTAGAGTTTAGAAGCTCTGACCAGAGAGCATGGTACTTAACTTCAGCCTCGTATTTTCATTCACACAACAATTGCGCCTTCCTTGTTAAGCATCACTCAGGGTTTCTGAGCAGAGACAAAGTTCAGCTACCATCAGACAGACAGATGGTAAGGGAGCTGGACCTGTACACCCATATCAAGAAGAAGTCTCAAGTTAAGTAGTGATTAGTGGGCAGTTTTGTCATTTTTCCTATATTCACTCGTCACTTTCATTTGTGTTTCTGACACAGTTGGAACTGAGATTGTGTCAACACTTCCTTTTAAGTGTTTTGGCTTGCAAGTTTTATTTCTTAATTTTGTCAAAAATGAAAGCTATCAAGACACAGTGGATAATTGATAATTCACCATATTATTAAAATGAAGTGTCCTTATTTTATCTTTGAAAGGGCTGTTCCCTAGATCAAAAATTAAAGTTTCTCAAGTTCTAAATATTGTCTCAAAATAAAATATTTAGTAGGGATTTGAAGGGTTTTGGAAGGGGATGACCAGATCCTAAGAATTAAATATTTTGTAATGTTTTGCTACATGCTTGTTTATCAGGAACTATTTTATTAATTCACAATGGCTTCAGCTAAAACTGTGATTATTATGAAGTTTCATTTTTTAATAATTTTAACTAACTACACTCTTAAATTTATTCTTATTGTTATTATTATGATTACCATTACTATTTGGACGTTTGGAATGAGAGGTTGGAGAGCAATGCTGCAGAAAGGGACCTGTGGGTTCTGGTCACTGACCAGTTGAACAGAAGCCAGCAGTGCCCTGGAAGCCAGGAGGGCCATCCCTACCCTGGGGGCATCAGGGACAGCATCTCCAGCCAGGCAAGGAAGGGGATTGTCCCACTCTGTTCTGCACTGGGGCAGCCTCACCTTGATTTGGGTGCCACAATGTCAAAAAGATGTTAAGCCATTAGGGGTATCTAAGGAAGGTCACAAGGATGGTGAAGGGCCCTGAGGGGTAGCATGTGAAGAGTGGCTGCAGTCACTTGGTCTGGAGGAGACTGAGGGCAGACCTCACTGGAGTTACAGCTTCCTGGTGAGGGAAAGAGAGGGACAGACACTGATCTCTTCATCCTCATGACCAGGGACTTGAGGGAAGGGCCTGAAGCTCAGTCAGAGGGGGCTAGATTGGACATTAGAAGAAGATTCTTCATCCAGAGGGTGGTAGGGCACTGGAACAGGCTCCCCAGGGAAGTTGTCACAGCACCAAACCTGACAGAGTTCAAGAAGCATTTGGATGGTGCTCTCAGGAACCAGGAACATGGTGTAATACTTGGGGTGCCCTGTGCAGAGCCAGGAGTTGGACTCGATGATCCTGATGGGATCAGCTTATCCTGTGACTCTATAATAGGCCTCCTTCTATTCCTCAAGATTTTCTGTTATGGATCTCTGAGGTGTCTGCTTCCCTCATGTCGTGCTCTTAGCACTTTATCCCTCAGACTGCCCAAACCTTTCTGACCAATGCAAAGTGTATTGTCTGATTCTCTGGTCAGCTGTATGCCTTTTATTTTTGTCTTTGTTTTTGTAATTATTATGCAAACTTTTCTTTGGTCTGTAAATGGTCGCACTGACTCTTGCAGTAGAATACCTTCTTGCATTTTCCTCTTCAATCAGCTGAGGAGAATAAACATAAGACAAATCCCCTTACAGTGCAGTTGTTTGTCTTTCAGGGAGATCTCTGCCCCTTCCTTCACACCTCTCTGTAGTTTCCTCTCTCTATTGCTTTACTGTATGTGAATATACTCATTTAGCTATCTATGCTCTCAGTGGAGGATTTGCTACTGAGAAATAAAACAGTCTTATCACAAGTGAATGAACTGAGCATTTTTAAAGCATTCATCTGGAGTTCATCAGACGAAAGGAACTCTATCAAGTTATTTTCTTTCTCTCAGAACTGAACCTGAGCAGACTTTATTCCTTGATAACAAGAATAGAGCACTAATTTGTGTGTCTCTATCTTCACATAAGCATGACATGAGGTAAAATTTTAAGCTGTAGTCCAGACATCATTGAACCCTTCTATTTTTGTGAGCAGCAACTGAGGTCTAATAATGAGACTCTTCTTTTGCTTTAATAAGTTAAATAAAGAACTTTGAAACAACTGTGTACCAGAACAAAGAACATGTGCATTACAGAGAAGAAAAATAACAGAAGCATATTCAGAAAGGAAGGCATTACAGACATTATGGACTCTGTTAATGTTGCATATCCATTTCAAAGGCATCAGAACAAGGTATTCTTCAAGGTGTGGGGAATGTCAAGGAAAAATAAGACAGGCCAGAGGATCACAAAGGCAACATTCAGCTCTAATCTTTCTAAATATCAGACAGAGTGTAATAACTTTGCTCCTAATGTTCAAGGAATAAATAATTTCTTCCTCTTTAAATGTGGCTGCTGCAGTCAAAGGACTCTGATGGACAAGAGTGTGACTGAAAGAAAGTAGGTTATTCACTTGAGATAACTGAGTTGTGTAAAAGTGGTTTAAGATGAAGCATCAAGAATATATGGTAGTAATCTTCAGTCATGCACTGCCCAGTAGTCAACATTTTCTTAGGCTCTTACAAGGTTTGCAGTTTATGAAAAACATTTAAGTGTTTCTGTTACACATTTTGGTTGCCATGTTAACTTGGCTTCCATCAGACTGCAACAAACCCAAAACACCTCCTTACATACTTGCTTTATGACATTTCATTAGAATGCCAATATAACAGTTTTATAGTAAATGTAGGATATGGCAGGAGACTAAAATAACACTGTATTCTCTAAACACTTTAATCTAGGTTTAATAATTTTAAAGTTTTTAGACATTTGTAACTTAACCTGTGGGCATAATCTAGTAGTAACAGTGCTTGAGAGAAGTTATGAGCGCTGCGCTCTGAGATTATAAGTGGCTCAAATAACATAGTGGTTCCAAGGGAAACTAAATCTTTTTAAAACCCCTCAAACATCAGTTTAAACTGTTAACTTTAATTTTATTTTAAATTCATGTTAGAGTAATTGCATCAAGCTGGGATTATGTGTGTTCTCCAATTCTGTCTTGCAGCACTTCTGCCTCTTTTAACCATTTCCTGTATGGGTGATTCTTACTTGTTGTTTATTAATGGAGGTTTCTCCCTCCCAGGGTGTATTCAGTTAAAACAATATCTTACAAATGACAGGTTTGCTGGAATATTATTGGCAGCACATGTAATTTATGCATTATGAAGGCAACCATGTAGTGCTTAATGTATGTGAGGATAAATTTTATTTTGCAGAAGATTTGTCAATTTAAAAATAGGTGTTCCCTATCCAAAAAATAGAAGATTACCATTTTTATGGAAATATGTATTTCTATTTTATATAGAAGAAGATTGCTACGTTTTACAGATTTGGATATATCTTTTCAAACATCAAGCCTGAAGAACAAAAGCAGCCTTTTTTACAAGTTTTGCATGTGAATGTGTGTCCATGCTGTGGTGCTTAGCATGACAGACCTCACAGGAGTCCAAGATGGAGAAATTGTTGGGCAAGCACCTCTGAAAAATCACGCATCCTTTTTATCCAAAATATTTGTAGCCTGGGGGAAGTAAAATTGTTTTGTAAATTACTATAGACCTCAAAATAGTCTTAGGGAGAAAAAAACCTTAAACTTTATTACCTTTGCTTTACAGCAGAGGAAACTTAGAGACAGAAAGGCTAAAGTCAAAAATGTTACTGAAGAAGTCAACAGAGAATGTGGCTTCTTGTTGGAGCACTTTGAACAAAATTTGCATTTCAGGAAAGCTAAGGAACCTACAGCAAGAAGGCTGAGAACCTTATTTGGTTAGCAGAATAGGAGAAATCTAGCAGCAGGAATATCTCAGTCTCTGGAGAAGAAAGATAGGGCAAAGAATTAGCACCAGTACCATGGTCTATCAGCAAGAATGCTGTTTATGTATGATGTACATAGTTCAACTTTTGTCCAATTTTCCCGTCAAGTCCAAACAGCCTTTGTTCAACTTGATCTTACTCTGAGATAAATTAATATATTAGATATGTCCTTCAAAACAACAATATAAAATACTGCTTAATGAACAGCTGTGAAAATGGGCAGGTGCCTGGAAGAAACTTCTCAAAAATCAGTCTGGCTTTTTAAGGAACCGGAATGTAATCTGTACTTCCTTCATCCCAAATTCAAGTACAATTCATACACTTATTTACAATTTATTTAATGCCTTGCACATAGAAGTTTGATGTTTTAGATTCCTCAAGCCCTAGAACGTCTAAGCATTTTCCTCAGCCTAAGTTAAGATAATAAAGGATATATCATAAAAGCACGTTCATTGATCTTCCATGAATCCTGTGTCCCAGTACTGACGAAATGTTATTACTTAGGTTTTTATAAATCCTGGGCAGCATTTCTAGCACTGTGCCATCTTAAGGAATAAGGAATTTGTTTTTCTGTGGAACCCTTAACCCCAGAAAAAAATGTCAAGTGACTCTATACATAAGTGACTAAGAAAATGCTGTCTTTTGTTTATAACTGCTTGGACTAGTATAAAAACCCCAAACATACCCAAAGAAGACACTGGATTCTCCTTCTGTCTTTCAGGGAATGACAGCCTCCCTCCATATCACAACACAAATCTGAGAGTTATCAGAAGCTTGTTTCAAATGAGAGGTGTCATTTCAAAGACAAGAATGAGCTGCTCTGCTCAGGGAATTGGACATAAAACAGAGGGAAAATAAGAGCCTGGTGGCTGGGGCCTGCCATAGAAAAAGTAGGTAGAAAGAACACTGAGGTTTTATGGGTTTCCAGCTTTTGGCTGCTGCCCTACTCCATCTGTAGATTAAGTCAACCTCTGGCTTTAAACTCAGTGCTCTCCTGAAGCTGTGTGCCTGCCCTAGATTATGTCTTTCTCACACAGAATGACCCAATATTCTTGTGATCTGAAGGGAAGAGATTAGACAAGTTTTTTGGTGTGTGACAACCCCATGTATTCTCCTCTTCCTCATTCATAAAAGGAATCTGAATCACAGTATTTGACTCCAGGGAGGAGGCACATTTACTTTGTATGTAAATGAAGGCTGATGCTCTCCCTAGCTTGCTTGGTCAAAAAAAGTTCTGGCTTGGGATGTAGCCTATGTATTAACTTGAAAAACCTGGGCTTCTAGACCCTTCAAAAATATCTACAAAAAATGGCTGGAAGTTGTGTATTTGTGCAGAAGACACATTTTACTCACATTGTATGTACGGAAGCATTGACACAGTGGATAAACCCTGGATATCTCCAGGATTCATCCAAAAAGGCACCTTGGAGTTACAGCTGGATTTAGGTGTATAATCTAACTGTTGTCTGGATTATTCATCACTTTTTTCCTCACAATTTCTCTTTGAACTTTCCCTCTTACTGGAAAACCAGTATGTTACAAATAAGCATATCCCCAGCAGCTGGAAGTAAGTTAAAGAATACTCACCCTGCAGTATTTCAGGTCTTAATAAAGCCACTGACCCAAGAAATGAAAACCTGTAAAATTTAGTGCTGGCAGGTGAAGAGCTTTTCACTGAACCTGTCTTCTTAGATCATGGGTTTTGGCTATGCTGTGTTTATACACTTTAGCCATGATACAATATGGGCCACTCTCCATTCCAGATCCTGTCAAGCAGGTTGCAAAAGCATCACAATTTGTCCCCACAGCCCTCAGCCCTGGTGGGTATGCTAACTTTTATCTGAATAGTCTAAAGACCCAAAAAATCCCTCACTTTCTCTCTAGAACATGCATGGTTTTGTGGGGAGCTACTCCCCTGCCTGATGGAGAGAATTCACCTTGTAAACATTTTTACTGTCAAATCTTGGCTTTTGAAGCTCTGCACAAACTCCTGTTAATCGCCTTTGACTCTGCTCCCACCACAGACAGACCTCCTCAGCATGTCCACGTCTCCATTGCCTCAGCAGAAACCTTCTGCCAGATAAAGTCCTCTGAAGGCAAGTGCTGAGAAACAACATAGCTGTTGTGAGGTAGAAAGAGTGTCAGTGCAAAAAGAAAGAGGATGGGAAGAAAGAACAAAACCAACAGCAGTCTGAACAGCCCTAGAATTCAGGGAAATGTTTTTTTCTCCTTGTTCCTACAACAAGCAAAGACTGGGAGTCAGGTGGCTCTGTCTGCCTAAGTCCTGGATAAAGATTTTGAGGTTTATAGTTTGATTCCAGATTTATTAATTCCAAATAGCATTTTGACTTTGGAATGTCAGTAGTTTTGACTTTGGAATGCTTCAGTAGATAGCCAAGAGAGATACACAGTGTCCCAGATAGGACAGCTGAGTATTGGGTCCAGCCTAAGGACTGGTGACCTATAATGCCCAGAATCTGAAAGGGAAGATAACCTGAGCATACTTGTGCTCAATGCACAGTCAATTTTCTTTAAAAATAGATGGGAACTAGACAAACGTATTTTATTATATTGCTTGTTCCTGGGATGCTGGTTCAGACACAGCCCATCCTGAAGATGTTTGGACCTTTTGCTCACACCCTGAGTAAAAGTACCCAAAGACTGCCAATGAAAAAAGACAAAGTGTGTTACTCTTCTGTGTGCACACATACACATGCCAACACCCAAGTGTGCCTCTGTGCACCCACAAGTGCTGCTTAATCATGAAACCAGGTATTGGAACTACTCTCTGAGAACTGTGGAAATCTGGTCTTTTCTTACTTTTTTTCAAACATTTGTAAGAAATGTTATCCTTTGACCTTAAATAGAACTAAACACAGCCCATAAGTGAATGGCACAATGCCAGGATGGAAGATATTTACACTGAATGAAGGGCTAGTGAGAGCAGTGTAGCCTAAGGCTCAGCTCCAAACCTCAGCCCTGGCTACAAACATTCTTAGCCATTCAGGCTGTTCTCACCTGCCATGGACACAGGAAGAGATTCCCCCTCCCTCTGATACCTTGTTTCCTTTCCTCTGATGTGGTGGTGGCAAAATTCTGTCCCCACTGCTCTTGTAATGTGAGAAACACCTATATCCTACAGCAGGGAATAGGACATAGGGATTAATGTCCTTTATTGAGACAGCCTCTAACTCCAACCCTCCAGGAAATGTCTACCTTCTTAAAAGGCAATGGCATAATCAATGAACACATGGCAGAGGAGGAAAATTGAAGTTGGACATCTTTTCTTCCTTGTTATGAGAACTGGCAAAGAAGGTTAATAAGAGCCATGTGTCCTCCCACCCCTAACACACACCCCTTTCAAGAATTAATTCTGTATGTTCTGCCCTTATACTGATTAGTTCAGTTCTCATGGCAAATAAATGGTGTGGTCATCCTTGCCAGAAAGAAAACCCATTCAAATCATTAATCTTTAATGACATTTTAAAGGCTCAGCCATATTCATGTGTTATTTGGAAAAATATGGTTAACAGAAGTCATCAAGTCATAACGTCACCTTCACTTAACCAAATATGAATCAACAGATTTGGTGAGTCCAGGCCAGGTCTTAGCAGAAAGGATTGTGCATTGCAAAGGCTGCGCCCCACCACTGGGATAACTTAGCAAGGCTTGCTGGAAGCATTGGCACAGGAGTTATAGATCAAATGAGGAGGGTCATCCTTTTTACTGTCTTGCATCCTGAAGGGCCAAAGGCCACGAGCAATATGAGAGAGTGATTCTCTGCCAAATATAGCAGGAGTGTGCTTGTGTGCAGCAGGTGCTAAAAGAATGGGCTTTAGAACAGGTTAGCTGAATAGCACCCTGCGGCTGCCCGCTTCTTCCCACTGATGCCAAGGCAGCTTACTCCAGAGGCAGACTTTGCAGATTTCTAAAACTGAGCAAGACAGTGCAATTCCCTGTTGCTTTTCACACTTCCTGCCCAGAAAACAGAATTATTTCTGTTATAATTAGTAGTGACTTGCAGCGATCACTTCCTTGGTCACTGAAGCTAAGAAAGAAAACAACCAAGTAAATAAAAACTGAAAAAATTTTTTTTTGCTAATTTCTCTGTATCACCTACTTTTTTAGATCATACTAAACCCTATACATACACCACGGTGGAAAACTCTCAACACAATTCAGTTATTACTTCCCTTATAAATTCATAGAGACTGAAGGAAAACTGAATTGCAGAAGATGGCTTTGAAGTGAACCTTCAGCCTGACAGTCAAAATCAGACTGTATAAATTATGCAAAAGTAATATCTGAGAAACAGCATTTAGCTGAAAATTCTGTCTCATTTTTTTGGTCATGATTTTTGGTAAGAATATCTTAGAGAGTGAAATTCTGTTTTCATGGAAATCTGGGGAAAGCAGAGGTTCTGTGAAAATGTTTACAGCTTATGCATGCATGTTGAGAGCTCTAACACAATGGGTTGAGTCAAAGTAGAACAGTAATATATGATCAGAAAATTAGTGAACATGGGAAAACACAAATAAGTCTCCATTGCAAACAGCTTGCAAATAATTCATTGCCAAATGAAAAACTTAATATGCTATCCATCAAATGGTATAAAATAAAGCCAGATTAAGAAGAGCTTCCATTCAGAATCCATAAGTGAAGTGTCATGAAGTGTGAAATATAAAAGTTTCATCTGATCTGAAAAGTTAAGCTCAGTCAATTATTCCCAAGCATCTCCTTTAGCAATACAGTAGCTGTGCTAAACCTAGCAATAGTTGACTTAAACACTGTCTTTAAAATCTAAAGTAAGAACCAAAAAAGCATAGATACAAGTTTTATTTAAATATATATATATATATATATATATATATATATATATATATATATATATATATATATATATATATATATATAAAGGGAAGATCTTTGACAAAGATAGAAAAGGTGGAAAGAATACAATAGTCCTCTAAGACAGGAAGTCAGGATTGTATGGTCACTGGAAATCAATACTGTTAGTTCCTGTGAGAAGTAGATGAAAAATATCTAAAACCAACCACAACTATAAACATCTGGATGCTCAGCTGCCCTGTTGGATGAGAGGAAGCAGGTGCAGTTGTCCTCTTGGTTTGAATTAGCCTTACACTGCTGATGGCAGACATTCCTGGAAGAGGATAACAGCCCCCAGATGGAAACATGACCAGTCCCAATGCAGTGGACAGGACGGTCTGGATTTCAGTGGAAAAAAGTGGTGCTTGGGTAGAGTAAGCCACAATAAGGATCTTATCTTTGAAAGTCATAACCTTTTCCATACCCTTCTTCCTCAGTAAGCACTCTCCCTTGAGCCAAGAGAGAGATGAGAGAGCCTCAAGCAGATGGAAAAGGAAGAGGAAAGACACTCAGCTGGCCTGCACGCAGCAAGGCTGCAAGAACTGAGGTGTGTGCAGACAGGATGTATCTGTTCAGAGAGGAGATTTGTAACCAATATTGTTCAGGTCAACTGAGCTGGAAAAAGAGCTAAATTGTACGACTGTTCTGATTGTGAATAGCATGGTCTTACTTCAAAGGGGGCTGTATTTCAGACAATGTTAATCAAGTTTTTTTTGTATGAATGAATGAGACTATAGATGCAAACATTGCATAACCATATACCTAGAGTACCAAATAACTTTGGCCCTTAAATTGCTGTAGAAGCCACCATTAAGACCACTAATTCATAATGAAGGAGATGCAGAGAAAGTTCATATAAAGGAAATTGGACATGAAGCATCCATCCTTCTGAACAGGATTTGTTTACATTAGGATATGAAGGTTGAGGGAAAGGACCATCAATGAAGATAAACAGTTTAAATTAGCACAAAACATATGGGTATAATAAACTGCCCATGAGATGTAAGATGTGGGATGTTAGAGCCTGATATGGCTTTCTAATAGAGATAAAAACATGAAAAAGCACCAAAAATAATTCTCAGCAATTTTACAATTATGTGTAAGAAATCCATGTGAAGACAATTGAACTGGTTTGATTGGGACAGAGTTAATTTTCTTTACAGCAGCTAATATGGGTCTGTGTTTTGTATTTGTGCTGGAAACACTGTAGATAGTGCAGAGATGTTTTCATTATTGCAGAGCAGCTCTTAAACAGAGTCAAGGTCCTCACCCCACCTCACCAGTGAGGAGGCTGGGTGGGCACAAGGAGCTGGAAGTGGACACAGCTGTGACAGTAGACTCCAACTGACCCAAAGGATGTCCCACATCATATGGCATCAGTCTCAGCAGATAAAGTAGAGGGGGAAAAATAAGAGGGGGAACATTCAGAGTGTGGGGTTTTGTCTTCCCAGTCATCATTATGTGTGATGGAGCCCAGCTTTCCTGGGAAGTGGTGACCACCTGCTTCCGCTTGGGACTTGGGGAAGTGGTTTTCCAAATCCTTGTTTTACTTTTCTGGTACAATTTTTGTTTTTGAGGCTTTTAGTTTACCTATTAAGCTGCCTTTATCTCAACCCAAGAGTTTTCTCATTTTTACCCTTCCACTTTTTCCCCCCATTCCACTGACAGGAAGTGAATGAGCTGCTGTGGTGGTCTGAATTGCTGGCTGGGGCTAAATCATGACAAAAAATACAAACCTGGATGTCCAGAGAGCAGATACCAAACAACCTTGACTCAGGAAAACCTTTCAAGTTCAGTTTCTAGCCCTAATTTTCTCCTGTAATTAAAGGCCTGAGTTGTACCTTTAAGTTAGTTTCCTTCCATAAGGATTATGCTGAGTCACAACTCAAAAGGCAGTCTCTGCAGTTTCCAAAGGAGATCAGGAAATGTAAGTGTAGAGCTCTCTCTTGGATAACTATCCACAGGTGAGAAAAGCAGCATTCTCTGGTTTCAGGTTTGCCCTTCTTCTTTGGGAGGGGGTGGTGGCGACCACTGGTCAGAAGTCCTGATGTCTGACCAACTATTGTGGAAGAGGTAAGGTTCAATTTTGAGGCTCCACTCCTATCCAGGACACTCTAAGACTGCCAGAATGTCCCAGTTGTTTTCCATCAGAGTCAGAAAGAGTAGAGCAAGTTGAAGTCCTTGACTCTAGTCCTGCCCAAAATCTGCTCCCAAAGAGAGGCTAGCAGTTTAGAAACTTGCCACTGGTTTATGTGAGCAAGTTTTTGTGAAAACATTCACAATCTAGGAAGTAATTTTGGCAAGCTGAGATTTCCAAGCAAAGGCTCCCCAAATTGCTTAAAAATTGCATTGTGACTAAACTAAGACAGAATACACCAGTAGCTGAGACAAGGCCAAACTGAAGAAAATGCAGATTGCCAGCAGCAATTTTCCCCTCGGTGAAATATGATATGTAAAGTTTTTCTTTACATAATCCCCCGCAGTTAGGTGAACATTTTTGACCACCTTTTACAGGTGTATATTCCAGAGCAGAGAATGGCTCAAGTACTTTGAACAAAGCTATAGATGAATTTGATAGAAGCACTTGATCAAATTCCGTGCCTCTTCATTCATAACCCCTTTTGTCTCTTTTGCCCCTTTCTTGGGTAGAAAAGTGTGGTTTTTAGCATTCACATTCACCATTACACCAGGAATATCCTCTCCTTAGTTGCTTCACTTGAATTTGTTTATTCTACTACTGTTCTCTGATCATCCTTATTACCACACACTAAGGCAAAATTATTTTGGAGTTGTGAGAGACTGAACTGTTAATGGTTAATGACTCAAAAAAATTGCCCATTTTTTGATTCTTTTGGATCTTCTAACCAGTATTTCTATCTTATATTCTCAGTATTATGCTTATATTTATGTTATATACCAGGGTTTTTTTTAATATGTAGAGTATTGAATTGAAATTCAAATGTAATACAAATTATAATTAACAGGGTTTAAGTCTCACCTGTTTTTCTACTGCTCTCTTCCATTTTGGAAAGCTACCCATGTTTTATTTTTCCTTCTCCACTGTTGGCTGTATTGATAAACAAATCCCTACACCTTGCTGCACGCCACCCTCACACTGCCCACTGCCTCCTTCCATGGGACACTTGGGCACTGAGTCTGGGTGAACGCAGCCTGCAGTGCCTCTCCCTTGCTGTGTCCAGAACCTGCTGGCCGTGGGGCTTTTTCCCCGTGGCTTGTGCATTCCCAGTCCTCATCAGGAGATTGTAATCTTAGTATTAGTTCTGAAGTGTGTTCACATTGTATTTTGGTTTATTGTGTGATGGTCTACCCAAATTAGCTTGGAATCAATGAGATCTGTCATCTAATTTAGCTGACTGTAGAGCAGACAGTAATGAAAAAAGGCAACATTATATACCTGACATTCAATTGGCAAAAAATCCTGCTATCTCTACTAAATAATCTAGAGTTGCTCACTAAAATGTCAGCAAAACAAAAAGTTAGATGGTAAGCTTAGCATTGAGAGGTGTTCCCTTTCCCATTACAGGAATGAGAACTGTTTCTAATGAGATGTCAAAAATCTCCAGTTACTGTTTAGTAACAGTAAATAAAAGCAGTAACAGCAAATAAAAGACCCCGTGGCAACACAAATATCACAAAAGAAACCACAAAGATTCCTGATGTAATCATAAGGGAAAAAAAGAGGATGTATAAGTTTTAAAATGCATTTAATGTAACTCTCTTGTACAAAAATATTTAAGCCTCTAGAGGCTATTATTCATGCTGAAATATTTGATTCATAGTATTTTCAAACATCGCTGCAGCACAGTGTCACACAGAGATTTCAGATGAAAATTATTTTTTGCTTTAAGACAGAAGGTCCCAAAATGAAGGCTTTAACTGGCGAGAGCATGAACTGCGGATTATTTCAGCTGCTGTGGGCTGGTAAATACCGACTTCAGCAAGAGCTGGCTGGAGAGGGGCAGCCCGAGGAGGCGTTCGGCCAGCAGGTGGCGAGTTTTCTTCAGGATTGCTCTTCCAAGAGGAGATTTTTTTTTATGGTCCTGCTTCTTGTTCAATGATGCCCTGACTGTATTATTCCTACAGCTTTAAACGCAAAAGCCTATCTCAAAATAACCTTAAAGGCCTGACCTCAAACCACGAATAGCAGGAAGTTCTCAATTAGGGTTGAAACTCTGTCACTACTTAATCTTCCCCTTAGGCCAGTGTATTGCAGCTTATTTGCTATTTGGGATCACCTGATGGCACAAAGCCCCCCCCCCCGTTAGGTGACCTTTATCTCTGACACTTCAACATGACTGTATATGACAGAAAATTGTCTTTTCAACTTGACTCCTAACTTCCTTTGCTTTTGTGACTTTTAGTTGGCCCCTCAGGTTTATTTCCATCTAGTTTCAAAGGGAAGTTATATCATTTTTGAAAGTTAGCAGTAAAAAAAAAAAAAAAAAAAAAAAAAAAGTCTTTTTTTTTCCTATAGTACTGCTATATATTTAGAAACTGCTAAAAACAGGAAAACCATTGTGAGTGATTATACAACTAAGATTCTGATTTCATATATATTATCCTAAATAAACATCATTTTAGGGCTGTTCTAAATAATGAAATTCTCACCAGATCAATATTTCTACATACTTTAGCCAGACACAAGTCCTGTATTATTAAAACCAACATTTTTTCTTAAAATAACACCTTTCCACTGCGTAAAAGCCAAGAAATTGGATCTGCAGTGACACAATACTACAGTTGTTAGATATTAATGTCACTGAAGTCAATCATAAAAAATCATATGGTTTTCTGTGGGAGAAAGAATACTTGAACTCCATGGCTGCTTCAGTGTCATTCAGTCATGTCAGCAGAGTACATATGGCTAAGGACCAACTGGCCTCTGGCAATCATCGTTTTATAGAAGAGAAGGGGCACAGATGTGGTTTAGAGGACCAAGGATTGATGTAATCGAATTTAAAATGCCCTTGTCCCCTGCAGAGAGCTGGCCATTGTGCCTGCCAGCAGCACTGGTCAATGAGCTTACAGCCAAGGGAGTGAGCAGCAGAGCTAGGACCAGCAGCCATGGACTACACATTTGTTTGGAGCAGGGAAGGTGATCCCAGTGCATGAACCTCTCAGTCCTGTAGTGAATTTCCATCGCTCTACAGGACACGAAGTACTGGCAGTTTCAAATATTTGCTGAAAGAGTGAAGGACCCAAACCTGTTTTTAGTTGACTCCCATTGGGTACCAAGCCAGGTTCTGCCCTCCCTGGATCTCTTTCCAAGGTTCAGGTTCAGGATATTTGATACACCATCCACATTTCTGAGCTGCAGGCTGTGATTCTACAGACCTGACCCAGCAGATCTGCCCTTGAGCCTGTCCAAGACTGTGGAGTGGGTTTGCACAAGATCTTCCCATTCTTCAGCACCTCTTCTCCCTGACTGCCGTGCCAGATAGGCATGGCAGCTGTTGTGTCACAGGCATGGAAAACTCACAGCTCTTGACAGATTGTTAGAGCTCTGTGGCACAAGCGATGGTCCATTCACCCCTCATGCCTCTGACATGGATTGAATGTACCTTTGGGCTCCGGTGTCCAGTCTGTTGGCATCACGAGATAAGAGTATTGGCAATTGACTGAACTCAAGAGCCTGGTTTCATTACATACCTGTGCAGTCAACAAAGCCAAAACAAGATCCCAAATAATTTGGATGTAAATTGTGGAGCCCTGTCAATTTGTATTGCTATCTCTAGTCTTGTTAATGCCAAAGGAGATGCGGAACTTCTGCCATGAAATGTTGCTATAATTAAACTAGGAGAAGCTTTTCTAACCACTTCTGGTGCAGAAAATGTTTCTTTTTTTTTCATTTGTAACAAGGTTGTTATCACATAGGTGTATGACCTATCAACTACTGCAGATATGTACTTCATTAAGTTCTGAAGATAAAGCCTGATAAAAATGTGGAAATAGAAAAGACTTATACATATCCCCTAACTTTCAGGGTATGAATCAAGATACCTAAAACAAGGACCATTGGGTCTGTGTATGTGCCAGAATATGGTCAATGAAAAAAAAAAAAAAGGGAAAGGTTTCTCTAAAATGATCTCAACAGGAAGTTCCCCACTTTCAGGAAGTGCTGGATCCACTGGAGGTTACTAACCCAATGACACTGATGAAATCACTCCATGGAAGATAAATCTTGTGGAATCCAGTCCTGAGACTCCAGTCCTGTGATTGACAGATCATGGCATGTAAATGTTGTCTTTATTCACTGAAAGTTATGGAGTCCTCTTTTAAGTGTTAACTATAGTAAATATAAGCCTTATCAAGTTACACGTCATTCAAAAAATTTTAAAAATATAAAGGTCACTGATATTCCTTGATTCAATATAGATGTCCTCCTACTTCCATTGTTCATCCTGTGATGCTGTCTGTGTTAGTATCTCTCTGTACCTATATATACATACAAAGGTTGTTCCCTTTTCTAGTGTGTATGTATTTATATGTATGCACATGTAACTCCTATTTCATATGTATCTTTTGATACTACCTAGAAGTAACTCTTTGAAGCCTGAGAGATTGCTCTTGGTGATCCTTTTTCCCAGACAAACTGGAGCTGGATGGGTTGCAGGATACCCCTACTGAGTTTACAGGCTAGCAAAAATGTATATTTTATAGCAGTAGAGAAAGGATTTCCCTTTAAAACATGTGGCATAGGCATAATCCCTAGCAAAATGATGTGATGTCCAGGCTTCGCTGGCATTCCACTTCAGTGTCCCAATTCACACTGGTCTTTGTCTCACAGGCCCCTTTGGAACTCATGTCACCAAAGCCTTCAGTTCCTCTGGGATCATTAAATCCTTACTCAATTTCTAGCAGATATGGGAATTGTATGTGATCAAATGTAATGTACACAAATCATTCCAGCCACCCTTGTATTAAATGAACTTTTTTAAGAAGCTGTTTTTGACCTGATAGAATATAATGGTTTCAAGGGAACCATATAGCCATTACAATCAATCATATAAATGAATACTTAGGGACACCTAAATCCAAAGATTATTTGTCTGTTGTACACATACTTGCTTAGAGGAGGCTGGAAGATAGACCCCTCAAATCTGCAGTGAAAACATCTGTACTTTTACAAAATTTTCCTTAAAAATGAGCACATACGAAAACTTTCTCAAAAAATGAGCATATACAAAAGTCTTTCTCAGATTTCAAAATGATCAGTTCATTTTGAATCAAAGTGACTCCCAGCATCAAATTACATTTTGGATGTATTGCTAATAAATTATTGGTTTAGAAACGCAAAGGATTTGAGAATGATAAAGAGTATTTTATACGACCAGTTCTGATTGCAGACCCTGGTTTCTCTATAACCTGATGGTTTTTCATGTGTTATTAATTACTGTGTACTGTACTCCTTTAATAACTATGGCAGATACTGTAAAGCTGAGGAAAAGCAAGTGATATAAAATACAAAAATGTTCTGCAAACCCTGCTTTTGCTTCCTTTTGTTGCTCTCTCGCAATGTAAAAACAGATAAATGGTTTCCTCTTTCAAATACAACAAAAAGAAATGACTCCTGGGAGGAGCCCTAGGATGCCAAGTTTGAGCCTGGATTGAATTTTTATGACCACTGTAAAAACTCCTGAAAATAGGAAATTATAATGGAAATGCTGACTCTCACTGCACCAGTGTGAGCAGCACCACCACGGCATTATTAGTGATCTGAAGGGGCTGGAAGTTAAAGTGGAATCATTTACACAACCGACTTCACACCGCTCTGCAAACAAGGGGTGTGTGGGGCGGGGGACTGGTGGGGGGGGATCTTGTGCTTAATTAGTTGCTTGCAAAATCCATTGTGATTCTTGAAGAAGACAAATATCGCTCTATTCCGTGCTCTGGATTTTCTTTCCTGCTCCGCAGCAGTTGCTGGCAGAGGGCTGTCCCCGCCGGCTGCGCGGGGCGCGGGGGGGCCAATCGGGACTTGCGCGCCCGCGGATCTCTCCCCCGCCCCAGTAACTCTCTAGAGAAGGGCGGTAATACATTAAAGCGCCGGGTTACATCTCAGCAAGGCAATCAAGCGAGAACTATTTCTCCCCTCTTAACAAAATGGAGACGTTCCAAAGTTTGGCTTTTATTTTCAGGGAGCCCTAGAAATTTGAAAAAAAACTCCAAAAAATCCGAAATCTAGCAGAACAGTGCTATATCCATCTCTGCTCCGATTTTCTTTTCGAGGGATGCAGGCGGGAGCTGCTATTTGGAGAGCGTTTACTCTCACCCCGGGAGCAGTTTCCACGCGCGTTGTTTGCCGCTATTCTTCCCTTTCTTGTCATTAGCAGCTATTAAAGTACTAAGGCTACAAGGAACCTGAGGAGAGAACTGTGGTCGGGAGGGAGCGGGGAATCAGATTGGGAAAAGGGGGTGCGGGAGCGCCCGCGCTGCCTCCGGGCCCTGCCCGGCGCCCGCCGCCACCCGCAGTTCCCGGCCACGCTCCGCGCTCGGCCCCCAGAGCCCGTGGCCTTCCCTGCCCCTTTCTGACTCTCTCTTTTCAACTCAGCCCGTTCCAGGGAGGGCAGAGTCCACACGCCCTAATCCTTCACCGCGACCGTCAGCAAAATCGAAGGAAGAGGAGAAACCAGTCAAAGCGAAGAAAAGGATACATATATACGCATACACATGTATATGTATATGTATCCCGGGTGCCACAGATAACGGGGGCGTTACACCTTGCCCGGGGAGGCGTGAGGACAAGGAGGGGAATGCTGAGTGCACTTGTGCCTGCTCTCCCCGGCGTGTCTGCCGCCGGGGCTGCTCCATCCTCCCGGTGAGGCTCCGCAACCTCCGTTGAGCGCTGCATGCTGCTCGGTCCTGCTCCCGCTTCCTTTCCCCGGGACTGTCGGGAGCTGCAGGGCTGCCGAGCGGAGGGGGCTTTGCCCAGCCATCCTCCACCCACCGCCTCTACGTTCGCCGTACTCCGGGGGCGATGAAGCCCCTGGACTCGCCGAGCGCACGAACCTCCCCCTGCTCCGCCGGAGCCGCTGCTCCCCCCAGCCCCAGCGGCGGATGATGCTTCGCGAGTAGCACAGTTGTTTCTTCTCAGTAAAAAAAAAATTAAGGGACAAGCGAAGTTCCCCGGTGGGCAGAAAGTCCCACGGAAGCAAGAGGGAGTTTTATCCTGCCCATGGCTATGGAATGGGGCCGGGAATCGTTTTTCTTGCAAAGGTTAAGTGAGTGAAGTTGGGTATTCCAGCTGCAGCAGGGAAGAGGAACATCAGTCAGGCTGTGTAACCCTCTCCCAGCACGCGTGTAGGTGCATCCAGGGATGACCGGCATCCAGAGGAGCGTGAACCAGAGGAGGCGATCCCCAGTGCCCGCAGCGCGCAGGGCTAGCCCTTGAACCCAGAACTCCTTAGAGAGGAGGTGACAAGCGCAACAGGCTCTCCACGGGATCGATGGGGAAATGCCCTCAGATGTTGTCCCCGTGCCCCCTGAGTCTGCTCCGCAAGGGTCACTGAGCCGCTCCCCCGGTTCGGGCACCGCACCGGCGCCGACGGCACCGGAGCGGGGCGGCAGCGCCCGACGGCGATTCCGGCGCTGCGGAGCGCAGCGGACAGGCGGTCCCGGTGTGCCACGACCGGGGTGCTGCTCCCCGAAAATGGGGTTCATAGAACTGGGGGCCTTTGACCTGCAGATACGTGGGACAGGATAGGGACGGGGATGATCTTGGGAAGAGGATACAGGTGGGAAATAGAAATGGGGGCTCCGGTCTCCCCAGTCATCCCACAGCTTTCTCTTGCAACGAATTGGGTTTCGCTGTCACGTCTAAATCCTACAAACGTGGCTAGCTTTGGGAGCAGATGCCTTCACTTTTCACGATTCTCTTGAAGTCGTAACATTCCTAATCGACAGCAGATCTTCCCAGCGGAAAAGCGCAGCATATTCCCTGCGTGTCAGAGTGGTTTTGTTCCCCGTTCCCCGTATTAGGTTCCTCACCGCTGCAAGTTGACATAATGCAAATTAGCAAGGGACATCATAAAAATCCATTCGAGAATAAAGGTTTTGGAACAACATACGCTTCATAACTTAAACGCCATATATTTAAAACAAATGCACTTAACAAGACAGTTAACCTGAAACTTCAGTTCTATTGCCAGTGGGTTGACAAGTCCAAATATTTTTATTTTTTAACAAATACGTAAATATTAGACGACACATTATCCAGGCAGCTTTCAGCTACAGCTTCCAAGAATACTCTAGAATAGAATGATTTGTCAACGATCTGCTTTGATTATAAACTACTTTCGCGTGGGAATATTTTTTTCCTTTTTGTGTCTCACTCCCCCGTAGACAATGAGATCATTTACTACCACGCATTTCGATGTTTAAGTATTTATTTCAGAATGATGGGGTTTGTACCTGGAAGTGCATGGTTTTAATTTTTTTCCTCAAAGGCGGCACGTGCGGGTATCGTAGCTGGTTTTGTGTGTACCGTCTCAGCTAAACCGCTATTTCTCTAAAGAGAATTGCGACTTTTGTTTTATTACTGCATGCACCCACCCTCAGCTATAACAAGACTTTTCCTATGGGAAAAGATACATCTCCAGTTAGAAGAGCCTATCTGCGGTCTGTGTCTTGGTCTGAGGACACTTGGGAATCTTACACTCGTGTTCAGACATCTGGACTTAAACTATATTTGAAAATGCAAGCTTATTCAAAGAAGTCAGTTTACAGCACTGGGCACAGGATCGCATTCTCGACAGGAATGAAAATATGAGGTTTAGACGTTTGGGTTTTGAAGGTTTTCCCTTTAGCCTTTTTTATTTTTTCTCTCTTTCTTTTTTTGCTTGTCCGGGGTCTGGGGGAATGTTTTGTGTGTTTGTTTTTTGTTTTGGTTTTTTTTTGTTTGTTTGGGTTTTGGTTTTTTTTTTGGGGGGGAGGTTGAGTGCGTGAGGGTTATAATAAAGAAAGAGGGAAAATAACAACGCGAAACAAGAGAGAGCTAAAGAAGAACTGGGAACGTCTTTGCTTCCCCTCTGCCTCATAAAAAATGCCACTCGTTTACAAAAAAAGGGAATGAAAATCTCTTCGCCTGCCTGGAGCAGAGTGCAATGTTGGACCCCAAATTGTTCATAAAAATAGAGAGGACTTGGGGCTGAAACGGCAGGGCTAGGCTTGCTTCGCCACGCCACTGTCATGCTCATGAGCACTTATTCTGCAGGATGATAATGTAGTGTTTTCTTGTTGCTGTTTTGTTGATTTTGGTTTTATTTGTTTGCTTGTTTTTCCTTCGGAGAGGGTGAAAAAAAAAAGTGTAATAACAGGAGTGTCATGAACAATAAAAAGGCACATGCGTGTCCCTGAGCACGGTACCGTGTTATCCTGGCGGATCTGTCTTCGCTCGCGTATTATATTACCCTGGCTTCTCGGGACAATGTAATATACCCAAGCAATTTTCTCCCCTTCCCGGATCTAAAGGAGTGTGAATGGATGGATGAATAGAAAAACAAATAACCGAGGAGATTACGGCCTCAGGATTAATTATAAAGCACGTTTAACCTTTTTCTTTCGAGGGTTATTTTGCTTTTCCTGTGTCGCCCGGGCAGTCGCCCCCACACGTAAGCAAAGCTTTGCGGCTCCCTATCCACGGGGAATCCGCGGAGTTTCGCACGCCGTGGAACCCCTCCGGAGCGCGGGGAGAGACCCTCCCGGCCCATGGGAGGAAGGACAGGAGGAAGGCACTCAGGTCAGGGGCGCTGGGGCGGAAAGTGGGGATCGGAGGGATGATGGGACGGGCGGAGGAAGCGTCCTCCCGGGGGTGGACCCTTCACAGGTAAGCGGTTCCCGGGATCCTCTCTGAGGATCTTCTCAGAGAGGCAGAACAACTTGCGATCCCTAAATCCATCCAGCGGCAGCAGATCCCTCCCTCCATCCTCCCCCCACTTTTTCATCCTTTCTGCCTTTGTCCCCCTCCCTCCCTCTGGGCAGGTCCCGGTGAGTCCTGTCCCGCGGCTCTGCCCGGCGGGGAGGGGGCGCAGCGCGGCGGCCGGGAGCGGCGCGGTTCGGCGCGGTCCGGCGCGGTTCGGCGCGGTTCGGCGCGGTTCGCAGCCGTGAGGTGCAGGACGGAGCGGCGGGGCCGGATGGGCGCAGGCAGCGCTGCCGCTCAGCGGCGCCGGGGGAGCGCCCCGACCCCGCGGAGCTGAGAGGGGAACCCCCGGGCCCCCGGGAGGACGCTCCGCCGGGGGGCCCTGGGGAGATGCTCCGGGGGAGGCTGCGGGAGCGGGGAGGGGGGAGAGATGAGAGGTTTGCGGGCTGCGAGCCCCGGGCTGCTGTGCCTCCCGGAGAAGCGGGTTGAAAAGTTGGTTCTTCCCAGCCAGAAACTTTCTCCCAGCGTGCGCATGCCCGGAGTGCGGTGGGAGGTTGAGGGGGGAGCTGGGAGGGGGGGTTGAAATAAGGAGGAGGCAGGAGGGAAGGGATCGGTTCAGTCTGAGCGCGACTGCTCCCGGGCGCGTTCGCACTCCAGCGCACGCAGCCGGCTCCGGGAGCAGGAGCAGGGAGAGCACCTCCGGCCGCGCCGGCCGGGGCACCTGGACACCTGGCCCCGCTCGGATCTGCCTGTACCCGCTGGAGGAGCGGTGGGGTGGGTGGGGTGAGCTGTGCCCCCCAGGGCCAGCAGAGACACTGACCTAGCCCAGCCTCCGTTTTTCTTTTTTTTCTTTTTTTTTTTTTTCTATTTTTTCCATTATTTTATTTTACCAGCTCCAATTTAGCCCAGGATCTTTTAACTGCTGCCAGCGGTGGAGCACAGATCGGGATTAGGTAAATAAAAAGAACAACTCATTCTGTTTGGTTTTGTTTTGCCAAGCCTCGGGGGTTGGGGATATCGATTCAAACACTTCCTTTACCTCCTTTCTTTCTTTGCCCCCATCCCCTCCCACGATCCGCTGGATGGTGCAGAAGCGTGGATATTGTGGTTCACGTGAGGAGGACTGTTCTCTTTGGGGCGGGCGGAGGGCTGGGGTAAGCCTTCACATGGGTCTCGGATATTTTGATGCTATTTAAAGATTTGTCCTCCCCTTTCAAAGTTGTGTCTCCCCCCTTGCGGAGAAGCAGTGTTTTAAACCCGAGCTAAAAATGACACATACGAGCAAAACAGAAGCCTGCATGTCCTTTACGGCCTTGAACTTCCAGCTTTTCTCCTTTCTATTATTGGCATTTCTTTCCACTTCTTTCTCTTCTTTCTTTATTTCTGAGAGGTTTCTTCTTTTATTTTTTTTTTTCCTTTTCTTGCAACTCCAGTGTTTTAGGATCCGAAAAGTCTTCTCTCTTTCTTCCCAAGGCCATAACAGGAATGAGCCTGATGTTTATATTTGTCTGATCGAAACAAGTTCAGCGCAGGAGAGACTAAGCTTCTCTCGAGGCCGAGCCTATAAAGTGTCAGTGCAAAGCCGAGGATTAGAGTACGGTTGTTATAGTTGGCTTTTGGCAGGGAAACTATAAAAATAGAGCATTTTGGAGATTACTGTAGTGCCGCAGGAATTGTTCGATAAATCGCGAGCCAGGCAGGAGGGTCCCGGACAGGTGCACAGTAGGTCCAGTTCAGTAAGTCCGGAGTCAGCTGAGAAAGAGGCCCGACCCCCGAGGCAGCGCTGGCCCGGGGCCCCGGGGCTGCAGCCCCGCGGCACAGTCCCGCTGCGGGCGGCCGGGCCCGGGGATGCTCCGCCGTGCCCTGGCTGCCCCCGGGGCTGTCACAGCAAAGCCTTGCCCCTGCCCGCGGCCGTGCGTGCTGAGGCCGTGGGAAGCGAGGAGTACAGAGGCAAGAAATCCTCCCTGCGGCCGGGACAGAGGAAGGACGATGTATTCCTGCGCAGGGGAGGCACCGGGTATTTCCCTAGGGAGAAAGCGAGGGCGAATGTTGTGCTGGGGGCCTTTCATCACCCGAGGGGGTTGCAAAAGCACACACACAATACCTCCAAACCTGCCTAAGAACTTGCGCGGAGAGAAGGTGGAGGAGCTTGTTGTCCCTGCGGCCGTCCCGCGGCAGCCACCCACGCCCGCCGCGGGGCCGCGCTCCCGCCCGCGGCCTCGCAGCCGCTGTCCCCCGGGGACCGAGCACGGGCACCTTTGCTCTTTTGGATAGAGGCTGCCCCGGGCAGTGCAGCCACCGCTGGTGCTCCCGGTTATTCTGTATTATTATTATTTGAGAAACTAAAGCCCATCTCATTCACCCGCGCTCGCAGTGGTGGTCTGGGGAGACTTGTCAACACCGATTTCGTGATAAAATGTGAATGATGATTTTATAAGGATTGAGCGGAGATATCCAAGGCACACGCTGACTGAGTCCTTCCAGTCCTCATTAATGTTAGTAATTAACTCTTTCACGCTCAATTAGCCCCAAATAAACCTGCTTTAATAGATTCTGCACACTTCATTAATACTTTGAATAAATCTGTGTTGAACAATGCATTTTATTCCTCAAGAGCACCACGCTCGAAAAATGCGGAGCGAAAGGGCAGTTTTATTCCCTTTCCACTTAGTTTCCCAAACAGAGATAACTTGCAAGCTCAATTTCTTCGCTTTAACTTTAGGAAGGGATATTTTCTTCCCCTCAAAGGAGACAAAATAAATAACCGACCTGGTGGCAAAATGCTGCACACCGATGCGTGCAGCCGAAAGGACAGGACTACCAGACTTGAAAAAATTCAAGCAAAACTGGGAAACTTTTTTTACGGAAGAACCTGATTGCTGTAGTTTGTCGCAAGAATGCATGATTTTATGCCTACTACTTTATCATGTTTGTAAAAATAAGCAACGTTCTCAGGGTAATTTACCTCCCCCACTCTTCCATGTGGAACTAATTAGCAAACCTCATTATTTATGAGTCAGGTATTTAATGTAACAAATATCCCTTTCAAAGGATACATCGGAAATTGATAATTCAATGTAGAAAGGAAAAATACAGACTAGTCACAAGATTACTTAAAAATCCATTGAATTTCG
The DNA here is from genome assembly GCF_015832195.1 of Motacilla alba alba. Classification (NCBI taxonomy): domain Eukaryota; kingdom Metazoa; phylum Chordata; class Aves; order Passeriformes; family Motacillidae; genus Motacilla; species Motacilla alba. The sequence continues at coordinate 10,931,300 of NC_052018.1, forward strand.
CCCCTTGCTGTGCTACCAGCAGAAAACCGGGTATATATACATATATATATATTTTTTTTCTGGCGTATAGAGTAGGTAGAATTTAATCTGGAAGGTTAAGATTGAAATGGACTTAAAACAGTGGCAACTGGACAATAGCATTACCGTATCTTCACTCAGGGCAAAGGGTAAGAAAGCTAGAGACAGATGTAGACTTTCAAGTTTATGATCCTATTTTGCAGGGTAAATTTATCTTGGCATGAGTGGGTTTTGTTTCAGTTAGAATACAAGTGTTTTGTTCTTAATTACTCACCGAGCTACTTTGTGTTAAAAAAGAAAACCCCGTACAGTTTTATTGCAATGGGGGAATTCAAGCAGAGAACTCTCGGGGTCTTCTTCTGTAAAAAAAAAAAAAAAAAAAAAAAAAAAAAGAAAAAAGAAGACCCGATAACGATCTGTTTACATGAAGCAGAATTAAAGGTGGAGGTGACACCGAAATCAAAGAAACGTTGATCTCTCTGCGGGCAAGTGGGAGACCAGAGAGCCACTACACTGTGAAACACATTCACTTTGATGTCCCGAAGTGAGGGGACTTTATAAAATAGCCTGCTCTTCATCCATATTTTTGACTATCCCGGTCGTACAGAGCAAAAGCGTAGCTTACATTTCTGGAAAAGTGCCAAAAAACTTGTAGTAACATGAACAGTCTGCTCCCACCTCCTTTTTTCTTCTTATTTTCTTCTCCTCTCTCTTTTCCTTTTATTCCCTTGTTGTCTTTTGCTTTTTCATCCTTTTTTAGGATTTTTTTTTTAAATTTAACAGAGCTGCTCTAGCAAAAACCAAAGAACTGTGGGCATAAGGGATGCTATTATGACCTACTGCATTTCTCCTTGGTTTGTGCCTTGTTCTTTATTGGGAAAATTGAAAGAGAATTTTTAAAATGTTTTCAAGAGAGAATTTACCCATATTGACGTAGTAGATTTCTGCTTATATATTCCATATTAAGAGTTTTCTAAAACTACAAAGAAAGAAAGAGGGATAAATTTCATTTGCAGTAGCCTGCTTCATGTTTGAGAGATCTAGAGCTACCTAGACAGGGAAACAGACACGGAGCCATTGTGACAGACAGAAATAGACATTTTCAGGTACCCAGACGAGAGGACAAGAGTGTTCTCTATGCACTTTGTCCCTAGGGTCACCAGCTGAGGCATTTGTACTGCAATGTGGACATGCTTAGTGTATAGGCAGCAACTAAATAAAAGTATATCCCCAGTAGAGCAACAAAACAGTCTGGTTGGTTCAACAGCCCTAAATAGTTCAGAAAAAAAACCAAAACCAAAACCAAAACCAAAAAAACCCCACAAAAACAAAACAAAACAAAAACCCCCAAACCCCCAAAAAATAGAAAGAGGGAAAAAAAGAGCAAAAGGAGGAGAATAGAGAATATAATGTGTGCATTTTTCAATCAGTCACTATCAAAATGCATCCAATTGAAAAACAAAAATGTCACAATCTCTTATTCTGGGTCATTGCAGTGGAATTCCTCTAAGGTTTGAGTCTCTCTTCCTGCTGCTGATTTATGTAAAGCAGAGTGAAAGGTGGGCCTGGAGTATAGAGCTGCTCAGAGTAAGCTTCTCCCTCTCACACCCTCCCAGCCGCAGCTCCTCTTTCCAGGCAACAGCACAAATATAAATCAGATTTGTTTCACTGGTCTTTAGACCTCTTCCACCAGCAGTTTCCACACCCCCAGACTTCCAGCTCAGAGGGACAATTACTGCTCTGCTGTACTTTGCTGCCTCTGTTTCTCCAAAGGCGCTTTACTCTTCACTTGGGGATGAACTCTAATCGGAATTCTGCGAGGACCCTGCCGGAGTCCCCTGCGGGGATCTTGTGGGGGAACCTGCTGTGACTCAGCAGGAACCCAGTCAGGATCTTATAAAGACCCTGTGTGGATCCTGTGGGAACACTGCGGCAAACATGTGGGGATTCTGGCAGCAAATAGCCCCACTGAAGGCAAATCCCAGAGCTCACTGAGGGGAAAGTGAGTATAAGTTGAGGACTGTGGAGTAAGGAGGAGGCTCTCTGGCTGAAGGGATATGATTATTCCAAAAGCCATGGGTGCTCTCTCTCACACCCACAAAGGGAGGAAGCTGTGTCCCCACCAACAACCCTCGGGAGGCATCTCCTGCCAAATGGTTGACAGCAGCCAGGGCTGAATTTTCAGACTGGGCCAGATGTGCCTTAATGCTGCTGCCTTGTAGCATTTTCCCCTCCATCTTGTGGGGTGGGACGTGTAGGGATCTGGCCCAGGAGAGAGGCTGGGGGCTTGGCAGGACCCTGAAACACAGACCAAAGTGGTGGCACCCAGCCCAGGGAAGGGCTGAGGCCCTGCAGCTGCTGGTCTGGGTGCCCCATGGGAAGGGTCTTGGCAGTCCTCGTCTTTTAGCCTTCTGAAGGGCTCTAATTAGGCAATTGCTTAGATTAGGATGTGGGCTTGAAGCCAGGCACTTCTCCCTGGGAAGAGCAAATGCCACATCAGGTTTGTCACCCAAATTCAGCATTTTCCTTTTTCTTTTTGCAGTACACAAGAGGGAGGACTTTGGCAGGTATTTTCCCCATAATGTTTTTACACCAAAATTATTTTATTTTTTCTGAAAGAGGGAGAGCATGCAGTTCTGAGCTTCCAAGCACCTCCATCATCTCAGAGGCTTGGCTGAGGCCAGACCACAGGGAGCTGAGCGACCCAGGGGCAGCAAGCTCCGCACCCTTGAGCCTTCTGCGTCACCTCAGGAGTCAGGGCTAAATGCAGCTTCTCTGGACAGATGTAGTGGGCAGTATCTCACTATTTTCTAAAGGCTGAGGTCACCCAGGAAGGGATTTTAAATTACTGGGAGATGACTGAGCTTTTTGGGCCAAAAATGACATCTCGGCTGTCCCCGTGTACAAGATCCCTGGAAGTCTGCACAGCAGGGGATGCTGCTGGGAAGTGTATGATAGTGGATGCAGTACAACATTTGTGTGCAAGAGAGAGATGGGGAGAGGTAGAATCTGGGGATACACTCACAGCAAAGATCGGGTGAGGCCTCTCTAATTCCAAAGCAACCTCCTCCTGTGGCTTTGGAGAGAGATATTGATGAGGGGTGTGGTAAGGTGCTTTTGTTTTAATGTAAACCTACTTCTTCCTCTTCCCCCCTCCATCTTTATTTTCCAGACATTTTCCTCCCCTGTTCCGAAGATCCTCCTCCTGAGCGGCCACCATGGGAAGTAAAACCCTGCCGGCCCCAGTGCCTATCCATCCTTCCCTCCAGCTTACCAACTACTCCTTCCTGCAAGCATTCAACGGGCTGCCCGCCGTGCCCTCTGACCACCTCTCCAACCTCTATGGCTTCAGTGCCCTGCACGCCGTGCACCTGCACCAGTGGACTCTGGGCTACCCGGCCATGCATCTGCCCCGCTCCTCCTTCTCCAAAGTGCCCAGCGTCTCCAGCCTGGTGGATGCACGCTTCCAGCTGCCGACCTTCCCACTCTTCCCACATGTCATCCAGCCCAAGCAAGAGGCTGCCAACATGACCCTCAAAGCCAAACCCCGCTTTGACTTTGCCAACTTAGCAGTGGCTGCCACACAAGAGGACCACTCTAAACTGGGACAGGCAGACAGTCAGGGCTCACCAGCAGGGCTGGGGTCTTTGCTTGAGGTGACTAAACTCTCTCCAGAAAAGAAGCCCACGCGGGGAAGGTTACCGTCCAAAACCAAGAAGGAGTTTGTGTGTAAATTCTGTGGCAGGCACTTCACCAAGTCCTACAACCTTTTGATCCATGAAAGAACCCACACTGACGAACGGCCTTACACATGTGATATTTGTCACAAGGCTTTCAGAAGACAGGATCACCTGAGGGATCACAGGTAACTATTTTTCTTTTCCTGTTCTTTTTCCCTTGTGTGTTTCTACTCTCCCAGTTTCCAATCTACACTCAAGGTTTTTATAAGGTGAAGTTTCCATCCAACCAAGAGTGTACCCTCTAGTTTTTCCTCTGCCCACTGTTGGTGGAAGAGCCCAGGTAACTCACAGTGGAAGACATACCTCACTCACTCCATAAAAACAACTTTCACAACCTCTTTTTTACTTCTACACGTTTTCACCCTCCATTTGCATCATATGTCCTCTGCCTCTATGATCACTCAGAAGTGTCATGAAGACACACGGTCCGGTGACCCCAAAGTAAAGGAGAAGTTCTTTAACCTTTCTTAAGGAAGGCGCCCTATAACCCTCTGATGCCCCCTCTCTTGCACACATACATACTGACAATTGCCCAGGAACCAAGCTCCAGCACTCTCAGTCTCAGCAGTAGGTGTAAGAAATGTCCAGCCCATTCTCCCTCAGGTGGCTCACTGCTGAGTTTAGGCTAGTTATTTCTGACATGTCAATTGTTTTTCTCTCTCTAGATATATCCATTCTAAAGAAAAGCCTTTTAAGTGTCAAGAATGCGGGAAAGGATTTTGCCAGTCCAGAACACTAGCAGTCCACAAGACACTGCACACGCAAGTAAAGGAACTGAAACCTGCCAAACTTAAGTGTTGAATCTCCATCTTCTATGAACTTTTCCTCCCCTTCAGACTTTACATCAAAACTAGAGCAGAAACAAAACTTTCAGGATGGGCGCACTGGACTTTGTGCTTTGTTTTTGTTTCTACTTTAAAAAGGGCAAAATCTGCACCCCTTCAATCCCCTGTCCAAGCAATTAACTTCCTGAGTCGTGGGTGAAAAGATTATTTTGAATTTAAAATATACGTGAATGATACAGAGAGTGCTAGCTGACTTGTGTGGCTTTGATAAACTTTATGCCAAAAGGTGGTGCTCACGTGTTGGACAGGAATCACTTTAAAACCAAACAAAAACCCACAAGACACCCCCAACCAACCCTGCCCCTACCCAAAAAAACCCCCAAAAAACAACCAAAATCGTAGCTTCCAAAAGTATTACTTAAGAAAATCCAAACTCTTATTTTATACTTTTTTTTTGACTGTATAAAGCTTCTTATTTTTACACTTCAGGAAATACAAAGAATTCCAGAAGACAATTAAGAACTGAAATGGTGGTTTCTCATCACAGCATCATTAAGACAAGGAGAGGGGCAACTTGCAAATCTCATTTGCTAGTTTGTTTTCAGAAAGAAGAAAATTAATGTTTGGAAATGACCTAAGTCTCTCAAGTGGGGAGTCCTAGCATGCGTTAGAAAATGCATCCAGATCTCAGACCCACAGGTTCCTGGTGTCGGGACAGATCAGTGTTCATGGGACATGGAGAACTTTTTTATTACCTTGTGGTCTAGTGTGCTGTGAGGAAGTTTGTAACTTCTGGACTTATTTAAAAAACCCAGAGGAAAGAAAGATGGCAATACGTCAAACTGACGGTATGCACAACGTGGTTTTAGTGGTACTTAAAGTCTTCGTGTGTCCTGGTGTGAGAGAACAAATCTCAACTTGAGAGCGTATTTTTTTAAATGCTGGCTTTCTAAACAGTGTATTCAAATTAAGAGACATTCCAATAAGTTCTGTTTATTAAAAAAAAAAAAAAGTTGTATGGCTGTTTGGCACTTTATGCTGATTATTGGTAATTGACATTTATCACTGGATTGTGTGTGGTTTTTAAGTATTAAAATAAATTGTTATTTTACAGGCAAGTCTGCATGGAATACATATGTGTTCATTTTGTTTCTGATCTCTGATCTCTTCTCTGGTAAACTCTCATTGTAAATATTCAGAACCTATTTATTTTTTGATTTTTTTTTTCTTAGTTAAGTTATTATTTCTTCAGTGGTTGTTTCTACCGTTCCACCAGCCTTTGAAAGTCTGGATCTTTTTTTTCTAAGCATTAGCTTTCCCCCTTCTAATATTCCTTTTCTTCCTTTTTTTTTTTCTTTTTTGTTTGTTTATTTGGGGATTTTTATTTTTATTTTTATTTTTATTTTTATTTTTATTTTTTTTATGCTGACAAAAGTAAACATCTGAGGAGAGTCCAATAATTTTGCCGCTAGTGAGGAAAAAAAAATCGTCTTGGGTAACTGAATCGTGGGTATTAGCTGATAAGATTAGGTGTCAGAAGTGTTATAAAACAAATCAGATGAGTAATGGGTGAACTGTTGCTGCTCTCGGTGCCTGGAGGCGCTGCGGGGAGAGACGCCTTCGCACCCCCATTCCCGCGTTTGTCAAGAGAGGGCATTTTTCAGTCACATCTTGGGCCGGTTCCGCGCTGATTGGGGCGGCCTTTGATTCCCGGCAGCTGTCTTGGATCAGAGATGTTTATTCCACTGCGGAGCCTCTTTGGATCGAGATGGGGGAGAGAGCGCAGCGCTGGGGCAATCCACTTGAGCCTTTGAAGCGTCTCTTGCCACCGTCCCTTCTCGTCCTCTCGGCAAACCTAAACCTTCCTCCTCCCGTCACAAGTCAGTGCCCCCGCGATAACAGAAGCCTTTTTTTTTTTTTTTTTTTTTTCAAATTAGCGATGCGGCAGAGGTGACCTCGGAGCTGCCCAGCGGTTCCTGCGCGGCCGCGGCGCGGATGCTCACCGACGCTAGCCGCTCGGTCCAGGGCGGCTCCTTTCGCCTTCCCCCCTGCAGCTTTTAGTAATTATTTCTTTATTTGGTCAAAGAATCTTATCAAGGTCAGGAAAAAAAAGGTGCGTTTCTAACTCATTCAGTGTAAGGAGAGGGTGGAGAAACCTCTCTCCCCCTCTTATTTATTGGACACCCATTCCAGCGCACCGTAACTAATGAAAAGGCACTTGCACGACGGGCTGCGGACCCACCTCCAACGTGGGAAGGCCCTCGGGGAGCCCGGGATGCGAAGTGCCGCCTGTGCCTGCATCCAGCTGGGAGCATGGGCAGAGTTTGAAGCCGGCTTGCTTCGGCTTTGCTTCCCACCCGCCACTCGCTTCTCACGCGGCGAGCACACTTTTGGTTTTTCCATCTGAGAAGCACCAAGTGAGGGGTGCGGGCTGAAGTCCGCAGTAACCTGCAGGCAGCCGGGGCCGGCCCTGCGCGGGAGGAGGGCGGGACGAGCGCGGAGCCCTGCGCGCCGCTGCGCCGGCATCTCCTGCGCGGAGCCGGGCTGCAGCGAGGAGCGTCCGCCGCGGCGCTGGCTCCGCGCGGCCGAGCCGGCCCGGGGTGCTCGCTCGGCAGCTTTTCTGGGAGGTAATTTGAAGGTGTCGTCTCCCGCGCCTCTCCCCGGTCCTCCGTGGGGTTTTAGAGGGATTGCCTTGCACAAACCCCGCAGGAGCGGCCGCCTTTCCCCGGCGTGGGTCGCTGCCCCGGAGCGCTCCATGGGACACGCCAGCCGCCCCGGCGCGCCCCGCTGCCCGGCCAGGGGCGCCGCATCCCCTGCCGCGCCGAGAGCGGACCAGCAGCCCCGAGCATTGACACGGCTTTAAGGGGCAGCCTGAAGCCTGGGTGGTTCATCCTCCTCCGTGCCCTTCTAAACGGAGAATCAGAGAGAAAATCCCCGATGGACTCCCCTGTCCCCCTTGTGTCGCTCCAGGCACCAAGTAAGGGAATAAGGATGCACCCGGGATCGTGTCGCCGAGCGAGAAAGTAAAGGGCACTGTTGCTCGGAACCAGGTTTTTAGGGGTCTTAACTACGAGGCAGAAACCCGAGTCGGGTCCACAGGGAGGGAGGAAGGGACTCAGGTCACTCTGCTGAGGCTTTCCCACGGTCGCTCCACCGTCTCCTTAACACCGGGAAACCGAAACACCCGTGGCGAGGTAAGAAACCGTGTCAGGAACTGGTTCCTGGGAACCATTAGAGCTGAGGGGTCGCAAAGGTGGAGAAACCACTCCTCCCAGCTGGGCATGAGAAGCGTTTCATTTGAAAAGCTGAAGCTTGGTGGTCTGACTGCCAAGAATTTCTTGGGACCTGTATTTTTATGCACAATTAAAAAGAAAAAGAAAACCTCCAGAACTGACATAATCGGAAATACAAATGTATTAAAACTACGTGGGCATGTCGAGCACAGGATGCACATACCCATCTCAATGCCTACTACACTTAAATATGTGTGTATTTCCTCTTCCCAGAAGGCCACTTTTGCCCTGGTGCTAACAAAGGCTATCTATCTGGTCATGCTCTCAGCTGCATGGGGGAACAGTTTGCCTTTTCCCTCCAGTGTCTTGCAATTTGCTAGGCAGTATCAGTTCAGCGATTCCAAGGAAAGCAAAGTAAAGATGAAATCATGAGTCAGAAGAGATAAGTTGTACTAACCCCCAAAATAAATGAAAGGAATTAGATGGGAAATGTGCCTTTTGAATCAGGATCACAATTTAAATGATTAATTGCTTTCCCTCTCTTTCTTTTTCTATCTTTGCATGTGTTTTAATTTGACATTCATGCAGTGACTGAAACTTACTTAGGCCTCTGTCTGCCAATTGAGAGCTGATTCTGTTTTCACAGTTGCTTTAAATTTTGCATTTCATCATAAAAACATCACTGAATGGGAGTTTGCAAGAGTAAAAAACTGGGCACCTGACTCTAGTTGCCCCTTTCTGCAAGGTTTATAAGGAAAACACAGATTTTTTAATTTTAGTTTTTTTTTTTTAACCATTTCCAGTTACAGAAGGAAAACATAAAGATGTGTTGGCACATCTCTTGCTCTCTTTCCCCCCCTTTGCATTCCAGTCATTCTTTTTCTGCCCATAAACTGTTAGTACTCCGCAAGTGCCTGATTCTGCACAGCCTACTAAGCCTGTTTTTTTGTTAGATGCAGGAAGAAATCCTGTCAGATGGGGTCTTCAGTGTACATTCATGAAACAGAGCAAAAGCCTCTCTCAGAATGTGCACTAGAACAGCAAATAGTTGCTTTTCAGCTGTGGATTGCATGTGCCTCTGAAAAGGGGACCACAAATCATTGGGTTTTTAAAGGTTCCGCATGAGTTGTATATTAATCCCAGTTTCCCTAGGGATGGATTAATCCCAGTTTCCCAGTTGTGTGGCTAGAGACAATGTGGATAGGGTTGGGGGCAGGGGAGAAGCAAGATGAGGAAAGGAGAGGGGAAATAAAGATATATCACAGGAGTACATGGCCTAAGTGGCGAGGAGCCATAAGTACTTTCAATACCTTTTCTACCTCTGTCACCACATGTAAGCTGAAGCAACTTAGGCTCCCTCTTTCGGTTTCTTCATCTGTAAACTGGGGGTAATGCTGCTGATTTTGGTCCCGGGAGACTTGGCACACTCATGTAGAAACGCCTGCTCAACCCTCAGCAGTGAAAGGAGAAACTCCAATTCGTCTGAGGGCAACTGAAAGCAGGGGCTGATCTGGGTGATCTAATGGACTGTGGACGACAAATTTATATTCACGTGTAATTCTTTTCCAGTCCTGGCAGTTTTGTTGAGAGATGGAGTCCTAGAGCCCAGTATGCTTTTCTTCTCTACATTCCTATCCAGTGACTACACAGGAGGAATGGCATGGGCCAAATTCATCCCTGGTGAGACTCCAATGACATCAGTCATCTTTATAGGAGTTTTTTGAATGAAGTCAATTGGGTTTTACAAGGACCAAGTTTGGCCACATGCATATTTAACTGCTCAGAGAGCTGCAGCAGTGAATGAAGCTTCCCTTCCCTTAGGAAGAATCACTTCTCAGTCTGGGAGACGCAAGCAAAGCCATAGATTTGTTCTGCACAGTCAAGTTTACCTTATTTAAACTCAAGGAGCGGCTGAAGTGTGCTCAGCATCCAGCAGAACTTCAAAGAAACAGCAGCCTAGCTGCTCTGAAGTGTTCCCAGCTTTGGATGGAACTGCATTTGTCCATAGGCTCAGTGCAGGTCCCTCTGATCCCCAGCAGACTTGTTCCCATGGCAGAGGGCAGTGCCCTGCAGGAGCACCAGCAGGAGGCTTGAGCAAAGCAGTGGCTTCAGCATGGGGCTGTGTCGAGGCTGTTCCCTCTGCCCTTTATCAGACCTGGCTTTTCCAGGGTCCCTGTCATGCTCAAATGTCTCTGCCACTTCCAGTTCACATCTCCCTCTATGCTGCTCTCTGGGGCTGTAATTCCACTATCAGTTACACCTGATGAGAATGTGGTAAATGACTAAAAAGGGGCATTCTGTTCTTCACCTGTGACTTGGCTGCTAGTGCTGACTCCCCCTTACTTCTATGCTTTACTGGAGTCTGACATTGCACCAAACAAATAAAAAAGTTTATAGCTGCATTATAGGTCCTGACTAAGTGGCTATTAAAAAATAAAACCAAAAATCTGATCAGTGTCAGAGATTATCAGAAGTTTGTCTACGGAGTTTGTCACCACTAATCACTTAAATTATTTGCAAGGTCAGTTCATTTGTTTTCTTATTTCATCTTCTAAGGAACAAGTCAATTTGAACAACTAGCGAACTGTATTGCTGAATCTGAGTAGAAGAATGTGTGTTCTGGTCATATGAGGGACCTCAGCTTTTTCCCAAGGGATGAATGTCATGCCTCTTTTCCTGATTACTAATGTGCCTTCTGTCTTTACTAGATCTTTGAGTGATGGAAGTCACATTTAATTTTCAATATTTTTTACATTATTTGTGTGTAATAATGAAATGTGAGCTTATAGGCTTGTTCATCTCTTTTACATCAACTTGACTAGACTGAATCAGAGCTATTCTAGTTTTACAGCTGAAATTGTGAATTAGTAATGGTTTTGCTGCAGCCACAAAACCCATACTATTGAGACCAAATTTTTGTCTACTTTTAATTTTTCTAAGTTTTATTTTACCACTTTTTCTTCTGTCCCTATTAGTCTATGTCATTTAGGATAGAGGAAGAAAAAAAGTGTTACTAGTATTTCAACAGGATATATCGACTTGTACTAGAGACTGATAGGTTGTTTTGTTTTTCCTTCTTCAATCTTTATTTCTCAGGTAATAATGATTTTTTTTAAAATTCATATTTCTAATACTTCTTTCTCTCATTTTTTCTCTTCCTCAGTGTTGGTAGAATTCATGTCCTGCCCATTTTAATCTGTGTTTCTGCTTTTTATTCAGGTCCATTTCAATTTGCCTACATGCTGCTGAAACTTTATTTTTATTTGCCACATCTCTGGATCTGATGACTCTATTTCAATCTGACCTTTTTTTTTGCTACCCTCTGATCTTCTTCATCATGCTCAAGTTAGTCTTCCAGAATGAAATTCACTACAAATCTTTCTTTTTCCAAGTCTCTGAATTATTTCATCTCTTCATGGTCTTGCTTTCTTCACTTGTTTCAAACAACCTCATAGTTTCCAGCCTTCTCTCATCATGACACCTTTTCTCTTTCTGGCCTTTTGGTTCCAAACTGGAGCTTCTCAAATCACATTTTATGAGTGAATGATTAATCTATTTAACAATTTTTTTATCCTTTCAAGGATTGTCCAGACACAACATGGCTTTCTTCCAAATGTATGTAAAGATATTTCAGTTTGTATATGTCTTGGAAATTCTTTTGAGGCTTGCTTTTTATCTATTCATTCTCCAGGAGTTCAGTACTAGGCTAAAAAAAAGAAGTCTCAGGTATATTTTCAGAGAGGAGAGGAGAAAACTTCCCAGTTAGAACATATAAAAATAGGTAAAAGCAGATCTCATCTAAAGTTATATGAGGTAGGAGAGGTCTGTGTGCTATTTTGGGAATAGCTCCATCTTGATGAGTGTGTTCGTGACCCTGCTGTCCTTCCTCACCTGCCATAGCCGTCGAGGCTGGTCAGACACACACCCAGAGGCAGGACTGCACTGCATGGCAGAGAACAAAGCAGGATGTCAGCGCTACACAGCTGTACAGGGCTCTGGGACTCTTCCTCCACCCAGGAAGAGTCTCTTTTCAGGCTCTTCCATCTCATATTAGTCAAACTCGCAACCCTCAAGAATAACAATTCCCCATGTTTCTTCCCAAACTTACACAGACTTCTGAGGCCACCTCAGTGTTCCAGGCACAGCCACCTCTGTTCTGCACATTTTCCTCTTTCCTGGATGTCTCTGCTGCATGCAGAGAGCGCCTGCAGCATCATGCTGGTGCCTCTTCCAGTCTGATGTTCAGCTGGTCTCACTGGGATGTGCTCAGGGGTTACTGTAGCTGGCAATACTGTCACGATGGCTTAAGGATGTATTTTTTCTTGTGAGTTGCATTTTGTTGTAACTGAGCATGGTGATAGGACAGCTAATTACACACTTTAAATTTTATTTTGGAATTGTTTGATCTGAACTTTAACAAAATTTTTTATTTTTCCCCCAGATGATTTTTTTTCACTTCAGATGGGAAATTTTGTATTATGAGTGAAACTCTGTTGGCTACAGGCTGGCAGGTTTTTTTCCCCTATCTCTTTGCACATGTGAAACTGGCTTTATGTAAGTGTTCTTGAAAGGGACATGAGAAATAACATCTTCTGTGGCAGAAGGAGAAATCACAGACCATCAAGAATGTGCCACTTTCCATGACTTCCCTTTGAACTGCCAGTTAATTCATTTGGTGCCTATTGTGTACTTATTTTTGTGTTCTTCCTTAAAATGCACTTTGCTTGGAAAATGACTTCTCTAACACTTTACAAACATCTCTGGCTTTCACCACCCAAGTGCATTGCTGGATGTCTACTGAACATCCAGTGAATTGCTGGATACTGCTGGTATGCCAAATTTAGACTGTGTGGTGAAGGCTGCCCTGAACAACTCTGAGCACAGTGTTGGCTGCTGGTCGTAGCAACCAATAAATAATTAAGAAGCTGGATATTTGATGATACTTAAAGAAGAATGACTCACCCAGCCCTCTACTGTTGATTTCTTCATTAGCACAGACTTAGATCCAGGCCAAGAATTGGTTTTCCCTTATGCTTTTATTTGGTGACCACTTGGATATGGCTTAGGAAACAGTTAGTGTCTCTCCAGCAGTTGGGAAATGTTTATTTCCAGCTGTTTATTTCCCTCAATGGATTAATAAGTCTATGTCAAAGTGCTGCAAAAATGAAAACTAGATTTTCAAAATGGGGAAGGAAGAAAATTCACAGAGACACAGTGTTTTCATCAAACCTCCTTTTTTTCTGCACCTCAATGTTTAAATGAATGGTCCAGTTTCCTTAGCTTTCCAATGTTACCTAATCAAGCATATAAACCATATGAAGGGTAACAGAAGTAATTTCCTCCACTGGAGAGAAGAGAAGGGGAAACCAGATAGAGTTGTTGATATTCTGGAACACAACCTTTCCACTGGACTGGTAACAGCTCGATTATCACATTATGGAAACAACACTAAGTTCCTGCAAAGATTTTGCTCAGTATAAAACAGTCAGCAAGAAGGACTCAGTGATTTGGGCCTTTTACAAAGAAACTGTGATCCACAAAGCCTCCTTCTCTTTTCCTCTAGCACAGAATTTAAGTCTTAAATATAGCTTTAGACTTTTTATCTTGTTTACTGACGTCTTGTATTCCTTACCAGGTGGGGATTTTTTTTTCTTCTGAGTTTGGGAGAAATATCTATTATACAGTTATCATGATTTTAGTAAGACAGGCATTTTATCCCTGGGTGGATGGAACATACTGTCCTGTTCTCCTGGGGTGCAGGAGACTTACCAAATTCCCTTCAACAGCAATCTTGCAAAAATAGACTGAGCATGGATAAAGCTGATCATAAGGACAAAGCTCTCATCACCACTGACAGTCCTGTGAGAGCAATGAGATGCATCAGAAGGGACTGAATGGTGAATGAGAGAACAAGCTCCTCTTCAGGGCAATTCCATGGCCAAACAAAGAAGCAGAAATGATGGGTACAAGTCTGTCTGGCCCTGGCATATTTCTAGACCAATTCATGCCACCATGGACAATATGGAAGAACAAGATCAAGAGATGCTTGACTAAACCTGGAGGTGTGAACAGGGATTTGAAAGTCAGAATTCCAAAGTCAAACTTCTAAAATTAACACACAAGCATCAAACTCATGGTGTCCCAATTTTCAGAGATACAAAGTGCCGGAAAGTCCCAACTAAAGTCTTTGTTGGCTGCAAGTGTTTAGCATTCACAGCATTGATTTTGGAACTTAAACTCATGATTGTTGGTTTCAGTAGAGTACCCAGTTTATAAATCACTCCTTGCATTTGGACCAGTGTTTGTAGATCTCCAGATGGAGAAGAGTGTGACTCAAAGGTGGATTTGGCAACTCCAATATGCTTTAGGTCAAACATCTGTAGGGAACATGTGTCTGATTTCCTTACAACTTCATTGTTTCAGTAGATGGTGTATCCAGTGCAATGTTATATCTGCTACTGAAATAGCTGAATGCAAATACCAGGAACCTCTGGGAAATTTTAGTTAATAGGAAAATAATCTAAAACAAATTCATCTGGTTGTACAGCCAGGAGAAAAGAAACGAAAATAAAAGGAATAACTGATCCAACCAAGTAGGCACAGAAATGAAACCCCTCTAGGATTTTCTTTTTTAGTTTCTCCAACTTCCATTAATTTAACGAGCAAACTAGGTCAGCAGCACAGTCTTGTTATGCTAATAAATGAATGCCATAGATTCACTGATGTTAAAATGTCCAGGCATTCAGCATCATTTGCTGCTTTGCAGAGGGAGCTGTGGCACAGCAACTGTGTCTTTGGCTTCAATCCTGATTCAGACACTGAGCCCTATGAGTCAATGTAGCAACTGCTGTAATGAAAACCCAGCTACGGAGAAAGCAAGCTGCAGTACCACGGAACATCAATTAGCCCTTTTCTAGCCAGGGTAAGAGAAGTCATGTAAACTGAATTTTAAGTTCCTACATTTGGATTTTATGCTGATAAAAGACCGGGAGGTCAGCCTGAGATGTGGAAAGTTTTGTATCAGGCTCTCATTACAATACTGATATATTTACTTGTACTCTTCAGTAAATTTCACTAGTGAAACATTGTAAAATCTAAAGAAAGTTCTGAGGTGCTGTTTTCTCCATGTGCTGTCTCTTTGTGGAAGGAAAGTTTATTAACTGTAAAACTGGTTATCAAAAATCTCAGTGGACCAAAAACTGATAATAGCTTCATGTAATAGTGTATTATTTCTCATGTGGTTGGTGGAGATCTCCATGGGGAATTCTGTGTCCCCCTCTTACTTTTGCTTTTTTTTTTTGCTGTCAAGATACAAAACAAGGAAAAAATGCAAATAAACACATTTGACTTAATAAAGCTATAAATCAGTTTAGTCCTTAAGAAGGCTGTTTTCCTGATCTGGATTCAAAAACTTATTGCAGAATAACTTCTTGGAACACAGGTAAAAAGTTTTACATAACAGATTGAAAGTGAACAGTTTAGAAAAAGTTCAAATGTTCTTTGCAAGAAAAATTGGGATATTTATATAAACAAAAATACATCACAGAAATGAAAAACCACGTAGAAATATAGCTTAAATATATTTAGGGTGAAATTATTCACTTTATGGTGATATTTCAACACTATCTAGAATACTGTAGTGCTTCTTCTGCCTACTTTTATAGGCATAGAAAAGATCTCTAAAACAACACAACTTGAATTTATAACTTGTACTTTTGATTGAAAAAATAATAAATTGGACACTGAAAGGTGGTTAAGACATACCAAGTCTGGCTCTCTATTTCCAAAACAGTATGTATACATCTTTGGGGTTTTTTGGTGTTGCTGCTCTCCGAAGCAAGAGCTACTAAATCCTGTTGAGAATATGAACTACTCTTGAGTTTGGCATTGCTGAGGACAGTAATTCCTGTCTGAACATGCATGTATGAATAGGCACATGCATGACTCCTTGGCTGCTTTTATGTACCATTTCTGACCTGTGGAGAACTTCTTGTCTAGATGGTAAAACTTACAGTTTTTCTTAGCTATTTTGGGAAAAGTTTCAAGACTTTTTGAATCTTGGGAATGATTAATCCTTCAGAATGCTGACAAGCTAATTGAGGAAGGTAATCTTAGGTTTAACTCTTCCACCTTTTTTGCTGATGTGAAGTGAGGATTGATCTGCCAAAAGGAAATTTTTTACAAAATGGGCATTGGCTTTAAAATTGTGAGTTAGTTGTACCGACGGTTTGTCTGATCACTTTATGGTATTGACCACCTTGTAATACTTCAATTTGAGAACTTTTTCCTGTATTCTTTTAATCTCTTTGTCATGGAAACAGTTCACAGTGCCAACTCAACCATCCCATATTCACCACGTGATGTCAATGTTTTAAATAGCATGTCTTGAAGAGATACCAAAATCAACAGCATTTGTGATCAAGGATGAAGTAGAAAATGAATCAAAACACTTTATTTAAACCAGCCACTCTTCTTAGCTCTGGTGCTTGTATGTGCACAGCACATGAAGCCACATAGTATGTGGCTGTATGTTTAAGTCCGAAACTTAGATACAGCAATCTGTAACAGAAGTTTGGCAAAAGTGGAGAAAATGAAAATATATTCAAAATGTTTGTTTAAAGCATCATACAAAATTAGTCAAATTAATGAACAAATATTGACTATATGAGGGTATTTTAGTGTTTATGTTGTCCAAATTATCTTTGCTACATAAATTGTGTGCAGACAGCCAAAATTTCAAAGCAGCGTGACAGCTTTTCAAACTGCCACCGGCTGGACTGGCTGCCTGGCAATGTTCCTTTTTCCTGATTACATGTGTAAGTAATATTTCCAATTAATATTTTTGCAGTTCCGGGTTCAACAAATACTTATATATGACTCCTTTAAATCTGGTGTCTGAATCCATTATGCCAGCAAAATTCAAGGCAACTGTGGCTTGATGATATTAATTAACAAAAGCAGCAAAAGGATATTTCTATACAAAATGAATTGCAGTGTTTTCCCCAGCCTAACACCCAGACACTCATCCTCTGGTAATACACAATGCAGATACTTATAAAGAAATAAATATACATAAATAAAACAATTGAATTTTATTTCCTGCTTGCAAGCTGTGTGTGGGTGGCAGTTTATTCTCATCTCTTATTCCAACTGGGTCAGATTCAAGTTGGACTTGAACACAGTTTGCATCTTGCCCTTTTTCTTGTGAAACTTAAGTAGTTGTAGAAAGGGGTCATCTGGCAGCAGAAAGAGTAGTGTTTAGAGTTAGACTTTGCAATAGAGGTGAAGCTTAATTTATTGTACTAATTAATTAATAAATTAATTACTTAATTTATTGTACTCATGCTGGATAGCACTTGGTTGCTCCTCTCATGTTGGTGAATCAGAAGCCAGAAGTCTTTTTTTTTTTCTTTCATTCCAGACACAGAGTAGTGTCTTGCCAGGGTCAAGCAAATATCCATGTATTCAGAAGCAAAAATCATGATCATGCTGAAGGGTTTACAGGCAAGTTGGATAATCTCAGAATCTATTTTTGAGTCAATGTCCACACCTGAGCTTTTATTGCAAAAATCAGTTTGAAGAGGAGGATAAAATACTTTTACTTAAATATTATGACATTTTCATCTACATTTTATGCAAATAGAAATTGTTCTACTTAATTTTTTATTGGTGTTCTGTAGACGATGTCTGTGTAGGCTGGCACGAGTTATATGTCACATGTATAAGTTTATTATTTCTTGATATTGCAAAGGTTGAATGGGAAGTTTGAGCTCTAGAAAGCCCAGCTTCAGTGTCCTGTATAGTCTTAAGGGTAACATCCAAACTGCTCATGGCTGTTGGCTCTTTAGATAATATGCTTCTGAAGCTACAAAAGTGCCAGCCTGTGAAGTGGGTCAGGGATGGGTCTCTTGATTCTGAAACTTATGAATACACAGTTAAAATGAACACTTAAAGTCTTTGTTTATACAACAAAAACATCTTCTCACATACTGTTAAAAAACTACCAATCTTAGGGATGCAATCTTCTCAACCTTTTGTGATGTCTGTAGGACGATGTTTAAAATTGGGAATTATAGATGTTGTATCATGAATGTATTCCTTAGGAAGAAGAGCAATGCTTTTTATACCCTCCTGATAAAAGGAAGTCTGGTGGAAGCTTCATTTGGAGTCCTGTCTGTGATGGTTTGGTGTGGTTGCAGAGCCAGGCTGATGCAGTGAGAGGGAGTGGATGTTTCCAGAAGTGATGGGATAGAGAGGAAAACAGGCAAGGTCTGTTTAGAACAGAAAACAGAAAACCAGCAATAGGTATAATATGCTCCATGAAAAAAAGTACCCAACAGTTCGATAATCACCACAGTTTCTCTGGCAAAGGATTTGCCTCACTCTGCTAGACAGAGTTCCTTTGAGTTCCTTTCACTGCTCCCAAGGGCTAGAAGACTTGGGCAAGGGAAATGTCACCTCCTCCTCCTTCCCAGGGCAAAGTGCTGTCAGAAGCTGTCCTGCATTTAACAGTAAATTGACTTGGACACTAATATTACTTTCCTGTCTCTTCTGCATTTTTCTCCACAAGGAGCTAGATAGCACCAACTTGGGTCTGAACACTCATTTGAGAGCCCATTTTGGGATTTTTGCTTCCTCCTATGTATGGCCCTGGGACTCTGGCAAATGAATTTCGAAGTTCCTGGCTTGATCAAAATGGTAAAACCACATGAACTCTGGAGTCCATCTGAAACCTGGAGGTTTTGCTCTGCTTCTGGGAGTTTTAGTGCTCAGAGACTGGATAAGAGAGTAGAGGGAGAGGCATCTCTTGTTTCTGGAGAGTCAGAAATAATATTTGAATGATATTCCCCTGTTCATGTGGGCTGTTAAATCATGACTGAGCCCAGATTTAAAAAAGCCTCTGCAAAATTTATCCTTAGAATGTTCACCCAGTGGGAGAAAGACCTCCTCCCTAGAAAGACATCATACACTGCTGTAATTGGCAACATGTGCATTTGACACACAACCTAAAATTAAATTGACATGTCTCAGGGATTCCATCTGCTGTCAGATCTAACCTACCACAAACTGAGCAGCAGAGCTAGACTCAGAGCCTCAGTGTCTCCCCTCAAGCTTCAATGATATGATAAAATAGGAGTCAAGGCACAAGATTTGTCACCATCTTTCTGTTAAGTATTCTGAAGAAAGACATGATCATCAAGATGAGTAATAATGGCTGAAAACTTAGAAGTCGACTGTGTCCTCTGTGATGCTTTCTTACATCTTCATTGCTGATGAAGGTTATTGGATGACTGATTCACCAATTGCATGACTTTCCATGCAAATTGTTTCTAGAAATAGACTAAAAAAAATCAAATAAAATTGGTTATTAATGAGAATTAAAAGGATGGCTGGCATCTAAAGGAATGCACAAGTCTGTAAGCCAACAGAATGACCTCCAAAGCAAATATGACAAGATCAACTGTGTCTGTTAAGCTCAGGGATTTGAAATCAAAGACATCTCATTGGCCTCAATCATTCATTCTTTATGGCTAAAATGGCTCATGGTAGTGGACACTGTGCTGCCCACTAGATCTTCATTTTGCTCTGTGTTGTCAAAAAAGTGATGTCCACATGCATAGAGACTCATATATTGATTTTAAACTGAACAGGAGCAGGCATTTGCAGTTCAATCTGTCACAGACAGAAAAAAAAACCTCTTTACTTAGCAGATAGTTACATTTTAAATATTTTTAGCTGTAATAGTAATCCCTAACTATTAAAAAAAACAAAACCAAAAAACCAAAGCAAACTAATTGAAAATAACTGTTTATCACAGCCAAGCATTCCCAGAAGGGGAATCAATTTATATAAACATGCTAAAACTGACCTATTTATGAAATGTTATGGAGAGCTGAGAAGAGAACCACAACAGATCTTTATCTTATGTTCACTGTTTTAGAAGCTCAACGGTTGGGTGAAAGCTGAGGCTGGCTATCACATGTGTTTTAGATGTGAATGTCAAGGTCATCTAAAATCTGTTGCCAAAGCCACTGTGATTGCCAGTAAAATGTAAACTAATGTTCCAGTGCTCTTATTATATGCTTAATATGAATATGTTTCTTTTTGCACATAAATCACAATGAATGGCGCAATCAGTTGCTCCTGTGAAAGTCACAAAACACAAATGTAAATGAAAGAAACCATCATAAATAGTAGATGCAGCCCCTAAGGAAAAAAAAAAAACACAAGAAGGCTATATTTGTAATTTAATATGTGGTAATCCTCTATTTAAAAAGTAACATTAGTATGTATATAAGCAGATTTATTTTTAATGCCGTTTAATCTTGTAAATTAGTACGCATGTCAGAAAAATATTTGAAAAGCCCAAATATGGTCTGCAAGTTCTATTTTGTCCATAAAATGTCTGTCACCTTCAGAGAAATTTCCACAGACCTCATTTATCTTAACCAAAGAAGAAAATCCCCATGCAGTTGAGATCAATTGCAAAATTACCACAAAAACCATCAGAGCAGCAGTTTCTCCCAGCCTTAATTTTACTAGGCATTTACCAGGATTCCTCACACAAGGACAGCAGTATTTCTCTTTCACTAGGTGACAGTTAACCATGCATGCTCGTGTACACTTAAGAAAGACTGGGAAGGTATAAAACAGCCTCGTTCTGTCCGGACTTTTGTGTAACAGGTTGGCAAAGTTCAGGAACATCATTTTCTCCTCTCCATTAGTACCCAGATGCAAGAGCTGCATTCAGAGCTCCTTGGGAGCTTGGGCACGTAGTGCAGAACGCTCCATGTTGGGAGTGGAGCTGCCTCAAGTATCATTCAGCAGCTCCTGGTCTGTCTGCCCTGATGTTCCTGGTGTTGATGCAGATGTTTCTTCTGAGCACCTAGTTACCACAGAAAACTTTAGGTCATACAGAAGTACTTTATCATTGCTGGAAATTGCAGTGCTCAGTCTCAAATTCTAAAGTTTCCCTAAAATCAGTGCAATAGTGAGGCAAAGCCTTAAGCAGCATCATTCCAAACCTACAAAATTAGAACAGTTGGAAACATTGACAAGGAGTAAAGCAATTTTCCAAATGAGAGAAACACATACAAGTTTAGGAAAGAGCAAGATATGGATTGTCTAACAGTGCCCTGTAACAGTGTTTTATTTATGATGTTGCCCAGTAGCACTGCTCTAAGCTAAGGCAATCACTGTATAAACATGGATATTTCTAAGAGTGTTAGCTTTATTCACTGAGAAGCTGAGTGAGAGATAGGGGGAAGGCAGACATAGCAAGGAGGAAGGGAGGGGAAAAGGCTGACAGAAAAAACAAGGAGAGTGCCAAGGCAAGGAAGATAGTGTTTGTGTTTAAAAGTAGAAATTGAAGCTGTGCCAAATCAGAATTTTCTTCAGGAACTTGAGAGCTGAAAACTTTATGAGCATGCTCAGATCACGGGCAGAGGGAGACACTGCAAATTCACTGTATTAGGCTGCTATGAGGCTGGGGAGAGAAAATGGAGAGAAAAAGGAAAGAATTGGCCTTTGGCCACTACTGTAATGAACTGAGGAAGGATAGAACACAAATCTTAGCAATTCTTCAGTAAACCTGGCTCAAGCAGATGGTGTTTAACAAAATCTAGTAGCAGGCAGGGGATTCCATACCCTTTCTATTCTAGAACCAATAAATAAATAAATGATACATACACATAAATAAATACATAAACAGGTGAGATTCAGCTGGTGAATTTAGTTTAGCTCTGAATTGGCAGGGGGAGGTTTCTGAAAGTCAAAACTCTGAAACTCAGGCTTAAATGGCTGAATGAATGTGGGCTTGAAGAAATTCTGCACAAGTTCTTAAGTCCCTGGAATAGCACAAATTCATATTGATGGGAATTACTCTAGAATTGAGTTCAGCCAGGGGGTTCACAGCTTTTTGTTTTGGTGCTCTGAGATCACGTTTACATGAGACACCCTTGTTGGGAAAATACACCTAATTTGGAAGATTATTTTGAAATTTTATTTCTGGCTCAACACAGTTCTGGATAGTTTTGTGTGGACTGTAACTTTATCAACAAAGTTGCAAGAAAAAAATTGCTTTCACTGCCATAAGAGAATAAAATTTTAATATTTTTTAATACAGGCTTTAAAACATGGCATCTCATCTATGGGATTTGTAAGGTAGGTAAGATTTATAAGGTAGGTAGTCATCCTTCTGCCATATAATGAATTCTAAACTACTTTTTAGAAGATAAACTGTGGAATTCAGACAGAATCTAAGGCTCCTCTCCCCATGCAGGGAAATAATGACATCCATGGCTGCAGGGTCTCAGTGTCAAAGGTTCCAGGCATAATAAGGTGTGTTAACTCACTACAATTAATGGTCTTATTGTCATTGAAAATGCTTAATTCTTACTAGAGAAAGAATAAAAGAGTCAAGCCATCATTTCTGTCTTGTCCTTCTTCTCCAAAATGGGGCAGTATGGTGCATTACAGTGAAAGAAGCTAAATGGGCTGGACTAAGTCTGTAGAATCTTGTGAAGCAAGGCAGAAGGCAACAAGGAATAATGGTTCAGATGTGCTCTCTGTCCTCTATGGGCATCTTTCTACTGGTCACTACTGGAGTCCATGTGCTGGACCAGCTGGAGGTTTTATTGACTTAGTCCTGGGGTTTTCTCTCCTGTAGAAATCATCCCTGCAAAAAGCTGGATGGCAGTGCTCTGCTCCTACATTTCAGAGAACTGAAGAAAAAACCCAAGAGATTTTGGTCAAACGTTGCTTTCTCTAATGAGAAAAATGGTAATGACATTTCCTTCAATATGTAACTGGATGAACTTTACAGACACCATTCTGATGGAAACTCAGAGCAACACATTTCCTTCTCCAAGTACCAGCACAAGAACTGCTTACAGAATCACAGAGCTGGGAATGACCTCAAGAAACGACCCATATTTCTCCTGCCTTAAAGGGTTGTACTTCTGTAGTTTCTTACAGAAGTCCTTCTAATCTATTTTAGAGACCTGCAATAATGAAGAGTTTAAGACTTCCCCAGAAATTTTACTTCTGTTTGAATTTGATTGCCTAATGCCCAAAATGGCTCTTCCATATTTCAGTTCTATCATACTACCATTATTGGTCTGTTCAGCCTCAGTAGAAAGTGTATTATTCCCATTTTCCTGGATGCAGTCTATTATATGTTATTATGCCCTTCTTTTAGGGTTTTATTTTGTACACTGAATTCACATTTGGGATAAGACCTTACTCTGGCTACTTCATT
This sequence comes from Motacilla alba alba, assembly GCF_015832195.1. Lineage (NCBI taxonomy): Eukaryota > Metazoa > Chordata > Aves > Passeriformes > Motacillidae > Motacilla > Motacilla alba. The sequence goes on from NC_052018.1 coordinate 10,954,335, forward strand.
CTCTCTTTAGTAAAAGAAATTTATGCCATGTAAGCTATGAAAAAAATCTATCTGTATTTAAAGTAATAACAACAGCAGAAACTTGTGTGTGTCTAGCACTTTATCCATGCAGACCATTGCTTTGGATTGGGTTCCACGATTCTTTGTAACCATAGAGTTCAAGAGCTTGTAAAAGGGCACTGTGGCAGGAGTAGACTTTACTATTCTATTTGTTATTTAAATAATTTATCAAATATTTGGAAATGTCATACTCACATGGAAGTCAATCCTATTACAGCTGATCTGCTACTGCATTTATGTTGCATCAAAATAGAGAAATAAAGTAGTGGATAAATTATTTTTGCTATTAAAATCTACTTCAAATTTTTTTCCTGCAGAGATAGTATTAATCTCCATAAGAAACTACGTATCTCAGGCCTGATTAATTAAATGAGGAATTTGTTTTAAAAAGGTATATTTTTCTTAGGTGTTTTTTTTTTTTGAGTATAAAAATGTTAATAAAAACACATCTTTTTGTGCTGTGATAAATTTGATCTGTGCAAGTGATTTTCATGCTCTCAAAATAATTCAGAGTTAAAGCTTGCACTAACTTGCTTCACTGGATGTCTATTTATTCTTAGGAATACTGAACTTTTTAAACAGTATGACTCTGTCCCTTGTCCCTGATTAGTAATTCAGTAGAAGTGTCATAAAAAAAAATCATCAAAGAAATGAAAATAAGTGGCATGACACTGGAGACCCCATTCGAGCAATGTTGCAGATCATGCTGGAAATGGAATCTCCAGTTTCATTTGTTTTGATGTACTGTATAACTATTTAAAGAATGCAAGCTGCAATTTTATCCAGCCTTTGCTGAATTTCAGTGTCATGTCTTGGTGGGGGTCTTAGTGCTGATACTAATTGCTCTTAGAATTGCTGGTTCAGCAGACCAATGGGGGATGTATGTAAGCCCATTTTGCTCAGAAAAACAACACTGAACAAGTTTGACTCGAAGCAATGGTTCAAGAATTATGGAAATACCACAGAAGACAGTGAGCCTTGTATATATGTTATGAAATTCAATGCATGAATGATGAATCTTGTCTAACCCTACTCTGCACATATGCCATTACTGCATGTCAGGGCTTTTTGGTGTGGAAAGGATAATTTCATACAAAATGAAGTAATTTAAGAGTGAATAAAATAGCCAAATAACTTCATGTAAGTAACAGTGTCATTAGAGAATGTTTTGTGATACTTTTGTTTAGAACATTCATGTGAAATTCTCATAATCTGCTTATTGAGAAATCAGATCCTTGTAAGATTAGACAGCCAGGACACTCTGTCTCAGAAATTAACAGTGGTGTAAGATCAACAGTTGAAGATTAATATACAAAAATGGTACTGTGATGCTCTGTGGATTAAACTGAGGACCATCAGAGCTAAAAATATGAAATGAAGACCCTGGAAATTCTATCATGGGTTAATAACAGAATCAAATTCACCAATAAAATATGTCTGATGGATACATGTAACCTAACTTGGAGGATGAAAACCTGCCACTCAAAGATCTATCAGACTCCCAGGGTAATTGATATGAGCTGCAACATGAAACATTTTGGGGAAAAGCACAAAATACCATCAGTCATTTGGCTGTTAGTTCATCCTACTTGCCAACTGCGTTTGCTGAAGAGTGCTCCCAGCATCTGAAGAGCAGTATGATAGGATACTTCTGTAGGATCACTCATCTACCCACTATGCCATCCATACTCTCAAATAAAATAAGGCAGGGCTGCTGTTTGGTCCTGGAGCTAAGTGTCAGAGGGCAATTCCTGTCTACAACACCCCTTGAAGAGAGTGGCTGTGTGGGTATGTTGCTTGGTTTGTGCTATTTCAAAGCTGTGCTCAGGCACTGTGAGTCATTGTATCCAGAGCTGTACCTTGAAGCACCTTAGGAATTCAATGTCAGCGAAAATCACAGGACCGTCCCTGGCTGCTCCTGTACCTAGCCCTGTTTCATTAGGAATACAGTCAAAATTCATGGACAGGAACTTCATCCAGCATATCAACTGCTGGTGACACTAATAAAGGAAAGGGAGGATGTGTGACCAGCTGCTGGATGACTTCTTATTGGTTCAGAGAAAAGGGCCAAAAGTTAAGTAGAGAAAGCTTTGGTTAATTCTGAAATTCTGAATATCACCAGCCTGCATGGTTCATCAAAAATCTCCCAGACTAATATTTTCAAGCCTTTAGTCTCTAAATGTAGCCCTGAAAGAGAAAGTGTTGGCTTTCCCTAGAAAAGGATGGATTTTTGTTTAAATAGTAGTGCAGGAAACACAGAAATATATTGCTAAATATTACTGAGGTGTTTCTGGGAGTCTGAAGACTTTATTCTTTCCTGGCAGAGGATTATTTATGAATGCATCATTTAAAACTACGAAGACCCCCCTGCAGCACAGCAGCTCACTGAGCAGACAAAATAGGGGCAGCACGAAAAAATGTAACCTGGTTTTGGAGCGTGAGGAGCTGGAAGGCAGTTTGGATCAGAACTGCTGGGTTTCAAGCTCCCCAAAACCATTTTAGAGGCAGTGTTTTCTAAAATTTTGTTTTATTTCCGGAGTAAAAGAAGCATTTGTTCAACCCACTCAGACTCATGTTGTGATTCTTGGGATGTCCTGTGCAGAGCCAGGAGTTGAACCTTGATGATTCTTGTGGGTCCCTTTCAACTCAGTATATTCTATGGTTCTATGATTCTGCTTGATTTCCTTGAAAAAATAGACGAAAAAGTTTTGTTGTCATTAATATTGTCCAAGAGAAATAATCTCTCCAAAATATATTCATGTTCATTTCAGAGAACATATCTTGTATGTTCTACTCTCCAAGGATGCAGTCCTATATTTAAACACACCTGTACAAAAATATGGGGGGTATGTTTATTTCAGTTGCTTTATATATAGATGAATGTAACACTGGCCTCAAGTTATTAATCTCATTTCAAAGCAAAATTGTCTTTTCTCCACATGATAGACTTGTTCTTTCTGGATCTTGCAAAAAGTGCTGTTTATGCTTTGGTTCTGTCTGTCTTTAAGGCAAGGAAACACATTACACTGCAGTTTTCTCATTCTGCTCTATGAGACTTAGATAATTCACAGTGCTGTGTAAATAGCTCTTGAACTTTGCCCCGTGGGAGGTATGCAATTCCAGTAATTTTCTACCTTTTTTACCTCTGAAGTGTAATTTGTTTCCTTTAAGGTGACTTCTGTTTTCAAACACAGGCGTTTCTTCTGGTTTTGGTGCAATGAAGTCTTGCAAAGAAAGCATGCAATGTTCTCTCTTGTAGCCTTCACTGTCAGTTTTTCTAACTTTGCAAGATCTTGCTAAATTTTTTCACGCTTCATAATTCTGATAAGAACACCAGGAGTAACCAAGAGAAAGTTCAGAATGAAGAGGAGAAAAAGCTTCCTGATTAGCATGAAAAATAAGTATTAAAGGGCCAATATTATGACAGATCTGCAATGCATGTCCAGTTAGAAGAGGACAGGAAAAATGTATATGAAGGTATAACACATTCACAATTACATTTGTCCTAAACCATTGGTTTTAAGCCTGTTTATAGAAGATAGTTTATGAACCTGCTTTGGGATTCGTCTGGTTGAAAGGGAGTACATAAATATAAAGTGCAACCATGGCTGCATTATGAACTGTATGTCAGATGACTGAATATATTAAAAACATGATGGACTGTGGAGTGTGCTGTGAAATAGAAATTAATGAACAAATGTGTTAATAAGTAAATGATGTATTAAATATATTATGAAGCATAATTTGTAGTAGAAAACAAAGGATTGTTTGCAGATGACTTAGATTTTTTACTTTGAAAGCAGAATCTCAAAGTGAAGCAGGTGGAGATTAATTCCTTGTCTTGTACCCAAGTAAATTAATTTTTTCTTTCTACAGTGTTGAGGGAGGAACCCAAGATTATTTTTCAGAGTGCTACATGAATAAGTAAAATTAATGTGATATCTCTATCTCCAGTGTGCATTTTTCCATGTGAGGATAAATTACTTTTGTGTCACTTTCAAACCTAAATAGTCTCTGTCAAGAGAATAAAATATCCATTAAAAAGATATTTTTAATGCTTATCAGAGGTGTTTCTGTGCCAAATACACACTATCCTGTGAAGTACAGAATAGTGTGCTGGTTACTCCTTTGATCTCAATATCCTTCATCCTGGTCTGCTGCCAAGGATCATTCACTCTCTGCACACATCAGCTGGGACAGGGAAAAATGAATGCAACTGAATTCGCATCTCACTTTCCCTATTTCTCTGACTCTGATGTCCTCAGGGAAGGTATTCCTCCCTAGTGTGGCATGAGCTACACCACCTACAGCTGTACCTTCAGCACAGACAGATGGCATCTTCCTTGCTTAGTCAAATAGCAGACAAAGTGCCCCTCTTTAAAGCTTGGAGCCAGCCATGTTATGATGACTTTTCTGAGGAAGGACAGCCTGTGGCACAGATTCATTACAAAGTATAATGCAGAACTACTGATCTAGCTTTGCCCACATCAGGATGTGATCTCCTCAGCATGGCACTGTTAGTTCAGGTGCCACCACTATTAGTTCAGGTGCAGCAATGGGCTAACATGGCTCTTCTACTTCCAACATCCACATAATTTTTCCTGCAAAGCCTTGCCATGCCTTGCTCAGCTCGGCTGTGTGGTGATGCAAGGACTTAGACAAATTCCCTGTCTACATGATGCCTCTTGTTAGATACCACATCTGCATTTATATAGACTTCTTAATTGGATTTTACAAAAATCAATAAATTTCCATATAGGAAAAAATTCTTTAATGTTGGTTAGGCACTGGAACAGGTCGCCAAGAGAAGCTGTGGATGGCCCATCCCTGGAAGTGTTCAAGGCCAGGATGAGGCTCTGAGCAAGCTATTCCAGTGGGAGGTGTCCCTGTTCATGTCAGGGAGGCTGGAATGGGATGATCTTTAAGGTCCCTTCCAACCTGAGCCATCCTATGATTCTGTGATTCTAACCTATGAACTTAGGTGGCAAATTGATGTCCAGTAAATGACTTTTCCTTGAGTAGTTCACTATCCTAATAGAGCAGGAGGAATAGGGGTTTGCCTAGCAAAGCAGCAGACTGATGTCTGGTGTGCTGGGGTTTGAATTTACACTGAACCAGCTCCCCCATCCTTTTGGTGATGCCTAAAGATTTTTAGCTGTTTTGGAAAGACCTGTGTTTTATTCCAGGCATCGCTGGATGCTGCTGCCCAGAGGTGCTCTGTGCAGGGTACATACACCAAGGGAAGCCAGGACACATCTGCTGTGTTCTATGCCCATCAAACCTGTGCCCATCAAACTACAGACATCTAACAGTGATGTGGGGACTGGTCTGTGGCTCTGTGGCCCAGTGGGACTGCTCACAGCCACCAGAAAAGTCCCTGGCAGCACAACCTGTGGCTGTGAGTGAACAGCTGGCCTGGCCACTGCAAAAGGCAGTGCAGGCTGACAGAGGAAAAAGACCCAAGCACTGTTCTTTCATGCTTACACTGTGACAAGCACAAGGTGCGAAAATGTTTACAGCACCTTAGGGAAAAAATAACTTGGGATTCACCTGAAAACACAGCGAGGAGATGCCTGAAATTGCAAGCAGGAGATTTTAGAAAATGGTTCCCTCATGACAATACTGTGGTATCAGACATAAAAAACCTCAGAGTATCTTAAAGTAAATGCCCAGTGTTTGCTTAGACCAGACTAATTTTTCTGTGTAATGTTTTCACTGTTTGTTCTGATTTCTACCATGCTTTTAGGGTAATCTTAAATTTTACTGCAGTATGAGTTTGGATCTGGCTGTATATAGCTTCCATTGATTTATTATTTTCCTGTATGCTGTAGAATAGAATATTTCAGTTGGAGGACACCTACAATGATCATCTGGTCCAACTGCCTGAGAACTACAGGGATGACCAAAAGTTAAAGTGTTAAGGGCATTGTCCAAAGGTCTCTTAAACACTGACAGCCATGGTGCATCAATCATCTCTCTAGGAAATATATGCCTATTTCTATATTTAATTTGATATGGTGAAGCTGTGAAGAATCATAAAAGTACTTTGCCCTGAAGTGCTGCCATCAAAGTAACAACAGCAATAGGTCCAAAAAGCCAGTGCTTCACACACAGAATTCTTCTCAGCCTAAACTTCCATTTTCCACTAAAACAGCATAAATGTCCCATGGAGAGGGATTGATTAGGATTACTGGATTACTTATATCCATTTTAAGGTATTTTTGTGCTGCAAGGATGGTGGAAGTGCTCCAATTGTGAATTAAAATAAGGTCTTTTCAGTAAAAATTGCTTTCAATTTCTGTAATCATTAATTTAATAATGGAAATTATGATCCATTGCAAGAGTTCCATGCCTGCAACACTCATGACAGAGCTCACTGTGGTAAACCTTGCAGAGCCAGGTGTATTGATGTATGTCAGACATTGCTCCAGTTGTTTTTCAAAGGATAAGTGTTTTACTGCATATGTGTCTGCAGGCATTGGACTTTGGTACTGAAACAGACCTCGTGGCACATGGTACCCACACAAGTGGCTCCTGTTCCTGTCTGTGAACAGCCAGACCATCACCATCTCTTGCACTGAGAGAGATTGCACAGGGTTGCAGTCAGGTGGTAGATGCAGTTATCCTGGAACACTCAGCTTGGAACTGTCTATCCTGGAACTGCAGACACCAGATGGGAATGACCCATAACCTGCTTGTAGAAGTTCCTTATGTGTTGGAAATTCTTTTGTTTCCTTTTGAATTACTTGAACTTATTCCAAAAATCCTGAATGTTTTGAATTTATTTCATGATCTTTCTCATTCTAATGCAAGATGAACAAATTTTGAATACCTTTTCATTTACATACTAATATCTGATCAGGGGAAAAATTTCTGATGCAATAAAGCCTAAGAAAGTAATACAAGACAAAAGTTCAGCTTTTACAAAAAATGAGTTGAGTTTTTCAGGCTCTTGTGCCTCAGGTTGGTGACCAGCAAGTGCAAAGCAAGTGTAAATGTATACCACTAAAGGAGGTGATAGATGAGAGAGAGAGAACTTATTTTAATATGTTCCTATATGACCTTGTTGATTAGAATGATGTTAAAAAAATAAAATTTCAGGTCTATGCATTGCCAGATAATAAATAAGAATGACACCCATGAGTTTTGAGCTCATATGGCACAGGTGCAAGTGATTACTCCAAGCTATGTGAACAGAGGCAACACATGCCGATACTTGGGCACGAGAGGCTTGACATTTGCATATACATCTTCTGTGGGTGCAGCCTAAGAGCAGAGGCAGATTTTCCACTTTCCAATTCTGCAAGCCAGAACTTGATGAGACAATGATGCTCAGGAGAGGCAGTAGAATCAGATGGTAAAGTGGATTAGGTAAGGATAACGAAAAGATTTCAGGAACCCATGTAATAAGAAAGGATCTCAATTCTATTTATCTTACTTTGGTTCCTAAAAGAACACACGCTACAAAGTTTTGGCCTGTGCATGCACTTAAGACATTGGAACTCTGAATTAAGATGTATTCATTCAAATCCCTTTTCCTGTAAAAGACGATCATGTGTTTCACATCACTCTCACCATTGGAGTTTAAAAAATCCATTCCTGGTCATGATTTGGCTGATGGACCACACTGGTGTGGATCCATGAAACTGCCTTCCACTAACAGTCACCTGGATTTTTAGGGGTAATTTTAAATTTTAGTGAAAAAAGAACGAGTGAAAGCAGAACAAAAGAAAAACCAAATACCAACTTACTGAAAGCTCCTGGAATAGACCAAGTGAAAACTGATTCCTGTGCTGTTTCATGACACATCTAAGCAAAACTCGGCGGAAAAAAACCTCTTTGAAGCTCTTAACTGTTCAGTGTTTGCTGAGGTGTGTTGCTTTGCACCTGTGTTTTTGAAATAAGATGTATTTTGAAGGGGGCAGCGTTGATTTTGGAAGGTGAGATGGCTCACTTTGTTGTGCAAGTCAAGTGCAATGGCAGCACACCACAGATGTCTGCCACATGTTGCACACATTTTAATATTCAGTAGCAAATGTTCTTATTATATGAGAGCAAGAAGAATAAGGTTCATTTCATGAAAGCAGGTGAAGTAAACCCCATTGAGATGTGTGTCATATGGAATGCATAATGGATGATGGGCCAGATGCATCCAAAAAAGAAACGTGCTTTGTGTGCAGCTGAGATAGGGGAGCTTGTGGTAAATTCTGCCCTTTGTCTATGAGGCTTTGGCTCTGGACAAGGATTCTTGTCATGTGTTTCTGCCAAATATTTTGGTATTTAACTCATATGTTTTACCATATATGGGTATCCACTTCAGCACTTTTGTGTTTACCATTTGCGTATTTTTTTACTTCTTGTTCTTGCAGAACTGCTTAGTTAAAAATTCAGTGGGCCCAATGATTACTGATTTACATTAACTCAAGACTCACTCTTTTATTTTCTGAAGCAAATAAAATAAAACAAAAAACCCATCCAAATAAAAAACTAAAAAAAATTGGAACAAATTGAAATTCTCAGCAAGAGAATGTTACAAGAAAATTCTGACCTCAAAAATATACTCAGCTACCAGACCCTCTTTGGGATAAGTTGCATGGGTAACTGTACAAGCTGAATTTTCATCCAGTGGGAGGTATGGTTCCATTTTACAATGGTCATTTACAAGATGAGAGACCTAAATAAAATGTTGTCTCTTTGTCCAATTCTAATGTTCTCAGGGATCTTTTGCCAGTCTAATTGTAATAATGGTGGTTATAACAGTTAGTACACAGTCCCTCCTATGAGATGGAGTTTGAATTCTTAATAAGTCTGACTGAATTCAGATGACAGGGGTCAGGAAACAAAACATAGGCTTTTACCAGAACGCTAATGTGTCAAATCAGGCTGCTTATTTAGGTGTCTAAATATGGATTTATTGCCTGATGTTTGTGTTTTACATTAGATTTGCATGAATAACATCTGAAACCTTACATTCTTGCCCTGAACAAATGAGTAATGTTACTTTAAGGAAAAAATAAAGCCAAAAAGCTAAAAACCCCAGAGCCTTCATTAGTTTTTGTGCTAACCAACATTCTTACATTTTATATTCAAACCAACATATTAACATGAAACAATCATTCCAGATGGAGGAAAATATCACTTCTAGGGTCAGGAAAGGGGTACATAAAATTCTGGCAAATTAGAAGGAAAAATCTACAGGGGCTAAAAAGCTCATTAATATATGCTTTAATCCCCTTGTGGATCGTTGTGGTTTGGACCTGAAAAAACTGAAATGAGAAAATGCTACCATAAGCTGACCAGCTTTAGTGCTGAAAGGCAATATCCAAAATGTTCCTCAGGCTTCCAGGGAATGAAAGGCCTTGAATGGATATTTCTATATTGTTCTTCTCAACAGCTGACTGAGTAGACACCTACCCTAAATTAAGGTGTCTCAGGTTATGGTGTGAACTTCAGCAGGAAGCATGTACCTAGCCAAAAGTCAGCATAATTTAGAAGGTAACACTTTATAAGCCAGATATTTTAAATGTTTTTTCTTTTTTGAGGAAAATAACAACAACAGTAAAACCCCAACCACTGAGCATTTTTGTTTTACCTTGGGGATAGAATTGCAAGAAACTACAGTTTATGCTATGATTTAGCTAATATATATAAATGCAGCATCTGTAAATCCTTTATGTAGTAATTAGTATTTTGACAAGAAAATTTTATTAATTTTCTGTCACAAAACATTACCAGAATGTGTTAGTACATGCTCTAAATTTTAATTTTAATAGCAGAATCAGTTGTCTCTTCTTTTTACATATTTCACCTGGTAAGACCAGCAAACAAGTCACATCTCCTTTTCCTGTCTTTTCTTCCAACTATGGGTTTGCTTCTTTGCAGCTGCAGGAGCCATGTCAAGGGGCACCAACTCATAGAACAAGAAGCAACATTTTTAAACCATATTCAGCTACAGCACTTGATTCCTGGTTCCTTTTGATGTGAGCCAGACATTAATTATCTCCATGTTGAGAAGTGGAACTCATTTCACATGAGTGCTGACTGAATTTGACCAAAAACCAAGAGTTGAAGTCCCAACATGAGGCTGCAAAGCCAAGCACGTGACTAGCTCTGCACGAATTTCACCAGCTGGCTGTACAGTAGAAAACTCAATGTCCGTGGCCAGGACCTGCAGGCATCTGAGGGTACTATTGAAATGCAGCCCATCTATTTCATACCTTCTGAAGCAAAGTGTGATTTATAACTGGCTCAGGATGGACCTCTTGGATTCAAACCTCTTACTGGAGGAGGTACTTACACAGAAACTGCTCCTTCTGCTTTCCTTCCGTTCCTTCTATACCTCTCTCATCTACACACACAACATTTGCATGTGTGTTGCTCCTATAGTGCATGTAACTGTTGACTCCTTCAAGACTTTGGATCAATAGAAGCTCGGCGGAAAGTGAGTCAATTCTACCAGCCAGGAGCCTGAAACATTTCTGAAATGTTTCCTAAACATTAACAGGAGCCAGGAGGTATTTTGATAGTCTTATAAATTTAAACTCATTTATAACAAATACTGAATTTATTGGTTTATTATGCGAGCAGGAATTGCACATTGTATTATAAAATCAAAGGCCAACATAGTTCAGATATCTTCAGCTATAATTAAGACTTCCATGTATTTTACAAGATTTGAGTGAGGAATACAATAAAATCTATAGACCTTATTCATTAAAAAAGCTGCTTATGTAATCAATTCGCATTTTTCTGTGTGTTTTATGGCATCCTGGAATATCAGCATTCAGCATACATTGGGTGATTTCAGCTATATTTATAACATTTATGGCTGTGGATCTGCAAATATAGATGGATTATGGCTGCTAAAAGCTAGGTCTGTTTTATGCATGTTATTATTTATTATGTATATCACAGTAGCACCCAAACTGTATCCACATGTTTAATGCCACTCATGTCAGTCCCCTTTCTGGCAGCAAGGTCTGTCCTTGATTTGTAGCTGAGCACTCCCAAGATTGGTGCTCTGGTTTGCTTACCAGTGGTGGAAGGAAGTCTCTGAAATAAACCAGGTACTTTTTAAACAGAGCTTGTTTGAGGACTGCCCTCCTTGAGAAGCAGCTCCTGGTCACCTGACTTCTGACCTCCATATCTTCTTTATGGTCCCCAAAGGATCCAGTCCTGTGTCCCTCACCTGGCTGATCTTTCTGTTAAGCCTATTTAAGCTTCTACCCCACATATATTCCTTTGTTTAGCTCTATGCACCCATCCTGAAAAACCACCCCAGGATTCTGACATCCTCCTGGTGTGCAGGCCCGTGCTGCTGTCCCTGTCCCATGTACCTTGCTTTGTCCTGCTGCACACCTGTGCAAGTGCTGCTCTGAAAAGAGCAGTTCTTGCAGGCATGAATGGTGCATCTGTGCCAGCAGCCCAGAGAGTCACAGCCAGTTTTGTTTCTAAGCCAGGGCAATGTCAACCACAGCTCTTTACTCTGGCAGGGTAATGCTTTCTCAGTGAGGCACTTATATAAGAGAAAGGAGAACTGCATGCTAACATTGGCAAAAAAATGAAAGGTCCACACATCATGACCTCTTGTGCGAATACTTTAGTTAAAATTAATGTCATTACTGTGATTGCAGTGAATGGTTTCTGAGCTGTTGATTAAGATACTAATTCTGAAGGATTTCCATGCCGTTATCATCCCAAAATTGTCTATTCACTAATATGGATGCCCATATATTTGGTAAAAAGGCATCTAGAGTAGAAGAGGGGTAGGGATGTATACTAAAATGGCCTCTACCTCATATCCAGGCAAGCCTAGAGAGACTCTAACCCATTGTTCCACTTCATGGTTTTCTTGCTTTAAACTGAGCAGTGTCATCTTCACAGTTGAAAGGGATCTGCTCAGCTGAGAGGGCGGTGGTGGCCTCCAGTCATGCCTGGGAAGTGCCTGTATATTTGCTGCCTGTATCTGTTATTAATTTGTGTCTTAAAATAAACTTGTAGGCATTCCCACAGGAACTTGAAGTTGAAAATATATGAAGGATTGGCAGGATCACATTCATACTGATGCATTGTTCACATTTGTGATCAGTTTTTTGATGCCGAATATGTTCTGTACAGTTTCATGACAGATTTTTTTCTCTAATTATCAGCCTTACTGCTAAACATCTAAAGCAGGATGATGTAAAGAACAAATTACTGTACAATTGACTGCAACAGGGGAAGATATATTTAGCCAAGGAGATTTCAAGTGGACATTTAGATACTGCCACAGTGGCAGATAAATTAGCATGGGAAAGTGCTGCTGATTCTACTTCCAATAGATCTAGCACGTTAGCAGAGCACCGTGGGCTGGAAAAAATTATAATCTACAAATGGAAAATTGCAATATACTGAAATCTAACCAGGGAGTCAGAGGAACATGTCTCCTGGAATGGCTCCTGTGTTGGCAGAAGTGACTGGGCAGTGATCCCAGAGTGTATTAATCTCCAGTCATGAAGCTAACACAGGAAGGTCATTTAGTTATTGGGAAAATAAAACAGGTTTTATAAACTCAAGTGTGGTGATCATGAAAGGATTACACTCCCACCAGTTTTGCTCAGGACTGTCCACTGGCTATGGTTAGGGCAGCAGGACTGCTTGTTACAGATTGTCTCCAATCTGCAGGACAGCACAGCTCACAATCACACAGTTTGGCTTTCTGTCTTTGCCCAAAAAAGGTAGTCCCCAAATGTTGCCAAGATTTGTGTCCGAGAGTGGCATCTGGCAGGAGCTACAGCCATGATAGAGAGAGTGTTAACAGCTGAAGAGTACAGGCAATTGCTGTTCACTGCTTTAGCTAGCACCCTCTTCTCATTTTATTTGGTTTTACAAGCATTACCCATGTATCTTATAACAGCTCTCTCCACGAGGTAACCTCTGGATGTCCCTTGGCCTCCAGGAGCATCCTAGGACATGATCACTGGAAAGTCTGAATCTCAGTAGGCAAAAGAAAGGACAGAACACAAGAGTGGAATACTTGTCACCTAACTTAATGATTTATATGTAGTTAATTGAATTACTTCTTCTATTTATGGATTGAAACAAGAACTTTCACAGGAAAGCCACCTCAAATCTCCACCTCACAGAGGACAGGTTTAGTTTAGATTTTAGGAAATGTTCTTTTCTGTGAGGGTAGTGAGGCACATGGATAAGTTACCCTGAGGCATTGTGAATGTCCCATCCCTGGAAGTGCTCAAGGCCAGGTTGGATGGGGTTTTGAGAAACCTGGTCCAGTCAAAGGTCTCCCTATCTATGTCAGGAGGTTGGAACAAGATGGTCTCTAAGGTCCCTTTCAAGACAGGCCATCCTATGATTCTGTGATAGGATCGAAAACCTCCAAGCATGGATATTGCAAAACTTGTCTTGGTAACCTGTTCCAAAACCTAGCTGACCTAAGGTTTGTGGCACATGCTAATTTGTGAACTGTTCCTGGACATCTGACAGAAGCCCTGCTGCACCAAAGACCACTCATTGGCCTTCTTCATTTATCAGCATAGACACAAGCCCTCAGATTGCCAAGCAGGACCCCTAACAGCTGGGGTAGGACCATCACTGAACCAGGGAATGCAGCCTCTCCCCCCCATTCTGGGCTTACACTCACACATCATAGAGAGAGTTGAAAAGAGATCAGAAAGAAAAAAAATAGTTTTCACTGCATCTATGTTTTCATTTGCTTCATATTTTAGGAGCCGTCAGACAAAAGGGCAAGGAAGGAAGCTACAAATCCTTTTCAAAAGGCAGAGAAAAGAAATGAACAGCAACAACAAGAAGGAAAAAAAAGGGAAAAGGTAATTTTGAAATATATCCTTAACTTCTAAGCTGTAGAGCCAGGCCTTGGATATTGTTAATGAACCATTAGCCCTGTCTTAATCACAACATCTCTTTCTTTTGTTCTCACACCCCACTGCTTTTTCGCAGCCGGACACACTTGGATTTTCAGAAGTGACAGCACTCCTCTTGAGCATGGCTCATGCTGGTTATAATGGACACATCTGTGCTTGCAGTGTTTGTCTGTCATATCCACTGTTTGCTTTTAGCAGCACGAGAGGAGAGTGTGGCAGCCTGTGTGTGTGTGCATGTGTGGGAGCAGCAGCGAGAATGCAGAGACTACTTAAAACCCTGCTAAGCTGCTCTGTTTCTCAATACTGTATTTATTGCAACTCACTTTGTAGTCAGATGAATGGAGTATTTTTATAAAGGAATTTTACTCCCAATTGTTTTTACTACAACATAAATTTGCTGACTCTTTATTAGACAGTAAGAGCTTGGGCAACCCTTTGTGAGACTTGATCTTCTATTGAAATGTGTTCAGCTTTGCCCTGGAAGTTGGCCTTTCAGCTGAATAACAAAAACTCACAGGCAAAGCTCCCCATACAGTCACAGCATTGGTCTTCTCTGCACAAGCCTTTCTCCAACACTCCTCCTCAAATGAGTTCCCTGCGGCAGTGTCAATACTGGTGAGTGAAACATGGCCAGGGCGTACTGTTAAATTGTGAGCACAATTTTGGGCATGGTTTCGGGCATGGTTTCAGCCCTGGCCAGCAAGCAGCTCCTGCGCAGTGCCTGGCAAGGTCTGGGGAGCCGCCTGAGAGATCTGGCTGTAGCAATGCTGATGTGGTGAGAGTGTGAGTCATGCCACGTCCTTTTGGCCCCCTGCCGCAGACTGGCCTCCAGTATTTACTCGAGGAGATGCAATCACACTATCTGCCCTTCTCTTTCTCTTTCCTTTTTTTTTTTTTTTTCTTTCTTCTGTTTCTTTTTTCTTCTCATTTTTCCTTCTTTTTTTTTTTTTTTTTTTGTTTCTTTTTCTCTTTTCTTTCTTTTCTTTTGATTTCCCCTCCCCAGCAACAACTTAGATTACCATTGCTTTAAACTCTGATTCTGCACTGAAGGTTGCATGAGTGATTCTTTCTGCAGCTTTGTTGTAGGGTAAAATCAGAATTGTTGTAGGGTAAAATCAAAATTGCAGGCAGATGAAAAGGACTGTTCTTTCTCATCTGCCTGCAATTCTGATTTTACCCTACAACAATTTCACTGACCCTGTGTTTACTGTGAGTGAGGTGAGTGCTTACAGTGCTATACATAAGTTTTAAACCATAAACCTAACCATACCCTTACATAGGGAAAGGATAAAAAAACCCTGTTCTTTTCTCTCTCTTTGATAATTTTTTTTGCTTGCATATGTTTAAAACATTTTTTCTTTTCTTATATTTTATCTAGAACTTACATTTCACATAATCATAGAAGCAGAGAATGTTTTGAGTCTTAAGAGACCTTAAAGATCATCTAGTTTCAATTCTGCTGCTATGGGCAGGGAATATGTGGATATGCATTTTATGCTGTTTCTTACCTTCAAGTTAATCCTATAAATTGAATATAAGATACAAAGGGATGAAATGTTAGCCTTAAAGCATATTTAGATTTCATTTATCCTTTTGTGCATCTTCCTACCATCATTCATTTCAATCTGCTGCTATGTTCCGTTTTGCATATTGTATCATAACAATCCTTTAGAACATTTCCAGAATGTTTATTAGCCAAAATGGATATTGTGAATCTAATGACGCTAAATATCAAATTAATTTCCTTATTGGCTCAATATTCTTGGATTAGTAACATGCTGCTTTGAAATAACCCATATTTCAGACATAAACTGATTCTTCTGTATTTATTATTTATATAATTGAGCCAAAGAGTAATAATGTGAAGCAATAATACAAATTAATATTAAAAAGATTCATAATTTACTTTTACTTAGGGATGCTGATAGCTGGAAGAGCAATGGCAAATATAATTAAAGTTGCATAACTCTTCCATTCTATCCGTTCTTTAATTCACTCATAGTTTTCTTAATTGATCATTATCCATTCCCAACATTTGTATTCATAGTTCCTGTCTGTAAGTGATTTTTTTTGGTGAAAATCTATGTAAAAAATGTTCCAGCAATTCTTGAGTATAACAAAACTCAAAACTCAAAACAATCCCACAAAAAAGCCATTATTTTCCTCATAAAAAGAGTAACTCAAAAAGTCTGTCTTTTAAGAACAGCCTTCATTAAGATAGCTTGAGGAGGAAGATGAAGAGCCAAATGCTTTGTTGTTACAAATGGGGAAATGTTGATAGGAAAAAACGGGACTTGTGGTCATTTTCATGTGCAGAAAATCTGGCACATAACTTGCTATGGAAATGGCCTCTTTTGAGATGAAGTGGTTTGGTAAACATTGGCTACATTTTGACCAGAATGGGAATCTTTGGCAACTCAGCTCTGTTTGCATGGAGTATATTTCTTGTTTGTAGCTATGAGCTGTTACTCAGGGAACTAATTGTGCAGTGAGTGAGAAACAGTTCAAAAATTTGGGTTAAACAGACATTTTGCCTTCCTAAAACTTGAAAGGCAAACAAGTCTTTGACACACAGAGTATCCAACATCACTAAAAAGCCTCTCTGAAAAGAATGGATGGATTCATCTCAGTAGGTCACATTTTCGATCCTTCGGAGTTTAATTACTGCATGGGTTTTGCATTTACTCTAAACTAAGAAAAGAAACTTAGCTTAAGTCTTGATTGAATGGTCAATGATCACCACTAGTACAATATTCCACTTCTGCTACCTTTTTCGTCTCTATATTTGGGAATTTATTGACATTTGGATTCAACTTGACCAAATATGTAATTGCAAATACAGGGCAAATAATCAGGTTCCTTTTTTGAGAGGAATGTCAACCAAGCAAGCCAAATAGTTTGATTTTGCCCCAGATATATTCCAGCAACACTTACTTGAAAAAAATAAAGATTTGTGGGAAATCTGTTTCTGTCTTCATCCATCTATCATTGAGAAAAATTGTACTGGTTGTCTGTAGACAGAAAAGATCAGGGTTAATCCCAAAAGTCGATTGTGGGCTTTGCTGGCCACCTGTCAGCTAAGGACAGTACACTCGAGGAGAAGCTGAAAAATACCTCAAAGAAACTTGTCATGCTATAAATTCTGACCCAACAACATTATTGACTGTGGAATCCTTAACACCTTACTTTAACCATTCAAATATTTTTTGGTTTAAATTGGTTACTAAAGTCCATTGTGTAGGCAGTGGAGAAATACATGAGTCTTTTTGGATAGTGATGCACCCCAGCTTTCAGGAAATGGTTGTGATACAGGATAGACTGTCCTCTGAAAATTCCTTTCTGATTCCTTGAGATTTGGAAAGATCTTCATGTATTGCTGCAGGCGCCTAACCCTTAAACTGCTAAAGTCAGTGAGACAAATCCCAGAGCACATGCTTTAATATCAGCAACAGTCAACTGTTGGTTGAATTCAGCAGTTTATTAAATCATCCTTTTTCAATATCAAGAATTGGCCATGCCACTTAACAGAAGTGAGAGGGGACAGGTGACATGAGGAAGCTGTATATGCTTCACACAGTGAGGAGCACCTTCTGTGAATACTGGGTCTCAGAGAAATTTTCTTCTCATTTCTGCCACATTCCAGGTGGAAATTGCTGCAGTCCTGTTAGTGCTATTTATTGTATACCTAACAGTACCCTAGTCAGCACAGAGGTCACTTTCTGACCTTTTAGAAAATATGGAACATAATCTTTAAGAAGTGTCTAATTTTACCTTCATTCCCACATTCATTTCCTTGGGCAATACTAGATCAGTTTTGAATTATATTTTTGCTTCTAACCCTGGAATTAATATTTTCAGCTGTTTAATATGTTTAATCCACCACAAGACCTTTCCCTTGTATATATATTTTTAATCTAATTTTTACTTATCTTTAAGTACACATCATGCTATATATGAAAAGAGAAAGTCTTCTGAATTGGTCAGCACACACATAAAAGGAAGGTGTGAAAAAGAACCCATTTCATAGCTCTGAAACCAGTGATCACTATGTGTCACATGAGACCACCCCACAGCAAGTAAGAAATTAGAAATGTTGGGGGCTGCTGAACACCAAATTTTCATAGCAGATTGGCACAAAGTTGTTTAGCACAGATGTTTCTGTAATTGTGATACACTGGGAAAATTCTCAGTGTTCCAACTTCAATGGCTCCCAGACTCACACTTCCACCTGCGTGGTGCGGTGGTCTGCTCTGAACACACTGGCCTGTAATGTGAACCATGTGCTAACATGTGCATGGCTCAAAAACCTGTTAAACCCCCTCCTTTTCACCCCTGTTCCCCTCACATCTTTAGGCTTCTTTCCTCATTTATATTTTTTATGTTTAAAGGATTTACAAAATGCAGAAAATAGAGACAGCAGAAATCTTTTGGGACTAGAGATGTGGGAGGGAGTTGGGAAGTTGGTCAGGTACTTCCAGTTTGGTAGAGAATTAAATTTGCTCACTGCTCTGTGCAGGGCATGCAAGGGCCTTTGGAAAGAAATGTGGTGATTCTCTTCGTAATTGGATAAACAATTTGTGAGGAAAAATTTGATGCATTGCTTCTTTTCTTCAGGTTAAAGTGCAACTTAAAAAAAAATGAGGCATGCAAATACATTTCAAGCCATTTATTTTTCTAGTGAGCTGGGTTTTTTTTGATCAACACTATTATGATTCTTACTCGCTCTCACATAAAACTTTGCCTAAGTAAATCTCAGTGTGCTTTCAGTTTTCATTGTATACTTGTTGTCAGAGGTTCACTGCTGAACTCACCATTGTGCAAGTGTATGTTTATGTGAACAGAGGAGTCTCAACCTCATAACATAGGACATGTGCACCAATATTTTGATAATACTTTTATAAACAAGTAGCAGAATGTGGGTCCCAGAAATGTGTAAATAATTTTTATTTTAAAAAGTATGTAAAAATGTTAGTAGATAACAGAACATAATGTACGTGAATTCAGCACACATTCTCTATTAAAAAAAAGATTCATTTTCTCTCAAAATCTTGGTTAAAGCAAGACAGGTAACTTGTATATTGCTTATGTTAATACATGTACTCTCACTTATTACTTGCTATTTTGTACAGGTACCATAAAATTGATAATATTTTTAGCCAGAGCTTTTTGGAAATTTTCCTAGAGAATATATTTGCACTGGAAAATTGCTGATTCATAAAGAAATTCTACAGAGGGAAAAGTTGCAATGAAATTATTTTTAAAGGAAATACACAAAGCTATTTGCTTCCTTCCTTCCTTCCTTCCTTCCTTCCTTCCTTCCTTCCTTCCTTCCTTCCTTCCTTCCTTCCTTCCTTCCTTCCTTCCTTCCTTCCTTCCTTCCTTCCTTCCTTCCTTCCTTCCTTCCTTCCTTCCTTCCTTCCTTCTCTTTTATTGCTGTCTTTAGTTACAATATTGAGAAATGGTGAAGTTAGAGAATTTGAGCTATTCAAACAGGGGTTTTTTTGTGTCATACTTAAAAAGACAAAGCTATACATTGCTAAACGACAGTTTTACTGTGGACAATTCCTTATACTGATAATAAATTTTTCAGAATAAGTATTTTTATATAGGTTGAACAGTGTCTAACTGAGAAAGATCATTTTTGTTGCACAAAAATGGTACAGTTTGAACTTATATATCAGTTAGAAAAGGACTGCCATGTTTGTCATCTAAAACATTACTGTGCCACCTAGAAAAAACCCTTTGAGCAGGCAGGAGTGAAGCCCCCAAAGACTTAAGCATCCCTCTTTTCCTTCTGTTGGTAATAAAATAACACAGAGGCAAAGATGGGAACTGGACTGTCTTTGTTCCTGAGAGGCAGGGCTGCCTCTCTGGGTGCTTCCCACATCCAGGGAGAATGGCTGAGCTCTTGGCAGCCCTCCTGGTCCTCACTGACCTTGGGCTAACGCTTCACCAGGGGGTCACTGGACAGCAGATTGATCACTCTGGAAGTGCCAGTTTCTCAAGGGTTACACAAACAACCTCCAGTCATTAAAACTAACTATAAAAAAAAGCCC
Organism: Motacilla alba alba; assembly: GCF_015832195.1. Lineage (NCBI taxonomy): Eukaryota > Metazoa > Chordata > Aves > Passeriformes > Motacillidae > Motacilla > Motacilla alba. The sequence continues at coordinate 10,974,331 of NC_052018.1, forward strand.
ATTCTCCTTTTTTTAAAGTGGCTGAGTCACTGTTTGAGAATGGAAGGTGGACAAAACCACTGAATAAACTCATCTTAATAAATAATTTATTTACTTCTATTCATCAGGCCTTGTACATGACAACAGAAGTGGAGATGGATGTGAATGCTCTCTGTTTAGAGCTATTGCAATGACTATTTTTTTCATATTAAAATTAGAAAAATTTGAATATGAAACTCCAATTAACACTTCAGAATAAAGAAAAGTGATTTTCTTCTACAAGTGATGTACTAAAGTTGCTTTATTCTGATGGTGATACATGAGTCATGGCTGAAGGAATAAAAACCTCACATGTACTATGAAAAAGATTCTAGCTTAAGAAGGAGCAGATTTAAGCTGGCTGAAATAGTAGGGATTTATGTCATATTTTCATAAAAAAACTTCATATTGAAGTTCAGTTTTTAATTGACCAAAATATCAGAACTTTGACTAGCTTTGCATGTGTTTGGACAGAAGTAGATGTCTCTTTTTGACAGGCACAGAATTTCTATATAAACACAAACATTCTGGAAATAATGGTCTGAAATATTTGAATTTAGAAAAAAATTAAGACAAAAATATTTTCTTTTTACTGAAATTTTCTGTGTTGACCAAAAAAAACCCCTAACCAACAAATTTAAACTGAAATCAATAATTCAAATGTTGTGGACTGTAATGTACATCTTTAAAGAGAACTGGGAATTCACCCAAAATAATAATATTGAAAAAGTAGAAATAATTCTTACTTTCCTTTTTTGAGCACTGTGTGAAAAACAAAATTGGTAAGATCTTACATTTTTTTTTCTTTCATTCTTCAAAATAGGTAGAATTTTCACAATGCAAAATCTAAGCTAGTTGTAAGGAGCTTTCAGAAGACTGTTCTTGTGTGGTGGACATTCCCAGTATAATAAACTGCACACCTGAACCTACAGGATCCTGGTCTTTTGCATTTTGTTAAGAGGAAGGATGTGAAGCCTGTGTAATGCTGGATAAAATTATGAATTGCAGTGGTGGTTTTTAAGCTTTCTGGAATGTTCACCTGTTCATAAAAAATTACTATGATGGTACAAAAGATTATCTCTTTGTAGGTGATAATTCTGTTCTGCTGAAAAATGAATCCAAATAATACAATAAAATTGGAGCTATTAATGCAATTAAACAGATTTCAGAGTGTCTACCTCAAATGATCCAGTGACCTATAAATGAAGTTACATAACTTAAAAGAAGCCTATGTTTATGTCAAGTACTGAAAAATTCCAGTGTCTACATGAGGGGGTAAGCAAAAGGATGTCCCAGTTTCTTTAGTGTTGCACTCTAAGATGCATCATGTTTGCTTGAAGTTACTCATTCTCTGGGATCATGAAAAGAAGATAAATTCAGACAGTTTGTCACAATTACAGATGCGCCTCCTTTTTAGTTACTTTTTCTCTGCAAATGACCTCTTTCACTGCAGGACCTGTAGATGCAATTTATGTACAATATTGGATTAGCTCTTAAGATTTGTGGAGTTGATTCATTACTGTTTCATGTACCACAGTCAGAAGGTGACACCAGATTTGAATTCCTAGCTGACTTCTAATAAGTGTTGCATCCTTTTAAAAGGCAAAATAACCTTTTCAATATCTGTGAAATAGCATTTCTTACAAGAAGCAATGGGCCTATTGCAGCGTTTGAATGCTTAGCTTAGAATTCATGTGCTTTGAGTTTGAAATTTAGATTCTCTGCCACGTCTCCTAAAGGACTCTTGGGAGCTTGAATACACAGTTTTGAATAAAATGCTTTGCTTTAATGATGTTTGTGTTTTCTTTGTAAACTGCAATGGAACCTGGTAACCCATGGAGGAAATTTGCAGCTCCGAAGTTTTCGGCTATAGCTGAGAGAGACGAGGTTATACTGGACTCAACACTTAGAACTTGAGATTGATGCTTTCATATGTAATTTGAAATTCATCAAAAGCGTAAATGGACCTTCTTTCCTTCACCTTAAATTGCAATAGATATGGCGATAAAAACTGTTTGCTAAAGGAGTATCTGTGGAGAAATACAAAGGTTTCTGCAAGCTTTTTGCTGGAGAAGAGCTGAGCTATCCTGTCCTCTTGGACCTTGAGGAAAACAGTTAGAAATTTGATACATCAGGACTGAGGAGAAATAACAAAATCTTTTTTTTTGAGGAGACCTTTTTGTATCAGTTTATGTTTAGCTGGGAAAAAAAAGAAGCAAGAAGAGCTGGGTAGACAGCTGGGTTAACAGTAGGCAAGCACTTGCAGCCTGGTGACATTTGTGAAAATAACAATATTTTTCATTTGTAGACTCTTCATTTAGGCAGCCAAGCTTTACAAGCAAGTGAGATCCCTGCAGAGTGAGATCCTTTCAAAGGGTAAACTAATGTGTCTTCATACCAGATGCCTTTTTCCTTGCTCATTTATGTCACTTTCGTGCTACCCTGTGTACTTTTTTGAGCTTTTCTAAGCTATTACTTTTTTTTTTTTTAAATGACTGACAGATGTTGTGGATTGAATGTCTATGGCGCCAATTAGTTCTGCAGAGGAAAACAAACAAAACAAACAAACAAACAAACAAACAAACCTCCCAAAACAAAAACTAAACAAAACCAACAACAAACAAACCCCAAGAAAACAAAAAAAAAAACCCCAAAAACCAAAACAAACCAAAAACAAAAAGAAAGAAAAAAAACCTAGGTCCAAACCCTTGGCTTTATGCTCTTTGCTTTCTCCAGCTCCTGCAATCTGGCTTAATTTCACTGTCTCCTTCAATACTTATAAAAGTTGCGCTCACCTCAGACCTGACCTGCAGCAGCTCTTCCTGCTGCCAACTTGCAGTAAAATTTATTGCCTTGTTCTATCAGATGACACGAAACAATGCCAGCAATTTCTCCAGTGTTATCTATATGTGATCAAACAGCACTTAAATTACCCACACTGGGCAAAAATATGTTGTTTTCTCTTGAATATTTTTAACCTGTAAAGTCTACTGGAAGCATACTTGTTTGACAACAGAACTCTTAGGCGGAAGCTTGTCAAAAGGAATACTTGACAAGCCAACATTCAAAAGTGCTGGGAAAAGGAATCTTATTGTATACTGCAGAGCTTTGCAGATCATTTGCTTTAGAGGTCAGCCAGCTAAAGTTATTTATTGTTCAAAAGGTGTTTTTAATCAATTTGAAAAAGTATGGCTTCTCTCCAAGTATGCCTCCCTTCTCCACAAGCACCAGTAACCAGGATTAAAGAAGTTTAAATAACAACAAACCAAGCTTTGTATTTGTGCCTTGTGTCAACTCACACTGTTGTAGGAAAAGGAGCATTGATTTTTTTGTTTGTTACAATGCACTTGAAGTAGGAAAAAAAAATCTTGCAGTATTTACAAATACACTCCAAAATCCTCCAAGCCCTCTGTTTCACAGTGCTTTGCAGCTAGAATCTCTGATCACTCATTCCTTAAACCTGAGGACATGTCAACATTTGCAGTGGAGTGAGGCAGATATGCCTGTGCTCAGGGAAATGGAAATCAGTGACAGCTCCATATGTATCAGCACCCTGTGGGCACACTGACAGGAATCCACAATGAGGACAGTCATGTTCATGCCTTGCTGTGACCAGGCCTCTTTGAACCTGCTTGAGACCTTTTTCCCTTGATGCAGCTCTGCATAATGAAGTGATGGGCTTTGCAAACCAGAGCAGCTGTCCCTTCATCGCACTCTTGCACGTCTCCACCAATACGAGTGGGACTCTTTTGCATCCACAATAAAGTACCATGTATTGTACTTTTCTCATCTTTATCTCTTTCTTTCTTTCTTTTCTGAAAACCTCACACATTTTGTCTCATTTACACTAACCCAACTTCCCCTTCAGGCAGAGAATGCTATTAGTATCTACAAATGAGTAATTGAGGCACAAAAAGGTTAAGTGATGGACCTGTGGTCACAGAGGAGGTCCAGGGAAGGTGTAATCACCTTGGTAACTCGAAGCAGCTACCTCCATCTAACTCAAACCCCTCGAGCTGTCCATTTCCTTTCACTGATGTACTGAACAGCAGTGCCAAAATAATTTAAGTAGTATCCCAGGACAAGTTAAATGCTTCAAATACCTTGTCCCGTCTTCAGATTAGCACTCCCTTTCTTTACTTCTGGCAGGTTACAAAGATGTGTCAGCATACAGATCAAATTCTATACTTGTTCTAAACATGAGCAAACCTTGAGTTTGCCCAATTGCAGTTGCTGGCAGAATGTTTAATCTCAGAGAACTCTGATCAACTGCTGAATCTTCATGTGTTGCACACTGTTTTGTTACGCGTTGTCCAAGTTACCATTCAACATACGATCTAAGTCATGATAATGACAAACAGTATAAAAGAAAAAAATCTGAAAGGCAAAAGGGAATAAAAGCACTGCAGGTCACTGGGAGTTTACATGTATAGAGAAAAACTCCAGCACTGCTACAGTCAATAGGAATTTTGCCTTTGGCTTCAGAGGAGCCAGATTTTCACCCACAGACCTTCTGTGGGATGTGTTCTCATCTTCCAAAAATCTACGTTGCTTATTTTATTTGCCTTTTTTTTTTTTTTTTTTTAGTTTGATGGTAGAAAGTAGGTTCAAGAACAAATTGCTAATCACAGTGCAGTTATTTAGATGTATTACCCTTCATTTTCATAACTTGGTCTATTATGTTTATTTTGATCTAAGTTCTTTCTTCCTTGCTTCCCTTTTTTCTTTTCCATAGTGGCTTTACTGACTTCTGCAGAGTTTTATAAACTTACCTTCTTTCAGTAAACTATTTGAAAACAACCATACTTTTATAATTAAATTTTTCTTGCTCCTTCCCCACAAACATGTTGTCAGCTATGTAAAAGCTAAACAATCAAGTGGTATTTATTTAATTATGATTTTATGTAGTTATTGAAGAGAGTTTATTAGGTTAGGTTATTTAAACCTAGCTATGTTTAAAAAAATATGCACTGTACAGAATTACATCAAATTTGTGTAGTCCATAACAATAGAATACTATATCAGCATTTTGGTTCTGTATCAATATTTCAGGTATTTTTACTTATGATAAAGACATCTTCATGAAGAAATCTCAATAACTTAACAATACTCTGCCTGTAGAATATGCCTGTCTTACTGAATAAAGTGCAATATGACTCTGAATATAATGCCCTTACTTTTGTATGAGCATTGCTGATCTCTCTTGCATGATCTCTCTTCTTTTACATTCAAAAGTATGCTGGGGAAAGAATTGTCCTTAAAAACTAAGAGAGGTTGGAATTCAGTTCATAACTAAGGCAGAAAGGGCTCAGATATTATCTCTTGCAAGGAGTATTGATATCTTTCACCTGGTTGTGCCAGAGAAAGCCCCTTCTGCGCTGTTAGTCCTGCTCCATGTGAGTGGGACTGCTCTGAGCTTTGCATCTGACTCCCATGCTGCCCCAGCCAGCAGAACTGAGCTGGCACATGGGAGTGGAAATAACCTGTGCCAGGTACAGGACTGCTGTGGATCAGTTCAGAGGACCAGGAGCTGCATCACAGCTCTGTCAGCCCAGTGAGCTGCCTCTGGGGCAGCCCCAGGGCCTGGGCTTGTAGTAAGGTCATTCCAGCTGATTCCTAAATAAGCTGGTGGTGCTCGCTGCAGTTTTTAGGATATTCCACATGACCTTCCCCCACTGGTCTGGATGAGAATGAAACCAGGCAACTTGCTCTTTACAGATTAAGTAGCTGGAACTCTTTGGTATTGGCTGCAATGAAAAACTGCTGGCTGTGGATGTAGAAACCACTACTACTAGGGTATTGAAATTATTCTAGTTAATGAAAGTAGAAAGTAATTTCATTTGCATTCTCAGAACTTTGTTGAAGAGTTCTTTAAGAAAGGCGGGGGGAATTAAAGAAAAAATGTGGGCAGGACAGAGGAATTTTAATGTTTTTCTATCCTGAGTTTTTATAGGAATGGTGCTATTAATGGCTTAGTGAATGCTTGTTTGTTTCCATGTGAAGGAAGATGGATGTGTGAAGAGTCACCCAAGTTCCAGGGAGAAACTGAGCAAGACAGATTAGTCCCACCTCAGCCTGACACCTGGGGCACATCCTTATCTAGGGGGGTAAATGGATCAGAATGTTACCGCCCGTTTATTTATTCTCCTTCTGTTTGGAGACTTTCCCTGATTAATTACTCTCTAGTAATTGCTGCTGTTAACTAATGTCAAATCTAATTAACCTGGAGTCCCTTCATCCAGTACCTTCAGCATCCCTTTGCAGAGACGAGAAGGTCATCAGCAAGGAGGTTCTGAGGATGGCCACACTTTACCCATTCGTTTATTTGCTTTGGGCCTTGTTTGCTATTCCTGCTGCAATGCCTGGCGACAGCTTTCTAGAATTCCCATCAAGTCTAATTGGCCTGCTGAAGCAGCAGTGAACACAAGATTTAAGAAATGTTTTCTTAAAAAACTTCTGGTCCTACAGACACTTTGAGATCAAGTTTCACTCTGCTGAAATCACACACGATTCCCTGTGATTTTCATGAGAAATACGGCAAGAAAGTATTAAAAGAGAAACATGTCTCTGTGGTTTGGAGGGACTGATGGCCAGGGGGGTTGAAGAGTGGGTGGTGGTAACATAGCAAGGCATCTACAGAATCTTTAAAGGTTGCCAAAATTAACACATACAAGGTATTCAGTATCAAAGTTTTCAATATTTGGCTCCATAAACACAATACCGGTTGCAAAAACAAAGCTAAGGATTTCATGCTGATTACTTAAATAAAAATTGTTTAATTATGAACATTTGGGAAATGAAGTTATGAAGGACTGACCAATATTGCTATGGCTTCCTAGTGTTCCTAGCATACTGTGAACACTGTGCCAGCATCTCACTGTGTGGAGCATTGTAGATCCATCTATGGTAAACAGTTCTGAGGCTCAGTGTGCCTCGGGCAGATGGCTCCATGCAGAAGGAGGTCTCCCATCATTAAAACTTATGGCTTTTAGCTTCACTAAGGAGTGGGCTTTCTAGTCCAAAAAAAGCTACCAGCATTGTCTGTGGAGAGGCTGATCAGGGATGTCAAGATTTTATCTGCTTTTAGGTATTTTCATAGATCAGCACTAGAAGATTTATTTCAGCAAATGAATAGGAATAATTCAAGTTATGTTAGTATTCAGGAAATACTGGATAATACTTCAGATTGGTCACAAAGACCTGTTTTTTCTTTATGGTTTCCTAAGATTAGTACTGAAAATATGCACCTCTTGGAAATTTCAGTCCTGGATTACTCCTGTCTGTGTCTGACTTTTCAACCTCTCCTGTCCATCCCTCTGACTGGCTGCAAACCATTTTTCTGATTCAGTTGCTTTATCTCACCATTTACAGTTCTCATAGATACAACTTCCAGTTGAAGCTTTGGCAGCATAAAGGAGAGCTTTAGAATGACTATGGTATTAGAGTAATGAGTTCTATGTTCCCAAAACCACAGTTTGAGGTCCCATGATTTACACTAGAGTGGTAGTGGAACATATTCCCCATCAGAAACCACTTAACAACTGGTGAGGTCTTGGTATGACTACCATGTACCACCTGTTAAGGCTTTTCACTCGTAAGTTGGATAGTAGAAAATCTCATAGGGCTAATACATTGAATGCTCTGTCCTGCCCTGTTGTATGAGAAAAAGAATTGTTTGTGAAGTAAATTCTGCACTTCAGCAGTACAAGGTAAACTAGATTTAATTTTAATTTGTTGTAAAAAAATTAGATTGCAGCAGTTCAGTTGTTTCACAAAAAAAAATCAATATTTGTACTGAGAAGAAAAGGAAGGTGAGGACAACAGGTATCTAGGGTTTGAAGACTTTTTAAGCATTGTGTATAAGTCACTCCCAACTAGGAATCCAAGATGTAACATTAATCTTCTGATTAAATGAGCCTATTGTAGTTACTTGCTGGGTTGAAGGCATGTGTGTTTTATCACAATGTTCCTTGTGTTACCAGTGCTCTCACCTTATTTACATCTTTGAACTACGCTCCTTTTCTACACTGCAACTCTTCTGTTATGAAAATTCTAAACCATATCACTCTTAATGGCCATGCCTCACTACTAAATTAAACCATTACAGTAGTGTTTTCAGGACACAAATTTATTCACCACTCATATTTGATTGCTAGTGTGGTGCCTGATATATTTGCCTAAGTAATTTCATATTTTTCCTAAATGATCCCTAGCACATTCTTGGGGTTTGAAAATATCAGGGACTATTTCCATAACTGGTATTAGTCACAGCCATCCCACTTTAAAAGCTAGGAGTCCTCAGAAATACACAAGGAATTTATTCTCATCATACTGAAATTCTTGTCTTGAGATTGTTTTGGATATGTCACTTTTCACTCCTTTCTTCTCTCAGAAGTCCATTTGGAATCATTCAGAATTAGATAATGTTATTCCATTTCAATTTTTAAATAGCTAACATTGGGATTGTGTTCTGCTTTGATTGCTTATGAAGGCAAAGCCAGAGGAAGATACAAAACTGAAAAAAAATATTCCTAACATTTCTAAGTAAAATCCCACTTAGACATCACTACCAGCAGCAGAATATTAAACCTTCTTGGTGTAGGGACTGAACTTCCTAGATTTCCTGTGAACAATAAGGTGGGTGAAATTTCTGCCACTATCTAAAGCAAGAAAGGAACACTTGTTCCAGCTTTACACAAATGAGTATATTTGACATAAAAGATGCTGTTATTATTAATTTTAGCCAATCATATAAAATATTGTTAGATTGTTAACAATAATATAGGTGCAAATATCTGGTTTTCATTTATATGATACTAAAGCCTTAAGAATATTTGCCACCTTTCTTTGGAGAAAGACAGTCTTTTGTCCTATTATTCTCTTACCTTTCCTGTGCAATTACTGATATGAACAGGTGGAAAATGGCAGAATTTCTTCAACTGTGATGTCCACAGAATCAATTATGGCAAAGTGAATAAATTTGAAGAAAAAGCTTCTTTCCCTCCCTTGTTCTTTCCCCTTCCTTTCCCTCCCCTCCCCTCCCAATGTACAGAACAAGCCATAATAGAAAAGGAAATATGGCAGGAGGTGTAGCCAGATAACATCTGGCTGAGGAGCTCAACTTCTGGAGCTCTGAAACTGCTTCTATAATGGCAAGTTAAAGACTACCTGGAAACATTCCCAGACACTGAAACTCTGCACTGTAAAATTGTTAGCACAGACCCTGGAATGGCTTTGACCCTCTCCAGCTAACCCCTTCCCAAGCATTCCTAGATAATGTGCAGGAGTCAACATTGCTGGGGGATCATTGCCAGGAGGCAGTCTGGGTGGAGTTACAATTTAAGCCAAAAAAACCTTAATTTCACAGATGTGGCCAAACTGTGCCACTTGGCCAGCCCAGGGGTCTTGGCACTGTTCAGTTTCCTGGTACAGATGTTACCTGAAACTTCCAAGATCTGTCCACACCTACAGCTGGTTCTGCCACAGACTGGATTCTGTTTTTCTGGAAATATTTCTAGGTGGTCTATTGCAAGTGCTCATGAGATTGCTATTCTGAAGATATTTTGGTATATATTTATAATTTCTGGTATATCTGAGTATTTCATAGATACTTTTAACTTACCTGACTACACAAGATGTATAAACAGACCAGGATTATGAACATATTCTGAAAGTCATACACAGATCTGGACTAAGAACATATTTTCATATTTTCAAGGCCACCTTCCCCACCACCCGCCCCCCACACACTCAGAAACACCCAACCCCCTTCTACTTATGATTTTCTTCATTCTCAAAATATTGCAAGATCCATGCCCAAATTCTTTGTAGTCATACTGAGTCTATAATTTAAGAAGCCAAAAACATTTTAAGGAAAAATAATGATAAAGATTTCCAACTCTATTTTACGTCTTCCACAGCACTGTGCAAATGAAATGGCTTATTACCGTAATTTTCTCATAAAGATACCTCTTGCCAGAGCTACAGCATCTCTGAAAACATGACTCAGCTACAGATATCAGTACTATGTGCTCAGATTTTATTCTGATGTATCTGAGAACAAAAATCTTCCCTTATTAGTCATCCTTTTACTTTTAACCAGTATTGTCTACACTAAGAGTGACAACAGTCAGATACAGGTATACACATAGGTATGCATTTGTTTGTTTCCTTTCCAGCTGCAGTTACACTGACAAACTCTTTCTTTTTCTTTTTTGATCTTAATCTAACAAGAAAAAAATGAGTTAAGGTGTTAAAAAATATATTAACTGCAAAAGGCTTTCTGGTATGTTTACACCGGTTTATCTATACCAAAAAACTCTTTAAATATGGACAAGTACTAATGTTAATACATGCTGAGCAAGAAGAAAAACGTCCTGTTAAAGGTCTTCAGCATATTAGACTCAGTTTCAAAATATGTGTGAGGGAAATTATCAGAGTAGTTTAACATGAAAAATTCTGAACAATGCATTTAACTGTAATGAAGACAGAGTATAGGCAAAGCCTTCTTAAGGGGCTTTGTATTTTCCAAGTGCCTTCAGCAGTTGCCTTTATGCAAAGCAAGTTACAGGGGCGTTATCCATTGTATACAAAAGTACTTTTTTTTTTTTTAGAAGTTGCATGTATTTCTGTTCCATATGACAGACTCATCTCTGTATCTTCTGACAGCTTAGGTCTTCAGAAGATCTTTCATCACTAAAGAGTAAGAAATGTTAATACTGGTAGGTTTGCCATAGGATTTCTACTTTTGGATAGTAAAGCTCAACTGATTGCACCAATTTAGCTGCTCGATTTAGAAATACCACAGCAGGATGTGCTTAGGATAACTGTTACCTAAAAATTAGCTTCTAAGCTATCAGACAGGCCTTTCCAGTGACATGTGAATATATTCCAGAGGAAGGCAGTTTTATGAAAGAGCAAAAAGCAGACAGGAAGAGGAGAAATGAAGGAATGGAAAGATTTAAAACTGAGATTCAGCTATAAAAATCTTGGGAACTTGCAGCCTAGGACAATTGTGAATTGCATCTTTGGGTGCTTCTTTGACTTGTGTCACATATGAAGTCAAGGAAAACCGTGGGTTCTCACTGAATGTTAAAATCTTGTTCATTGTTTGTTATTTCTTTCTCTTTCAAACATCAACCAACAAAAAATCTTGCTATGCACATATAAAAAACTATACCCCCACCAAACTTCCAACTTTCATGCTGTCCAAGGAACTGAATGAATTCCTTTATACATTTTTTATTCCTGATCCATATAAGTAACTTAATTTAGGGTAAAAATTAATTCACTGGTCAAAATATCTGAGGGGATTGCTTGCAAAAAAGGGACATTTTATTTTAATTGAACTCACTGAACTCCAGTGAGCTGATTAATAACACTAATATATCCAGAAAGTCTGAAACAAAAAGCAGCAGTCACATTTAAAGTAGAAGAAATTACTTTTCAGTCATGACTAGTTTGTGATCAGAAACCATTTAATTACAGGAACAATTTGCGCAAGATTTAGGAAAAAAAAAAGACATTAAGAATAAATATTAATAAAACTGGAAAAAATAAATAAAGAAGTCAATAAGTTAGAAACCATATTTTAGCTTGAGCTAACCTCCTGTTCGGCAAAGCAGTGGGCTGAGAATTTTACAGAGTATAAAAGCTATCCTCCATATCTGGAGTTGATAACACGCTGTGTCTCGTTGCACCATTTAAGCAATAATTTCATTCCTAATTCTGTTTTTAGAGAATTGTGCCTCAAAAGTCCTGCAGCCAAATCAAGCTATAAATGAGGTGAACTTAACAGTGAAGGCAGTTAATAACGGAAAAAGAAATTGCAAATAAATATGATAAATTCTCCATTAATATCAGTCTTTCCATCAGAACTATGTATCTATGAGAGAGAGGCTGAAGCAAACAGAAGTTACTAAAAGGTATTGTGGAGTAAAAATTCCCTGAAGCCTTAAAAATCCTGAATATTTCCATTGGTAATCATCCACACGAGCTTCATCAGCCAGGAGAAGTTCAGCAGTGGAATGGAGAAACAGAAATTGTCAACTTTGTTTTGCATTTACATGGATGCATTTGACACCTAGAGGACTGCAGAAAAGTATCTACGAAGTGGATACTTAAACTGTGCAATTAAACTTCGTTGATTTCTGTCAACCAAAATAATGAAATGCTCTAGAGATGACAAGGTTAGAGCAGAACACAGAAAGTCTGTAACAGTTTACAATATTTATTAAGAAAACAAGCAAAAAATTCTTAAAATATTTGTCATCGCAGAACGGCATATGTTATTAGGTCTTTTGTACTGTGTGACTAGATCAGAATTTCCCCCGGCTTAAAATTGCTAGTTACACTTACACTCACATTTCTTAAGATGTCAACTGTTTAAAGCACAATTTGGATATTTGTGCTCTCAGAAAACATAACCTCAATTGGATTCTTTTTCTTTCCTTTGTAACGAATCCATTCTTTTGCCTTTCTCCATACCTGTATTTTTTATATTTCTTTGAACAGTTTGCAATGTGTTTATGATGTTTCTAGTGCTTCTTTGCTGAGAAATTTAATCAGATTCCTCAATATCTCTGAGGTACTAGTGTGAGGACATGCAAAAAAGGACATATTTTTGCAAAACCCCTCGTGCCATGCAAGCCAGAAAAAAAAAAAATTATGTATTTTAGGCTTAATTCTCGTCAGGAGTAATTTTGACTTTACTTTCAAAAGGTTTATTCATCATTTGATCTACGGTCCACCCAGTTTGCGGATGAGATGCTACCTGCATTTGTCTGAGCCTGTAAATTTGACAGGCAATCCATGTTTAGGCAATTGTGAGACATTTTTTAACACTTCAGCTGTATGTCCCAGCTGGAAGCAAATATGCCAAATCAGTCATTCTTAACACATGTAGACAGAATTGTTTCTATTTGTCCTTGACAGATTTTTTTCAGGGACGTCAATTTCTTTCCCTATCAGTTTATTAGTAAAATCGAAGTATCTTTATCTAGTGTCTCCAGCCAACTGCAAGTCCAGCCTGAGATATCTAAATAAAACACCATTGTTTTTTTTTTTTTTCTGTCATCTCAGCCAACATTTCTTCTAGCTCAGCCTTCTCCTGCCAACTACAAAAAGCAAAAACAAATCCAAAATGTAACAAGTTCCCAACCCTATCCTTAGCATGATCTGGTATTTTCTAGATTACTCAGAAACCAAAGTTAGTTATCACAAAATGGCCTCAGATGTATGTTCCCTGAGTTGTACTATCATCTGTACAAAGATAGCTCTGATGCAGTTTCTTTTTTGGCTCTAATTTGTGGTAAAGAAAAGTTTCACAGTTAAATACACTTGCCATCTGCACAGGAAAGTAAATCAGATCCCACTGGTAAAATGTCTCCTGAAAACATCCCTTCCAATACCTTTGAGGTCACAGTTTCAAAACCCTGACTTTTTGATATGTCCAGATCTCTTCTCCGATGGCATTTCCAAACGTCTGTGCTGGTTCTCTCTTTCTTATAGATCTAACAAAGAAATAATCTTGGACATTGACTGGGCTCAAGAGATGGTTTAAAATTTAGCATCCCTTTCCCTAAAAGACACTGTTTGGGGATTCTTATTACTTCATCCATCTTTCTCTTCCCCCCGGGTGGCTGGGAAGGACCATCCCATCTTGGCTCTGACCCTCCACTCCTGCTACTGTTGTTGATACTGCTGCTGACTCTCTGTAGTCATGATTGATGTCTTGCTGACAGGCACATAAATCATGCCTGTTCATAATGGTTAATGTTGGTATTTGCATGTATTAAGCATGTTTTAGCTCTGAGACACTTAGCACCATGTGTGCTGCATTCATTCTGCTACCTCAGGGCCTTGGAGGGAGAGGAAGGGAGTTTTCCATTTATAGATAGTTTTGTTTGGGCAGTGGGGAGAGCAGAGACCATTGTTAAAAACCCATCCAGATGAACAGGAATGAACTTTGCAGCTGCAGCACAATTCTCTCAGCCTACAAGACCCTACAGGATAAATTGTCTGGCCGACAGCGTATCAGCAGCTGCAAACAACGATGCATCTGCAGCATCACTGGATTTTGTACCATGTGCTGGGATATGAGTGCAAAAGAAAGACGTTTCTTAAATCCTGAGGCTTTTAATCTTCCACACAGACTTTTGTGGATACCCAGCCTTTTACAGATGATTTTTGAAGAAGGTGCAATTCCAATTTCATAGATTTTATCACTATAATTTCTTCTCCCTCTGTTGGCCCAAAAACCCCAAGAAACTGTTCTTATTATTTCATAATATAATTATCAGTCCTATGTTTCTGTCCTCTCCAAAAGTTTTCTGCAGGGAACAATTTGTCCCAGAATTTGGCAGCCTGGACAGCCTTCAGTTTTTACAAACCCTCCTGATGGGAATGAAGTTTTGGCAGCTGATGGAATCACAGAGGTATGTGAAAGTCAAGACTGAAGAAAATCCAGGCTCAAACCTCCAAATCTGCAGAGAGATTGTCCCTTTGGGGATCTCCAGTTCCTCGATAGTCCAGGTCATGGAGGCAGCCTGTGACCCTCCCCACGCAGTTGTAGAAAAGAAAGCTAATGTCATGAACCATTTCCTCCTTTGTAGACAAGGCTGTTTTCTTTGCAAAACTAGAATTGGAGAGCAGATCTCCTACCTGGCATTATCCATTTGTGATGATAATCACTAGATTTACTTTTTACTATGAAATAGTTAGCACAGTTGCTGGTATAGTTTTGGGCTTTGGGCTTTGCACTATTCCAAGAGATACTCTGCATAGTTTGCAGTTTACAGCAGGTCAGATATCATTTTCACATGATCAATTTTTCATGATGTAGTTTCTAGCTTCCCTTTAGACAATATTAAGGAATCTGCATATGTTTTTACTCTTCTAGAGGCCACCTTAGTATTAAGTAAAAAAAAAAATCACAATGCAGCAAAACATTACAGGATGGACCCCAGTTTAAATGGGCATGTTTCAAACAAACTTTACAGCAGGAGTTATAATACCAGCCCAGAAGAGGCACAAGTCATTAAAAAGAAAAAAAAAATAGTTTGTGGACATTTACAATCTATAGAGAGAATTTTCTTTTCAGAGGGTTACATTTTTCTGTTATTTTGTAAACATATTCGTCGGTCTATAGTGTTTTCCATTAAATAATGGGCTACATGACAGAAAAAAAGTAGTCATAAGAAGTCCTTATGATGAAATAAGTCCAAATCCTCTGCTCCTGGGAGTTGAACCCAAGCCCTTTGGCGCAGCAGAGAGCAGTGATTCTTGTAAATGTCAGTGCTGATTAATTAGGGGCTTGGCCTGAACATACCTATTGAAGTAAAGCTGTCATTTATTTTGGAGGGGATTTTGCTCAATCAAAAAGAAATGCTTAAATATTATGTAGCTAAAACGAACACTGAATTTAGAAAACACTAGCTTCTGAAATAATGGAGGGCCATCCTGCAAAGAAATTTTTCCCAGGACAAAATGGCACAAGAACCATTCTCCAGATGTTAGGACTATGGATTTTTCATCAGGCTCCTTTACACAGAATGTATTCCTGTTTCAAATAAGTTCTTCAGGTGTGGGACACCAACCCAAAGACTAAAACCTTTTGGTTTGCAAAAGCAACATGTTCAGCTGCCAAAGAGGGTATTGCTGTTCTTTTACCTTCTTCTGTTTATTTACAGGGTTCTTCTGGACAATTAAGATATTTTTTCTAGGGAGTGTTCACTTTTCACATTAAATGACAACTAAGGAACAGGAGAGAATTTTGGTCACATGAGATAAAGAAGTGAGAAACCTACAGTGTGAATTCCTAGGCAACAAAGAAATCATTGGAGGAAATCCCAAGTTCATTTTTAAAAAAAGGAGATAGAGAAAGGGAGTAGTAAAATGAGGAAATATGATGAAATTGTCAGTTAATTTTACATGTAAATATACTAATCTTAAATACTATATAGTTGTTTCAATTGCAACAGTAAAAGGTGATCCAAGGAGAAGGTGCCTGTCTTTTTTTACTATATGAACGCTGACTGTTTCTTGACTTACAAGTTTTATAAAGACCCCGAGGATTAAATCTTGTGTACTCCTGTGATCAACTAAACATGGTAAAGTTTAGACACTACTCTTCCATCAGGCTTAGACTTCCTGGCACATCTATAAGAATTACTAAGAAAGTTTGCAGATGATACAGAATGGAGAGTTGCTGAGAAATCCTGCAGAGAGACCTCGACAAATTAAATGGCTGGGGAAAGAGAGGCTGAGAATAGTACTGGGGAAAGAACCTGGAGGTGCTGGTTGATACAAAGATGAACGTGAGCCAGCAGCACTCTGGCAGCCAGGAGGGCCATCCCTGTCCTGGGGGCATCAGGGACAGCATCGCCAGCCAGGCAAGGGAGGGGATTGTCTCTCTCTGCTCTGCACTGGGGCAGCCTCACCTCCAGTGCTGGGGGCAGTTTGCAGTGGTGCCACAATGTAAAAAAGGCTTTAAACTACTGCAGTGTCCAAGGAAGGGCAACAAAGATGGGGAAGGGCCTGGAGGGGAAGCTGTGTGAGGAGTGACTGAGGTCACTTGGTCTGTTCAGCCTGGAGGAGACTGAGGGCAGACCTCACTGCAGTGACAGCTTCCTTGGAGGGGAAGAGGAGGGGCAGGCACTGATCTCTGCTCTGTGGTGACAGCGACAGGACCTGAGGGAATGGCCTCAAGTTTTCAGGGGAGGTTTAGGTTGGATATCAGGAAAAGTTTTTCACCCAAAGGGTGTTTGGGCACTGGAACAGTCCCCAGTGAAGCGATCACAGAACTAAGCCTGACAGAGCTCAAGAAGTGTTTGGACAGCGGTCTCGGGCACATGGTGTGATTGTTGTTGCTGTCCTGTGTAGGGCAAAGAGTTGGATTTGATGTTCCTTGTGGGTTGCTTCCAACTCAGAATATTCTGTGATTCTGTGATCTTTTCTTTAAATCCAGGGATTTTTTAAAAAAAATATTTTATTTCTTAGTATTTTTAGCTGGTTTCTCTCTCCCTGAAAGTATTTGTATACTTGTCCTTACATAAAACATTTCTGCAGAGGTGCAGAATATTTTAAGACACCTCAGAAATATTCTTCCCGGGATTTGCCAATAGCAGAAGGATTCAGCAGATGGCAGGATGTGGCCACTTCAAGACAGCCAAGAATCTGGGCCCCCACCCTCCTTTCTGAGCATGTGTAACCAAGCTGTCTGTCTGTCAGACAGTGGGAGAGAGACCAGTGTGGGAACTGTATGTACTATTGGAAAGCTTTTTAATGAATATCACTGCCATAATTAAGAAATTATCTTTATGCATTTAAACAGAGGCCCCACTTATGTGCTGTATGAAATTCTTACTTTGCATCTCTGGAAATCATAGAATATTTCTTTGCATTGGCTAGGAACCCACATCTTAGCACATGCATTATGGCAAATATGAAAGGATTTTTTTTATGATCCATTAAGATTAAGAAGTACATGCACCCATTGCCAACAAGCACACCATCTAATCAATCTTGCATTCCATTATTCTGTTTCATACTATTTTTGATGGGAAAATTCCACTGGGTGGGCTGTCATCTCTTTTATAAATAAGGAATAAAATAAACAAACAAATAACCCACTCACAAGCCAGATTGATTCTAAGGCTCACAAGATTCTCATATATTAACTGCCTGCATCCTGAAGTAACATCTATTTTGCATTTGAGTTCAAATGATTTCAATGAAAATTAATGGCAGTTGTGCACATTTGGGAAAGTAAGGATAGACCCTGAAATACAACACTGCTGCCTGGTTTTGATGGATTTGGAAGGCTTGCAACCCAGCTTTCTATCAGGGGAGATATCAGTGATATAGAATATCTTAGAGTCATTTATTTATACTGTGTACAACAGCCACTGAACATAGGTGGTCATAGACTACATGCAGGCTAAACCTTATTTAGAAGTCTTAACCCAAAAGCCTCTTTCAGGTTCTCAGGAAATAATTTTCACCAAGAACTAAATCTAATCAGAGAGCATAAGATAGGTTGAACTCCCTGGTTGTTTACAAAAGCTCCCTCATAAACCTGAACACCAAAAACTAACAGTACAACATTCCTTGAAAGTGCATGTATTCCTTGTAGACTAAGAAAAGGAATGTGTAAGATTATATTTAACATGACCACCTGGTGACTCTGCTCCTACTATAACAAAAGAAAGATAATATTTGAAAAGGTGCTTAAGGCTCTCTGACTTTAGTGTAAGTAACTTTTATGTTCCTTAAAGGATTAAAGACCTGAATCAAACTCACAGATAGGATCCAAAAGTGGCCAAAATGTAGCCTCCAGGTGCAGTGTCGTTGACATGAATACTCTGGGTGTGGAAGTGGAGTTCTTGTATTCACATTCAGTCATCTGCACTGCAGGGATCTCTGTCTGAGCTTACTGCCAACACTCCCTTTCCACCTGTGAAGAGAAACAAATGCTTCTGAGGTGACAGTCATCTCATCCTGAAGTAAATACCTGAACTAGATGTGATAAGACTTTACTAACAATAAAAAAATCTGGCAAAGAGTACTGGCTGAGGCATGGTTTTCTACATTGCAGAGGTCTATATTTGGGTGAGATGAATCCCACTGTTTGGGTTTAGGCAGTTTTAACATAGACAACTAGCCCAGTTTTGACATTAATGAGCAGCTTGTCGCCCAGTTTGTGCTTGGACTCAAGTAAGTTCTGAAAGAAAGATGTCTCTCAAATCCACAGGGAATTACAATGCTGGAGGCTTCTCAGGGAGCACCAATATGCTCCAACAAGAGGGGAATCTCAACAAAATGTTGCTATGGCATCTTTCTTTCAAAACCCCAGGCAAAATCTCCCGCTGTGACCAAGTCTCCTTGACAGAGGGAGGGTCGTGTTCCCCTTTACCCTGTGAGATTCTGGAATGATGTCTCCCACCCTCTCCAGGAGCATTGTAACCCTGTTCACAAGGCTCTGACCTTCTTGCTGGAGATTTCTATCAGGACAAAAGATTAAAATATTTCTTGAGCCAGAAAGAAAAAGCAGGTGTGACTCCTATATTTGATTGCTAGTGATTAAAGACTTAAGGGCATAGGCAAAAGGAGAATTAGGTGAACTGAGTTACAGGCAGTGCTGTGAGAAATGTCTTACTGTTTGGCATGAGATAAATCTGGCTAAAGTGTATGAAATGCAAAAACAAGAAAAGATATGTCTCACAGGAGGAAAAGTATTTCATTTGAGGAAAGGAAATCAGAAGTAATATTGTAGTTTTGCAGCTCATGTCATTTTTAATAAAATCTGCAGGTGGCTTGCTTCTTGTGTAGCCTAATGCTACAGAAAGCAGCCAACTGTGAAAGTGTAAAATTGAAATAAACCAATAGAAAATAGGCCCAAAGTTTAGACATTTATCTGACTCTACATTCATAGAGCAAAGATGAGATTGCTGTGAACACATAGCTGGGAAATCTTTGCAAAAATCCTTTGAATTTCAAGAGCAGAAAGTAGGAGTCAAGTTTATTAAAGCAGATAAGGGAGGTGGAAGATTGTGTAGGAGTGTGCTTGAGCATGCTGACCTCTCCCAGACTTCCTTCAGTTAGCTTTCTTGTGAATCTTCAGATCCCAGAGGCTTTGGAGCTCAATTCTTAGGCTGTAGTAAAGTATTTAAGCAAATATTTTAATAGCTTTTCAACTCTTGTTCAAACACATGCATTGCTCAGCAGCAGTTCAAGGGTTAATAAAAGCACACAAACATAATTTATTATGAGTTTTTCCTTAATGTGCAGACATTTCCAGTAACATTTTAGCCATTTTACAGCTCATACAACAACTTAAAGGAGCAGTTTAGGGTGCATGTCAATTATGAAAACATCGGATTTTTCTGCTGCTTTGCATGGGAGGATCTCGGGATCTCACTTTCTGCCAGGAAGAACAACATTCTCAGAGGTGCCCCTTCTTAGGGGTGCTTTTACTCCCTACCTGGAGACTGTGTAGAGCTGATTTTCACAGCAAAGGAGACTTTTATATTCTCCTTGGACATGTAGCTCTTTCTCTGGAAAAAGGAGTTCTACCCATATCAAAATTTGACATCCAGAAATGTCAACATTCAAAAATCTATGGTGAATACATATTCCTATTATGTTAATTAGAAATCAGATCAGTAAAGCCCTTGTGACTGTCCCATCAGTTTCAGCAAGCATGAAAAGCTGCACGGTGGTTTCTGGAAGGAATGTAAAAGTCTGCTGCATGGGAATGCAGCTGCTTGGGGAATAAGGCACAGTGTTTTGACCCAAGTTTGATTTTTTTCAGGACAGATGGATAAGTAATACAAAATTCCCTTAGGGGGCTTTAATTTGTTCCATCTACCCTCACGAGGTGGTCACTACTCATCACCAGGTTGTCAGGTAGTCACTGTTAGTCACTTCAATGAGATCCTACACATGGCTAGTGAAGTAAATGGAAGGGATATCCAAATGTAGGTGAACCTCAAAAGCACTCCAAAGGCTCATGTAGGTCATTTCAGTGCCTTTGGTGTTTCCTGGGGGGTTGGCATCTCTTGGGAGCATTCTTATGAGAGATCAGGTTGGCTAGAAAGAAATATATTAGCAGCTGCTCTTGCAATATCCCAGAAATTCAGTTTATTTTATCCCAATTCTGGAACTTCAGGAAATATTATGAATGGAATTTAAAAACTTTTATTCAAAAATAAAAGTTCAGAAGTCTCCTAATTCATCCAATTTGGCTTGGCAATAATCTCCCAACCATGCCAATGGGTATTTATTGCTTAATTTTGTATGGGCTGATGGCACTGGTACTAGCTAAAGATTCCTATTTGTTCTTTGTGATGGAGATATTCCCAAACTTAAAGACAGATGCAATTTTGATGTAGCTTAAATTTGTACAGCTCTCATTATACTCTTTCAATAGATTAAACCCAGAACTTTAGATTAAAACAAGCCTCAAACCTGGGACAAATGTGGGCAGAATTTTAGACTCAGTTTTATTCACTGTAGTTTTCTATTTAATTTCTAAGTGGCAATTTAAAAAAAAAGTGGTTTGTTGTTTCATGTGTATAAAAGCTGCTGTGTTACAGTGGCTTAAGTACATATCACGCCTTATTCAGAGGTATCCCCTATATTTACTCTGTAAAGTTTCTCCCATACTGATTGTTTATACTCAACTCCGTTAACAACAGAAAGTTCACCAATAAACCTTTACTCAGATAGTTTAGGCTAGGTATTTTTAAACTAAACTCCAATTTATACTTCCTTTACCTTTATACTGGAACACTATGGCTAAACCTAGGCAAATAAAAATGGTGTAATGTTTCTGTTTAACTGTTTACTTCCTTGGTAGTAGAGATGAAAATTCTAGACTGAAATTATATTTCATGACACGAACCAACAGTCTGCCTAAATAGTCTTTCCCTTTGCTTTTGTCTGTCTAGATCAACTCTTTGATGAGTTCAGTGAAAAAGTACAAAACTGATTGTAATCTTCTCTATGTTAATTTTACATGAGCAAAAGTTTGCTGGCTTTGATTATTTTATTTCTGAGCTACCCCAGCACAAGATTACTGAGGAGGTGAGGATGTCAGGCCTTGTTGGTGCAAACAGCTGTAGTTTTAAAGAAAGGATCATAGTCGTGTACCTGTAAACAAAGAGAGAAATAAAATTTTCTGTTTATTTCTAATCTCAGACTAACTGTTTACACTGTCTATTTAAATAAGAAAGTTGATGTATAATTCCATAAATAATAAACAGACATTCCAGGTACTTTGCCAGGAGGAGTATACTTAGCAAAATGAAGGAATTTTGAAGTCCACCTGTAAAATTATTTGTCCTTATAAGCAATAACAGGCGTATGTTCTACATCATATTTGGGCCCAGTCTCTGTGGCCCAGAACCAAAGTAAACACATTTTTCTGATGTAATTGTTTATTCTAGTTGAATTAGTGCAACACAGTCATAGCTGTGAGAAACATTTTATTTGGATCAGCTCTCAACCAGAGCTCAGAGAGGTTACCTACCTGGCAAATCAGCAACAGTAGCTTGTTTTCACAAAGTCCTCCAAGTTTTTTACTCAGAGGAGCATATAAAAACATTTTAAAGCATGGGTTGTGGTCCTTCTCCAGCTGACACTTGAGTAAATCAGAAGTAACTGCAGTGAAGTCAAATGCAGCCCTCCCAGTGAATGTGAGATGGGCTTTATGTTCCACTCCCTTGCTGTTTCCCACTCTGACGTACTTGGCACTCAGAAGAATGCACTCACACGCTGGTTACACACCACAGCTTTTTTCTCCTCCCTTTACTTCCTTGTGCAAGTGTTGGCCACCAGGTGAGTGTGGCAGCAGTGACAATGACTGGAGCCCTCTACCTGGGTGCTTCGCTGGAAATGCCTGCATTGCCCTGACCACTCCTTTGGAATGATACAACTACTTTCACCCTTAACTATCCTCATTCACATGCTAAAAAGGGAGGGAAAGTAAGAAAAGAATTTAAAACTTTTCACCCAGCACATAAATACCACGTTCTTTATACATGATAGAATTTTGAAAAAAAAAAGTGTAAAGTTACAATGGGAATATTTTTTTTTTCAGAGTTTTAAAAGTTCAGCATAAGCTTCTAGAAATACTAAACTTAAAAAAGCTCTCTGTTTTGACTGTGGGAAGCTCACTGTGTTTTAGGAGGATTAAAACCACATATGCCTCTGTAGATAAGTACATTAAGAAATAAATAAGCCACAAGTAAGCATCTGAGGTTGGGAAACATGGGAATAAATACATGAAATGCTGGCTGACTAAAGCTATTTTCAAAATTAGGGTGGTATCTTGCACACACTTTCAGGTATGAAAGGGATTGCACAGTTCAATTTATTCATATTTCTGTGGAGTTTAAATATGGAGGTGAAATAAAAAAGTTTTAAATAACTAAAAGTTTTCCAGCTTTTTCTTTTTTAATTTTTTACCAGATTCCTGAAAAATGGTCCACTTTAATTCTAATATGAATTATTACTATTCACTCCTTCCTATACATAGACGTCTGCTACTCACACAACTAAAGCAATCATGAAAAAATTCAGATTATTTCTTGCTAGCAACAGAAGGGCTGAATGGAGAAGGAAGTTAGGAAAGGAAGTGACAGGAAAGGAGGGGGTAGTTGTAGGTCTAAGGTACTTTCAATGTGCTCTTGCTGTACTTCAGTAATGATCAAGTAAATTGCAAGTGCTAGAGCAGTTGGTCACAGGAGTTTTTGGCACGATTGCCTGCAGACTGAACATAACACTTTTATCACAGAACATCTAAGTGAGAAATCTTACTGGCACAGTGTGTGCACATGGAAAGGAACTGATGTAGCATTTCTCTATACAGTATTCCCAAGTGATCCTCAGAAAGCCATCCAGTTATTTAACAGATAAATAATATAATTTTTTTTTTCACATATACAAATAACTAATGCTGAAAGCTATCTTTCTTCTGTTTCCTATATTGTTACACAGGTGGTTCATTCATTGAAAACACCCTCTGCTGTTCCAGATAAATTATTGTACAAACAAACAATGGAAACCTCTGCCCTGGCAACTGAAAAGAAAGATCCCAGCCATTGCATTTGTAAGGTTTCTCCAGCTTTATTCACTCTTTTCAATCAAATCCTTCTGTGAATCAAAAAGAATTAGCCATAAGCCATTTTAAACAAAAGATGTACATCTGGAAAGAGATTACCTAAGCACAAATGTACAACAGAAATCTGCGAGTCACAAAATTATAATCTTTCTGCATTCTTAAAGTCTTATGCCAAAATGCTTTGCTTATATTGTAAGTTTTCTGTTTGGCCTCTTCTGTCTATACTCTCTCATGAAATGGACTTTTCAACATGAGGAGGGAAATCTGGTTCTAGATATTTAGCTGGATACAGCAGCCTGTTCATTTTCATCCTCTGGGCCATGCTGATCTTCTCTAGTCTAGATGTGACATTAGCCAATATCAAATCAGTCTTCATGTTTGCAATTTCTCTTTTAAAAACATCTTTCACATCTTATTAGTTTTTCACTCAGCCAATAAAAGTTACTTATGCATGGAGCATAAGCCTTTCAGTACTACTTATAACCTGATTTTCGTAGGGGATTAAAGGCAGAATTCAGTGTATTCAACTTCTTCCTCAAACTCAGCCATCTAAAAGTAGTAGATGCCTCCCTTCCTAGCTGAAAATCTCCCACAGATGCTTTGCAAATTTTATTGGTCATGCAATGCCAGAGATGTCTGCTGTCAGGACACAGTGTTTGACTCTTCCCAACACGGTGAACAAAGACACAACAGTATAAATTCTGCCTCATTTCTCCTCAGGAACTGTAGCTGAGTGTGCTCAGAACTAGAACTTCCTCTTGATCTCTTGATTTTAATGAGTGGTTTCAGCCACATTTGATACATTTTTCAGAGATGAAAATTTCACATGCACCGTGAAAACAGACACCTTGGTGAAGGTAGGAGGCATTATTGCTGCTGAAGGAAATGACACAAACTCCACTTTCTCTAGAAACCAGACAAAAACTTCATGTGACCTGAGCTCATAATTAGTCACTGGAGGATGCAGAATACTCTCCTCTGAAGAATATGTGATATCTAATGATTTATTTTCCCTCACTTTGGAATATTCACAGCATCTCCCCCATGTCTAAGAACCATACTGAGTGTATTCATGCTGTAACATTTGTATCTTTCATCTAAAACTGTGAGTCAACCATGAAACACAAACTTGTGAGAAAAAAGGCTTCCTTTTCTTGGCTATCATGAAATGACCTCGCTTAAGTACTTCAGCCACACTTAAGTCTAAAAAAAAGAAAATATTCTTTTTTCTCCTGGCATGCAATAATTCACTGAAAAAAGTGGAGTAAATTTAAAAAAAATTAAAATGAGAATGCTTGTAACTGGAGAGATTGTCTTGTGGTGAGGAAATAAAAAAGGGCAGCATAACACATTGATGGAAGTGTACTACTGGGACTGACATACTCAGCATTGGTAAAACTGTTTGCCCAGTAGAAACTAGAATATTCCACCCTTTGATACGTTGTATTTAGCAGCCATAAAATAGACTTTACTCATGTGAAGGAGGTAATGCAGGATGCCCACACAAACAATAGGTTGCAGTCACTCAGAAATTTCAAAAGAGTAGGAAGGGCAGTAGTGGTTCTCCACACCCCTCAAACATGTCAGTGATTTTGTTCCATGATTAACACCACAAACTCAAATTTTTCAATTGTGAGAAGAAGTCTGGGAGAGGATATAACTGTGATTTTAAATAGAATTAATTAAAAATTACCTTAGGAGGAAGAATCAGAAGATTGGTGCTAAAATATCTGAGAAACCATTGGAATAAATGCTAGGAATAAAAATATTTTTGTAAATGTTATATATATAAAATATGATCATAGCTGGACTTTTGCTAAAATGGGCAAGGGGAAAGAATCTAATTTTGTCTGCATTTTATAGAACAGGGTAGCCAGAAGTACTCCCACATGCTCTAGAATATAGATAAAAGCCAAGGCTGGAGTAGCACCAGTGTCAGATATTAGACTGGAAATCAGTCAGTCTTTGATTTTCCACAGGCCAACTGTACAAATTTTACAGGAGTACAAAATGAGTTTCATTCCATTCTTCCTCAAGGTCCCAAGAGGCCTTTGAAAAGAGTTAGGAAATGTTTGCAAGGTGGTGTGCAGTTGCACCTTTCATAAAGAGGAAACAGAAAGCAAAGCACTGCCTGTGCCATAAAGCAGCATTTTACCTCTTTGGGAGCATTCTGCTGTGGCGTCTTTGAACTCTGTCAGCTTCCACTTGGAGACAGCCAGGCCTCCTAATGGAAGTGCCCAATTCTCCAGCACGGTCTGTGGTAAGAATGGATGCATTTAAACGCCTGTAGCAAAGTTCTGTCTGTGTGACATATACCCACAGGAGAAGTAAGAATTTAACCCAGGAACTGTAGTTTACTACATCCAGGGCATTTAGACAGAAGTTCAGGACTTATTTTAGGTGAACTGGTTGAGCTTACAGATTCATCAAAGACACTTACTTTGAAACTCTCACCACATATTTTGTCAGAGTGACTTGACTTCATTTTACTTATTCATAGGGAGAGCACTGAAATATTTGAAGACCTGGCTGGATTCCTTTACTCAATGGAACAAATAATCCAGTGACTGGTTTCGTGCTCAGTGTTTGTTTCTATAGTAGAATCTCATTAATAAATATGATTACTGTTATGGCTTCTTGGATTAATTAAAAGGGATTAGTGTCCACAATATTTCTTGATTATTTTCCACAATATTTCTTGATTTTGTTGAAAGACAGAGTCTCGACTTAGACTCCTGCATCCATCTTTTTTTTTATGTATCTGAGATATCTTACAATGCATCTACAGAGAGCCATAGTTTTCAAATGCAGTCACTTCACTGATCTTAAACTTTATTATGTGTATACCAGGTGGATAAGTGCTTTTAAGAAACTACTTTTGCAGTTGTGTTTTTTGGTTATTGTTTTCCTTCCAGATTTATATTCTACATACGTTCTTTATTAATAGAGAGAGAAAAGGGCAAAAATGTGAAGACTCTGCCTTTCCTTAGCATTCATTTTGGGGCTGTATCAGGGGTACATCGAACTGCCTTGTTTCAATCCATGAACTTTAAATGATTTTATGAAATACAACTCAAACTTCTATTATAATATAATTTTCATTCCCTTCATGACAATATTTTTCTGCAGATTTAGATGTTGCTTTATTTTCCTGTGGGGAGACAGGGATGTATATGCCCATTTCCATCCCCTGTACAATGTGGCATCCATCAGGTGATCAGATAAGCAGCGACTGAGCACAATCAGCTCCACTGAAATCAGTGCCTGAATGCTTTTGCTGGGCAGTGGGTGCATGATCTACTCCCAGGGTAACAGATTGCTTGGTCTTCTCATCTGTCTCCTGGCAGTTGACTGTAAATCTGGTTTCAAACTCCTTCCCATGTTCGAAAGTGAACTGGGCAGCCATTTGAAGCTCTTTTTCTGCACCGGGAGGAAAGGTAAGCTGCTATTAATTTATCAGGGTCTTGTCTATGAAAGTGATATACTCCTTTTTGTTGCTTTAGAGGTAAAACTTTATTTCCTCCCAGGAAAGCTTAGCAAGAAAAGATACAAAACATGCATAGCAGAGGCAGACCCAGCGGCCAGCCAGGTTCTGTGGTTTAGGTCCACTGCAGGAACAGAACTCGCTCTATTTCAGTCTGCACTCAGTTCCATCACGCCGATGGAGAAAAGCAGCCGGGAAATGTTCATGCGTGCCTTGAGACAAGGAGGAGGTGCTGGGATCACCAGGTGGCGCTGGAAGATGCTGCGAGCCGAGCCGAGCCGAGCCGAGCCGAGCCGAGCCGAGCCGAGCCGAGCCGAGCCGAGCCGAGCCGAGCCGAGCCGAGCCGAGCCGAGCCGAGCCGAGCCGGGCGGGCCGAGCCGAGCCGAGCCGAGCCGAGCCGAGCCGAGCCGAGCCGAGCCGAGCCGAGCCGAGCCGAGCCGAGCCGGGCGGGCCGAGCCGGCCGGGCCGAGCCGGGCCGAGCCGAACCGAGCCGAACCGAGCCGGGCCGGGCCGGGCCGGGCCGAGCCGAGCCGGGCCGGG
Source organism: Motacilla alba alba (assembly GCF_015832195.1). Classification (NCBI taxonomy): domain Eukaryota; kingdom Metazoa; phylum Chordata; class Aves; order Passeriformes; family Motacillidae; genus Motacilla; species Motacilla alba. The sequence continues at coordinate 11,001,996 of NC_052018.1, forward strand.
CCGAGCCGAGCCGAGCCGAGCCGGGCGGGCCGAGCCGAGCCGGGCGGGCCGAGCCGAACTGGGCCGAGCTGAGCGAGCCGGGCTGGGAGCGCTGCGCTGTTCTCCCTGCTCTGAGGGCTGAAGGGCGTTGTTTGAAAAGCTGTCAAGAGAAATATCATAGATCTTCTTGCTGCAATTTCCCCTGAAAGGCTGTTCTGTTTCCTAGATGCTGTTTCCTGGGAAGTTAGGTTTGAGTGGAGGTTTCAGACAATAGTAGAATAATAGAAAATTTGGGTTAGAAGGGACATGAAAGATCATCTAGTTCCAATCCCCATGTTATGGGCAGGAACCTTCCACTAGACCAGGTTGCTCAAAACCCCAATCTGTCCTTGAGCACTGCCAGGGAACGGGCATCCACAGCTTCTCTGGGAAACCTGTGCCAGAGCCTCACCACCTTCCCTGGAAAGAATTTATTCCTAAAATCTGACCTAAACCTAGTTTCAGTTTGAAACCATCCTCCTGTGTTATGTCACTGCATACCCTTGTAAACAGCTCCCGTCCAAACTTCTTGTAGGCCCCCTTTGGGGACTGAAAGGCTGCAATAAGGTCACTCAAGGGAGCATGTCTTACTTGGGTGCTCAGCATCCTGCTGATGGTAAAGGCTTGAGGCAGGAAGCCTGCAGCCTTTCTGCTTCAGCAAAAACTCACAATAGGTCAGCAGGGAGCAGTAAACCTTGGGGTCTGAGCCTTGTACCTGCCTGCCTGAACCTGCCTGTCTTGACTTACCTAACAATTAAATATAAATGGCTGAAAATATTGGCTCCTGTGAGGATGAATAAATTATTTTCAACTTTGTGATTGGGCTGTATTGTATTGCATAATGTGCAATACATTATTGTTTTTAAATTAGTGGTGTCCCCCAAACACCTTGCAGCCTAACAACCATATGTGAGACTTCTACTTGTATGCAGTGAAATATTTCCACTTCAGAATTAAAAGAAAAAAGCAAAAAGAAAACTAAAACAAAACCCCCAAACATCATCTGCTATTGAACCCCCCCCCCCAAAATACAATTATATTCTATATAGAATTATACTCTATGCATATTATTGGGGACCGAAAGGTGAGAAAACTGTTTATATATCTGAAACTATTTGACAATTACCAGAGTTGAGATGGCCTTCCTTGTGATAGATGAGTGCTTGAGGATATTTTTCATGTTTAATTTCCAATTAAAATGTAGTTTTTAAAATTTTGTTGTTTTTGTTCACAGAATCACAGAATATGCTAAGTTGGAAGGGACCCATCAGGATCACTGAGTCCAGCTGCTGCTCTGCACAGCACCATCCCAAAGAGTCACACCATGGGCCTGGCATCGCTGTCCAAACACTTCTTGAGATCTCTCAGTCTTGATGCTGTGCTCACTGCCCTGGGGAGGCTGTTCAAGTGCCCAACCACCTTCTGAGTGAAAAACCTTTTTCTGATACCAACCCAAACCTCCTCTGATCTGAGGCCATTCCCTTGGATCCTGTCCCTGGTAGTGACAGAGATGAGTGTCTGCCCCTCCTCTTCCCCTCCAAGGAAACTGTCACTGCAGTGAGGTCTGCCCTCAGGCTCCTCCAGGCTGAACAGACCAAGTGATCTCAGTCACTCCTCCAGGCCCTTCACCATCTTTGTTGCCTCCCTTGGACACTCTGCAATAGTTCAATATCTTTCATAAATTGTAGCACCCAAAACTGCACACAGTATTCAAGGTAAGGCCTCAACAGTTATTTAGAAACATAATTTGGGGAAAAGTCAAAAAGAAATTTGAAATTATCCTCATTTTCTTCTGTTTGAGAAAATGGATAGTATCCACTTACTTTTAACCTGTCATTGCAAATATTCACTGTTTTGGCTATCTATAGCAGTTAACTGTAAGAGGGCTATAAGAGTCTCCTGCCAGGACTTTAAAATGAACATATTTCTCTGCTTTCTTTCCTGTTTCCTAAGAGTTTGTGCATTCTTTTCTGGTCACAGTTGGTTGGGGAGTCTGATTTGTGTTTAGTATTAGCACACTGAGAAAAAGTGCCACCTCTCACATTATTAAAATCACTCCCTGCAGCCTCAGGGGATCTCTGTATGTCACTGCTTCTTGTATGACCCCTCTTGATCCTGTTTACCTTGTAAAATTTGACTGGATCCCAGCTCAAAGGGCTGTGGTAGATGTACTGTCTGATTTTAACTCCTTGATGACCTTGGAGAAGTTCCTGTACACAGATATGCACATGCCCTTCCCGGGCTGCATCCGGGGAGGTGCAGAGCAGCGTGGCTCTGCTCCAGCAAAGCACTTAAACCAACTTTTCACACGGAGCCACTGGGCTCCAGCCAAGAGGGAGGGGCTGCTCGTGACCTGCACTCTGCATTGCATTCAGATTTATGGTCAGAGCTGGCCTGAGGATGGGGATAAGTAATCCAAACAGGGTGCTTATTTTGCATTGAAATGGGTTATTCACAAAGGTTCCCTCAGTCTGATAGGGTCACTCCCAAAGGCTCCCCAGGGAAACACACCTTGCTTCTCTCCCTGTAAAGGACGTGTCTAGAGAGATCAGGCTTGTGATGATCAAGTAAAGCTTTATAAATACTCTCAAAAATGTCATGTAAATTGTATTTTTCTGATCTGTTCCAGTTCTTGAACTCTGGGTAATGCTTCTGAAATCTTCTAAAGCATTCCAGCATTTTCTAAAGTGTTGCTGTTTCGCTTAATCCTTGGGTGGACGGGTAGTATATTGAACCATGGGTATTGCTGAAACTTCCTTTCAATGCTGGTGTTAAAGACAGCTTTATCCTTGCAGGTTTGCTATTGTTTCTCCAGTTCACTGAGTGAGAGATGTGACTGTCATATCTGTGTCTCATAGGAAGTTGATTCTTTCAGTAATAATTTGAGCAAAGATGTTGCAGGTTTTCGAGATGTTAAAGTAGCTTTATGCCTTTCAGCAATTTTTACCTCAGCCAAATACAGTGACAAAGTTTTTGTTGAACAAGTGAAGAGTTAGATATTAACATGGACAGTGGGCTTACAGCAAAGGTGAAATCTAGATGATAAAACATTAAAATGTTGATACATGACCCTAGGATATTCATTCAAGAGTGTGTCAGAGCATCTATTTTTGTGTCTTTTATACACTCCATATTCTTGATTTTAAGTCTATTCTCTTCAAAGCATTCTTAATTTTGTTCAGTGTGCAGAATTAAACTGGTGATTAATTCTTTTGGCATTCATAATCCTATCTCTTAAAGAGTAGAAAAGGAGAGGACAGGATCTTGGTGGACTGAAGGGCTGAAGATGATTGCTAGCAACTGGCTCCCTAATAGTTTAGATGTGATACATGGATGTGCTGTGCTAAGTGGAGGAGTTCAAGACAAGAGGATAAATTTAGGAGATTGCAAGCATCTCCTAGCTCTGTGAGTGGATTTTGATAATTTGTTGTAGTTGTGGCTAGCTCTTATGAGGACAGCTTTCTGCTGCTCTCTCTGATCAGTTCCTTCAACATATAACATGTATTCCTTCCATGAGATGATAACACTGGCATCTGGACATTGCTTCAAATAAATAATCATTTTATTTGGCAATATTTGTCCCTTTGGTGGTCTTTGTCCTGTGTGATTTAGTCTCATTTTAGTAAAATCAGTCAGAAGCTTTAAATATTCTTCATCCTGCCTGAACTCAAGACTAATCAAAGCAAAAAAACATGCAGGTAGCCAAAGTACTTATTTTTTGTTTCCTATTGTTTGTTATTGTGCAAAGTATTAAACTACTGACTTTTGTCTGCTGAAATGTGAAAAGTTCATCTTATACTTATTTTGACCTTGATTTTAGAACCAATAGACAATTTTTAAAGAATCAAATGATACTCAAGCAAAAAAACAACTTAAGACTGGCAGAAAATTGATTGTTTTTCCTGTATGTTTTCTCTTCAATGCATAATAATAGTATCTAAATTTATGTCAGGGAAGCTTTTGTGCCATTTGGACTGCACAGCTGTGAAAGTTACTATCTATCAAGAGGGAAGGTTTTGACTGACCATCATAGAAAGGGAATGGTTTCCTAGGGAAAAGGAGTCCACTGGTGTAAAATTCATGTCTTCCTTTACATCTGCTGATTCACACATTAAAAAAAAAAAAGATTGAAAAAATCTGGGAATGAAGGTCTTTGATACACCTTTTGTGAATAATCATTTCACATAGTGTTGTAGAAAATAGGCAGAGGAGGATATATTTTTTTCTTCGGCTCACATCTGTCATTGTCTTTTCAAGCACAGCATCAGTATAGAGAAGACTCCTGTTTTGATCTGTAATCAAGGCCTGCATTTTAATCCTCCAAAGCCTTGAGATTTTTTTTGCTTTTGGATAAAAAGAGACAAATCTGAAAACACATGCTGAAGTTGTACAGACTCTGAGCTGGAATAACTCCTGAAGGATGCTGGGCCTGATGGGAATTAAAAAGCCTGACCTGCTTCCCAGCTTCAAGCTTCCTCTCCCAGGCATGCAGCAAATGTGTTATTCACTCCCTGACCCTTTGCACAATGGGCTGACCTTCCCCTCAAATAAGTCAGCCCAGTATCAGAGCAACATATGGAGCCTTTGGGGCCTTCCTCTGTCCAAAAAATTGTGTCATTTTTAGGCAGCCTAGGACTCCCAGTAATATGGACCTTCCTCCTGCTGAAGTAAGTATCAAGACTCTCATTGACTTCTGTGTAAAGGGGACTGGGCATTGCCTCTGGGAAAACAGAATCTAAATAAGGAAAGTTATGTGGATCTCTGAGAGTCCATAACATAGGAATTACTCATGCAAATGCAATATTTAGACTATTTTAAATGCATACTACTTGGAACATGCAGAGTGATATTTTGCAGTTTCTCTGCAAATAGAGCTTCTGCGTGTGCAAAGTAGCTGGTGATATTGCAGTGCCACAGGGCAGGGAATAGCAGTCCCTGGAGTGGGACAGCAGAGAAGGGTTTGGAAAGGCTGAGGCAAAGCTGTTCTTTACTTTGGAGAAGAAGATACTTGCATAGTAAATTGTGATATTAAGCTTTCCCTCTTAGCACCTTAGAATTGCCATTAGATCATGACCATAATAATTTATGAGAATTTTACCTGCGCTGTCTTGGGAAAGAGTTTGCTATACATTTTTGTGGAAGGAAAAATACACGTTTTTTGTGTAGGTAGAAGAAAAAATGGTATGAGTTTTCTAGCTTCTGCAGTCCTTCTCCAATGCATTTAAGATTGACTTTAAAAGCTTCAATTCTTCTCTCAGCTTTGCTCGTGAAAAAACATAGGTGTTGGTGATGCCCCATCCAACTCCCCCCAAAAGGACATGAAAATCTGGACTCACTTTTGTAAAACAAAACAAAACAAATCTCCGAAATGCTATGTAAAATCCTGCAATTATCTTAATGAAGAAATACTGAATCCTACAACCAGATACGCTGTGATGGGTGGAGGCAGAAATAGACAATTATAGAGACAAAACTCTGTACATGCCTCTCTGCATGGCACACACTGATGTAAGAGGTTTGTCCTGCTTGTAAATCTCTATCTCACCATTCCTATGTGTTAGTTATGAAAAAAACTATAATAATGGGTCTGTGAGATAACCAATCCAAATACCTTCCTCTTGCTAGAAATTATACCAGAGACTGTGAAAAATTGTAACACCAATAGGAGCTTCCAAAGTAAAAAAAAAAAAAAAAAAAAAAAAAAATCTCCTTAATTCTGTTCATGCAAAGGTTACTGGGCAAAACCAAACTTAAAGCAAAACAGATTCATCTCCATGTTTATGTACTGCTATATGTGCTCTCTACAAATCAGGCTGTGTAATGATGGGACTGACCCCGGAGTGTGGGAGGCAAATAGGTACAACAGGTCACCATCTTCCTGCAGGAGAAACCTTCTCCTGGAAACAGACAAGCCAGGCAGTGTGCATTTTAATTAAAATCACATCATGGGCATTTAAGTTTTCAGAAATTATTAGTATGACAGAGGTTACCTTTTCTTGTGACTACTATTATTACCGTCAGACTGCCTGCTTCAAGTGGGGGGCTGAAGGTTACATATGGGATGGGGGAATGTGAAGTTAGCTGGAAGGGGTTAGTACACAGGGCTGTAGCCTCGGAATGCTCTTTGTTGGCCAGAGCTCTCTTGCTGTCTTGCCTACAGCTGTGCAAAAGCCCCCTCAGGACACCATGTACAGCCCTCAGCAGTGACTGCAGTGCTATAAACTGCAGGTGACTCCGGTCAAATCCAATTTCTCTTCCTGAACAGAGTGCATGCTATCACTGCATGCTCCTTGCCAAGGTAAACAGGGGTAACAAGGTTACAGATTATTCTAGAGGATTTCATTCAAACGTATGCTTGGTATTGTTGCATTTCTTTAAATGACCTGTTAATTCCTATGTTTGTAATTCAGGCTAATGGGCCATGATGAAATAAGATGATGTTTGGGTGTATATAAATAGATTTGCAGATGCAAAGATGAGCTGTTCAGCTTAGTAAAGGACACAATTTCATGTAGGAAACTTAGGACTCACAAAGAGTCTTTCTAGGAATGCCTTAATTTTTTTTTTACTATTGATACTAACATTCCTGTGATTCATCAATGTGCATTTTACATTGTATGCTGTGCCACAAAAGGCTGAAATGACCTACCCAAGGCTGTACAAAAACTTGTGGTGCAGTCACCAGTTGACTTATGCTCCAAATCTCTCTTCCATTCTACTATATTATTCTTTGTCATCCAGCAAAATCTTGTGCCTTGAAAAGTCTTCCCTTCTTAAACCAGGTTTTGTTTCAGCTCTGAGGAGCACAACCATTTTAAAAACAGAGACACAAACAGCACACATCTTTGCTGAAAAGTTTAAAAAAAGCACAAGAAAAACAAATTATTTCATAGTTTAAAATTCCACTTTGAAGTGCATTTTGGTGATTATCAGATAAATCCCTAAGAACAGAATTGGAATGACACTATATATGTGCTTGAAACAGTTCTCTCTTTAATGGATCTTTTGGAACTTGCCTAAGTTGCCATAAGAAGTCCGTTTTTATCATGCTGTACTGTAAATATTTTAGTACTGAAATTGGCTTTTAATAAAATTAACTGCAAGTTCAAAATGTTTAATGGACTCCATGGCAGTAAAATTAAGAAGAATGTCATTTTGTCTCTTTAATGTGCCCTGAAACATTCTTGTGTTGAATTAGAATGCTGATTGTTATTTTTCAGCTCAGGACTTGGCAGGTGTGTAATGTGACTCCTGATAGCAGGACAGCAGATTACATTCTCCTATAAAACCATTTCTAAGGGACTTGGCACAAAAACTGTTATTGCATGTCTGCAGGTGTTTAGTAATTGGATTAATGCAGAGCAGAAGGAATGTCTGATGCCCCAGCAGTGAGAAATGTTGAGGAAAGACACATTCATTTCTAAGAGTAACCTGGAATGCATGATGACAGCCTGTTCACACACACAGAGCCAGATCTAAGCCTGCAAGTTTAAAATTAACTGCTGTGAGCAATCACCTTCCAGAGGAAAGTTTATCCAAACCTAAATACAATAACAGGAGCTCTGTAAGTAAGGAGGTAGGGAGCTTTGGGCTACGTTTTGATCCTCTTCCAAAAGTAACTTGCATAACCTTAGAAAAAGTTCTTATATCATGCATATCAGGAATCCCTAAAATCCTAGGTGTCTGCTAAAAATGTCCTTGATAAACATATAAACCCTCAAAATTCTGTAAAGGTATAGACAATATAATAGAATCTCAGATCAAGGGCTTTCAGAACAAAATTATGTTCTTTTAAATATCTTGATCATGAATTAGAAAGGCTTTTGTAGTGGCCAGGGAATTAAAACATAAATATTTCTATATTGATGAAAATAGCTTAGGTCCTGACATTACTCAGAAAAAACATTTGCATGAAGTCTTTAGATGCACGAAGTTTTGGTGTACGACTGATGTGTTGTCCTCAAAAATTAACTTGAAAATAAGTACTGTTTTGAAAAGCATCTTTTACACACGCTTTATACAGAGAGGGATTAGCAATAAAAAAATTCTTTGTTTTATCTTGTGCTGGGAAAACGAGACCCACGAGAGAAAGCTCTCTGCTGCTAGGGCTCCTGGGAGGACAGAAGTGATGTAAATCCAGTGAGGACACTTCAGGAATTACTGCTTTTCTTATCTGTCAGGAAATAAAGGTACTGAGGTAACTGAGCCCTCTTCTTTTTGGCTGTCTTTTTCCTCTAGAAGCACTCTTAGCTCGCTCAGGATAGGGCTGACCAAAGCCATGTAACAGGCTCCTGGCTAATTGAAAAAAGCCACTATGAATAAAGTTAATGACTCACACTTGTTGGGGTTTCTGCATGGAGATGTCTCAGGCGAGGATTTCAGTCATTTTGGCTTTTGCCTCATCTCTCATTCATTTCAAGAACAAGTTGTATTTGCATTATTTATATTCTCTCTATGAATTAATTAGAAAATAAGAATCATAAGAGGGGAGAATATATTCCTAAAACTAAAATAGGTATAGAAAATTTTAAGTGCACCACATTGCCTATAGAAAAGAGCTTTCCTTAGGGAATTTAATCAAAATATCCCTAATTTTTAGGAATGAGACTTGGAGATTTTGTCAGAATCTTAAAAGCTTTGTCCTATGCAATGAATACCATTTCATTGAGGATCAGGTGTTTAATGACTGTAGAGCAAATAGAAGCCTCATGGAGGCTGTTGAGAGCTCTGCACTGGCTTCCAGCCCCAAGTCACAGGCCACCCCCACTGCAATTAAAGTTGTCAAACAACTCCTGTTATAGCTTTGTCTTTTACAGGCACAGAGCCCTCCCTGGGCTTGGTCTCGATCAGAGAGGACATGGACCAGAGGGGGTTGACTCCATGTAGAACAGAGCTCGCACTGCACAGAGAGGTGCATATGCACAATCTACTGCCTTGAAAGTTCTGTAGAATGAAAGCATCAGCTTTTGTGAAGCTCAGGGAATGCTGCTTCACCACTCCCTTCACAGTGGTGGCTGTGCCTCTGTTTAGACCCTTTTTGTGCATTGCACAAATCAGTTTCTACTGTGGAGGGTCCATTTTATGTGGTATGGGGAATGCTTCATTTGAATTTTTCCACATTTCAGATGTTTGACTTTGGAGCTTTAAAACTGCTTCCCCATCAGCTTTTATGACTTTAATTGACTTTTTATTTTAATTTTTAAGAACATGAAAACTAAAAAAAAGTCTGTGGTGAAAGCACACACTTGAGCATTGCATTCCCGTGGCACAGAACTGCTGTGCTGCATGAGGATTCTGACCATACAGACTGACAGCAAACTGTTCTAACAGGGAAAGGAATATTGCTGGAATGACTCCGGGAATAACAAAAACAACCAGTTCTACATCTAACCATCCCATCCCCCAGGAAGATGATGGTGTTTTCATCTAACCTTTTCCAGCTTTACCACTCAAAATTGGATTATCCCTTGAAAAACAACTGAACATTTCTGAGAAAGCCTCTGAAACCTGAAGTTCCCTGCAGGTGGAGAAATGATTGTGTACTGAAGGCATCCTAATAGTAGTAACTAAAAGGAAGTAAAGAGACAAGTTTTCAGATGTTTGTGCTGTTTGTACACTCACTATACATTCACTCAGTCTATTTTTGAATGCAGGAAAATAAGTTTCTGGACCTTTACTTGGACTCAAGACATGCTGCTATGTTCTGAAGTCTGAAAGTTATAGAGTTCAGACAAAACCAGTTGCCTTCCCTCCCTTTACTGTCAGTGGAGACAAAATGATTTATGTCACACCTGGCTTTGGAGTTGCATTTTAGGGGGACCTGCACTTCTTTCTCCACTGACTAAAAGAAGACTGTGCATAAGTCTTAAGCCTGCCTAAGACTTGAACTTTCAGACCATTGCATTAACTTATCTGAATCTCATTCCAGCCCTCATTGTCAGGAAGGGTTCATTATGTGTTGTTCCACTGAAACACCTCTTTGTTCTCCAAAGAAAATTACACTATCCTGTAAAAATTTTAAATTACTGAAACAACTGTTGACACAGCTATATTAGGCAAGATTCAAATCTTGCCACATAGCTGTGTAAGAAAATTCTTCAGCATCTTGAGCAGCTCTTGATATTTTTATTCCCTGTAAATAGAGGTGTTTGTCTGTCTGTAGTTTCACTGATTTCAGGGAGTGTCCTCTGGGAGAAGACTGTGTAGCAGGGCTGATTCACCTGCTCTGTGTGTTTACTGATGGGAATTACAGACAGTTTAACTCAAGAAAATAAGCATTCATCACCCTTACCAAAGGAGTTTGTTAGCTCTCCTTTCACATGAATATTAGTATTGAAATAGAAAGACTTCACTAGAAAATCCTAGAAACATTGCAGACTGTTCATTGTCCAATTTTATATCTTCATTGATTTTTTTCACATTTTACTCAGAAAGGATGATTGTAAATGACAATGTTTTAAAAAGCAAATTTTTCAGCAACTTGAAGAAGAAATACTGACCTCTTTGTTAAGATAGATGCCATGGCTATTGTTTAGCTGCATACATACTTTTTAGGAAGAAATGTGTGAAAGGATTGTATTATTGAAGTATTGAGTACTGTACCCTGTGTTTTTGAAGAATCATTAACTGCGCTATGGAATATATATCTGTGGAGTTTCTTTAAGAAGTTTGAAATTCCTGTCATGTCATAGTTTGTTTTAGTTTCTTTCTTATATTTTGCATTTTAAAAAATGCAGAAGATCAAGAGATGTGCCAAGTAGGGGTGGAGATGTGCTCAGACCTGTAACCTTACAGGTTCAGGAAGACTTTAAAGTTGAGACTGGTAGGATCCAGTTACATTTCATCACAAAGGATAAATTTATGCCTGTAAGCCATAACCTTTGGCCAGTCTCTGTTTTTTCCTATTGGCTGAGAGATGTACTTGTGTTATTCGTCTGTCATGTATTCACACTGCATGAAATTCTCTTTCCTTTGTTTTTCATTTGTTTTCCTGGCTACTTACATCTTCAACAAAATGGAAGCTATCCAAATTGGTGGCATGCCTATCTACAGAAGGCAAATCAGACTTTTAAAAAATATTATCTACTGTGCTAATGCAAAGGATGGAAACTGCTGGGCCTGCTGTAGAAACTAAAAAGTAGAGTAGCTGTTCCTTACATAGAAACTGAATTCAGAAAACACTGAGTAGTTGTTAACACCATGTTGTAGCCACAGCATAGTACTCTGAGGCTGCACTTGTACCAGTAAATAAAATGGACCATGGCTCTGCTCTGGCTCTGTGACCAGTTGACACGAATGACCTCATGATCAGCCAGCTGAACTCTTCAAACTTACAAAACCACCTGACTGCCTCTGAACAGGCTGGTGGTTTTTGAGTCAGCTAAGACCTGAAAGTTGTGTCCAGACACAAAGTAATACTCTGGAAGAGTATTACTTTGGATCAAAACAGTGCCAAGAGGTGTTCTAGTAATTAAAGGTCATGAACTGCCTCTGTTTAATATGCTTATATAAAGGTAGGGGCTGTAGAGAGCCAGAAACCCGTGCAATGCCAGTCAGTCAAAAAAGATAGAAACAGCAATATTGAGAGGAGTCATATAAAAATATAGGTTCTGCAAAATATACATAATTTTCCTTCTGCACTGCAGAATAGAATAAAAGACACTAAGTTTCTTCTAAATTGTGGGAACAGATGTACGCTCTTGCAGCTACTCTTAAAAGTCTGGGAAGGGGAATATACTTACTGTCATTCAAAAATGTTCCTTTTATCAAAGAAAAGCACTATGTGAACAATATAATAAAAGTTGTCATGAAAATCCAGCTTCACAAAACTAAAACAATATGAAGCATTCTCTTCATCCCAAATTATGAAGGTTTCAAATGTCAGCCTGAATGAATAGTTCTGTTTTCCACCCAAACACATTTCTTGGACAACTCCTAGAAACCTGATACCTGAACATTTCTGTTTGTAGGAGCTTTTCTGAGGTTCTGTGTGAGTCTGCACCTGAGGGTACACTGACTACACTGGATACATGGCTGATCATAGCTGGAACCCTAAAGCTACATATGTACCTGCTATGCCTTCATTATGGAGTGGACTTGGATATTACACCTAACTTCTGCATTTAACACATACTCACCACTGAATTCTGGTGATGTGTGCAGCGTGGGCTGGCTGGTGAAGGAACTGAAGCTCAGGTTTGTATTTCAGCATCATTGTGAAATGGGGACAGATCTCTCAACTGGATAAAGCTTTTCTGTAGACAAAGAAGATAATTGTGGGTAGAAACCACGGAAGAGGCTAGAGCCTCAGTTTGTTGTGAAATCATGAGTACCTTAAGCAGCTTCAGGAAAAAATGCCTGATTTTTACTGTGAATAAGTGCAGCCCTAAGAAGGACTCAATAATGAGGCTGTAATTTTCTGTTATCACTGGCTGAGCTAACCTAGCCACAGAGGTGTTAGTGCTGACTACATGAATTAATTTTACAACACAGACAACCTGCTCAGATTTCATTTCAGAAATCAATTCTTGACTTAAAGAAAAAAAAAAATTGGAGTCTTGGACTTTTGAAGGATAAAAGAAAATATAAGATATAAGGTGCTGTGCTTATGAAGATTCTTTAATAAAACAGAGGACATTACTGTTGAAATTATTGTCTCCAGTTCTCTCCTGTTTGGAGAGATCTTATTGCTAGCTGATAATATTTACCCAAAGTGATATTTAAATTTCTTAGCATTCTTACTTGTGTGGTGGTCCATCCTTACCAAAAGCAATCTGGTGCTCAAGGTGCATCTATACTGGCAAGCAGGGCTTGAAGAAATGCAGGGTGCAGCTGGTCTTGAAAAAGTCTCTCTCACATTTCTGCATAACACAGACTGCAGCCCAAGACAAGATGAAGCCACTAGAAAACCTCAGCACAAGAAAGATAAACAAGACTGTATGGCCAATGATAACAGGAAAGTTTAACACTAGATCAACACAAGTATAATTAGCTGTTTCAAGTGGAGACATTATTCTTCATTTCCTGCCCTCAACTTGTTGCTCAGAACTGTTAAACAATAGCTGTGTTTCATGCAAGAAGGGTTGGGTTTCAGAGGCTGGTGAAATGGTTCTCCTGTGGGACCAGATCCAAGGGTGCAGAGATTCACTGGGAGTGTCTCTGAGCTGATTCAGGTCAGCCAAGCCAGCCTGACAAACACAGAAATAGTGGGGACAGATAGCTTGCTTGACAACAAAAAGCTATTAGGATTAATTCAGCAGTATTTTCATGCAGCTGATTTCCATCCTTATGAATCACATAGGCTGTATACCCACTCTACAAAAACACAATCAAGACATCCCTTTCCTTTTTTCTGGTAAACTCACAATTTTCAATATAATGAAAGAGTTTCCCTTTCTTTTCCTACTAGTCTGTGCACAACTCTTCCTTTTTCTCCCCACTTTGCCAGTCTCCTTCATCTACAACCCACCCTTCAGTCATATTTTTTCAATCATACCTTTTCTCTTTCAGCATTCTCTTTGCTGCCTACTATTAACTTCCAGATGCGCTAAGCTGCCTTTCCTTGGATCCAGACTTCTTCATGTCCCAGTGGGACTTGCCCTTGCCGAAGATCACTAGACTGTGGAGGCAGGCTGGACACCATCTGAGTCAAATTCCTGGGTTACAGGTAATGAGAAGCAGCTAGATCCAGGGAAGAGTGGCCCTGGTGCTTATCCTGCAAGTTTTGTAACACCCAAACTCAGTATTACATAATGAGTCTAATGTGAACGTGGTCTTTTACCAAATTTATCCTGCAATATCAGCAGTCCGGCATCATCCTGTGGGATAAGAAAAGCTTTTAGAAGTGTCTAGTTGAAAAGTTTATATATCAATCATTAAATCTGTTCTATACCTGCAGGTTATAGTTACCTGCATGTGTACCTTATCCTCTTTGTCTAACGTAGTAAACATTTGATGATTTTTTGAAGTCTTTTGCTATTTAAAAATGGTAGACTACAAAAAATATAGGTTATATAGTGCTCCAAACAGTTAGAAGTTTTCTGAATGCACACATGCTATTGCTGAAACCTATTCTGTGTATCTGCAGATGCAAAAAACATGACATGCAAAAGGGATTACACATAATTGGAAGATGTGATGCAGAAAATGATTTCTTTCACTGTCACTCTATGCTTTTATTTGTTCTTGAATCTCTTATTAAAAAAAAACCCAACACCACACACAAAGAAACAAACATGTACACTGTACATCAGAACCTGGAAATCTCCCAAGCCACAGTCTAAGAATTGGCAAAACTATCAGATAAGATTCAACAGAAAAACTACAACGTGATGATGGGCTGATTTTAGAGACAAGAGACAAGACATAAATTTCTGGTAGGGTTCCTAGATTAAAAAAAAAAATCAATTACTGCTTCTGGTATAGGTTTCCTATATTACCTTAAATAAGTAATATATGATTTCTACTCCTTTGTTTCTCGAATCTGAAAACTAAAGAAAACCCATCACCTTTCTTTTTTTTTTCTTCCACAATTTATCTGACTTCACCTTTTAAAATGCAAGAAAATATTTGCAAATAAACCTGCAAATGAGCATATTTAACCTTATACCTAACAAGAGTCTATTGGCCCATAACTAATATCAAGTTCATGCATTTAGGTAGTATATAAGCCATAACAAAGCATTTTTTTGCAAAATGGTTTTATTGTTGGTTATGTAACACAGTGACTCATTCTTTTCTTGTAGCAAACATTTTTTCTTGTCCTCATTTAAATAGTACAAGCGAAGCAAAAGGAAAGTTTGCCTGGATGGTGTGAGATGGGATAGATAGCAAGATTGGAAAGAATCTGTGGAAGACACATGAATGGCTTCAGAGTGTGTATAGAGACTTTCTCTGCAATCTCTGATCTTTAAGCAACATTAAACTGCCAGCATTAGGTCTTCTTCAGCTGTATCATTCTATACAACAGATGTTGATCCTGTGAATCTTTCAAGTGAAAACATTCCGTGATTCATAGAAAATTTATGATTAAAAGATGGTATAAAGATGAGAAACCGCCTGCCATTATGAGCCATGATGAACATGTGTGCAAAGTTATTGCAAAAGACACTGTGCATTCTACTCCAAGAAAATGGAAAAAATGTTCCCTTTGGTTGAATAAAATGTAGAAATTAAGTAAAGATGGTCCTCTCCTACTGTTTAAGTCTTTCATATCAGTTTTACAAGCAGTAAAATCAGAAGCAATAAGTACAACATTACTTTGACTCATCTGTCAATTGCAAGAAATCAGAGTATATAATTTGTTGAGTAATCCTTTGAATTCCCATCTGAATATTAAAAATGAAATGTGGTATCACTTCATGTACCTGTCTGTGACTTTTCAGAATGTAAACAACCCTCAGTGCATAGCTTGATTTGTCTGTCTTAAACCATGAGGTGGCATTTGTATCAACAAAGGGTTAGTTTAGATTTTCTGGTTTTATCTAACAAATTCAGTGATTCTTCCCCCTCCCAAGAGCATATAGAAAAGACAATGGAGACAGTAGAATTTACATGGTGTTGCTACTTTTTTTTCCATTCAGGGAGACGGAAAAAAATGCTATCTGAATTAATTAACAGTGTGAAACGAGATAAATGCAATAATCTGAAAGTTCACTTCATAGAACATGAAAACCTAAAAAGGTATACTGTGAGTTAGGAAAATAGAGATGAAATATAAATTTGCAAATGGGCTGCCCACCTTCCTGGAGGTTCCCTGCACACCACAGATGCATTTCTGAGCTGGAAGTGGTGCGGGTCCTTCCAGCAAGTGCCAGAGAGGGGTTTGGTGTCATCATGGAGCAGGGAAGATGAGGCTCCAGGGCTGTTCTGCTGGCACTGAAACAGTCAGAGGGATAAGATAAATGGCCCTATGGGCACCATGTCTCCTTCTTGCTGTGTGATGGGGTGGGTCCTTCTCCTCCAAACTCTCTACCTCTCCCTTTAAAGAATCATCTGGATGGCATGGAGGATACCTGAAAGTTCTGTGACAGTGGTAAAATCACAGACTTGAGCTCTGGAGTTTTCTAGCAGCTGCTTTTGCTTGAGGCTGAAGATGCTGTACTGAAAGCCCTGCATCTTACACTTTGCTTTTCCTGAACCAGAGCAGATCCTGGCATGGGAACAAGACCAAGGAGGAGGCTATGAGCAGGATCCCCCAACAGACAGAATAGTGAGGGCTGGCAGAAGGGAGTGTGAGGAAAGAGGTCTCACTAGTCCCACTGAAACTCTGTATGACTCCTGACCAATTTCTTTTCTGAAATAAATGGAAGTGATTTATTGCATCTGAGGTCAGCTACCTACAGAGTATATGTCTAGTTTGAACTGGTCATCTTTTCAGTCAATGCTGAAAGATGGGCACATTCAAGCTGAGGACAGCAAGCTGTTGACAGTAAAAGAGCAACATTCATTTATTGTGTGCTGTACTAATAAACAAGGATGAAAACCAGAGGGACACTCTGGTCCACAAAATCTTTTTGCAATTAACCTGCTGTATCCATCTTGGAGTTCATAGGGTTCATATTCTTATAAAGGATGTCCTGGAAAAAGGCACTTTAGACTATGCCTGGCTTTTTCTTCTGATTGGTATGATATGTTTTTAATGGTATTTTGTGTTATGCCCTTGAATGAAAAGAGAAAATAAAGTACAGATCTTGCCTGGAATAGAGATTAGGAATGTTAAAATGTTGTAAGACCTTGGCAGGGTCCTACAGAAAAGGAAGATTATCTTGGAGGCAAGGAATTATCATGATGTCCTCTTCTGTTCTGCTGATAAGCTTCTTAAGTGAGACACTGGTCAAGGGCTTATTTATTCTATTTAATGATATCTTGTAATATTTCTGTGTGGTTTTTGGATACAGCTGCAATGTGAAAAATATAGCTGTTGATCAGTTAAGGGAGTAGATGCTCTGGGATTTTTATAATCAGATATTCTAGAAGATTTTCTCAGGTATCCTTGTCAGGCATTTTTGAGATAATGCAGGATTTGCTTGATCATGTTCCAACATGGCTGTTAAAAGAATGCCTGCCTTCCTCAGTCATGTTATGCTGAGAGTTGTGAATTGCTCTCTTCAATCTGGGATAGCTCCAAAATAATTTGAAATGGGCTACAATCATTCTTTTGTTAGAGAAGATGTCTTACCCATGGATGTTTTCTTTAATAGCCAACCAGTTCATAATTTACACATTTCAGTTAACAAGGAGAATAGTTTAAGGTTCAGTGCAGATTTTATTATATATGTTATAGTACACATCTGGGAGAGCTAGACTTTATGATTGTCCCTTGGTTGTTAATAGTGTAACTTTTTTACATCAAGCTCTGTTCTTCTTGGCAATTTACTTTTTGGCAGCCATCTGACAAATAACTTAAATACCTGATTAGTGTTATGTAAAAGGCTTTTCTTATAGCTATTATCATGCTTGCCCTTGTATGTAAAGCAAGATAATAGTAATTTCTTATTAAGGGGAGGTTAGTTGTAATTCTGAATGCAAAATGAAGCCCTACCAATTCAGTTCCAATAAATTATGAACATGATTGACAGGGAATAAGTAAATAAAAATATGGGTGAAACTTTGCAACAGAAAACCCAAACATATCTAATAAGCCTGACCCATTCTGCCTAAAAATCAATGACAGTGAAATTCATAAACATTTCCGAGGTTTTTCTAGGAATATTTTCCTAGGTGCACAGAGAGAAAAAAAGGCACTTTCGGAGCATAATTCACCTGTGGATGAGTTCGTACTCTGGAAATGCCCATTTTTTTCTGTTATTTCATGAAGGGACAAAGTTCCATAATAAAGAGTAGGCTTTTGCTTTTAGGTGTTGAGGTTGAGTGAAATTAGTCTTGAAGACCTTCTCTGAAAACGAACTCTATGTGAAGCAACTGAGGGCTCTTCAGACTACTGAAGGCCAACCTGTTAAACAGCAGTGTCAAAGTCAGGATTTCCTTTACCATCTTTCTTCAATAAGGCATAATGATCTGTGAGGCTTTTATAGTTTCTTAGAGAATGGCAGAGGACTGCCCGTTTACTGAAATTTTTTTGTTTTTATTGTTATTTGGTGATCTTTGGTAGTTTCTTTTCCCTCAACGAGTTGTATAATATGTGCATATGCCAGAATTCTCTTGAAAAAATTTCTAGCCCTCAGGGCAGCATAAAAGAAGCTATAAAATAGAAACCATATATAAGTAGTAAAATAGTGATATTTAATGTTTCTAAAGAGTTGTGGGGCCTAAATTATTAGAGCCCAATCATGGTTTGAAACATCTGTGAAATACTCCCATTCTTAAGATAAACACATATTTTTGTAATACAATCTCTCTTCTACCAGTAAATTTCATTACTCAACTATTTGTCAAGGAAAAGTTTAGCTAAGTGTCAGAAACATAAAAAAATCCTATTTTTTGTAGATGACTCCAAGAAGTTATCTTTCCAATATTCTTTGTACCAACAGTGAGGAGAGTTTCACTGAGCATATAAAGCTTTGTGTGAACTTGCTGTTAGAGACTGTGAACTGCCTTCCAGCTTTTTCTGAATCAGTTGGAAATGAAAAATAAAACCATATGAAAGATTAAATAAGCATGTTGATGTCTTATTTTTTCAGATATCACACCAGTCTTTCTAGCAATGGGAGAAAAAAAAATGGTCAGAATTTTCCAAAATCATAAAAATGTTTTAAAATACTATAAACCAATTTCCAAAATTGTAAAAATGATTTATACTTCTTCACTCTCCTAAAGGAAATTATTTTGGCAAGGATAAGAATAAAAAGAACTACAGCATGAACAAAAGCCACTTCATTTAAAAAGGTGGGTTCCCCTAACGCGGATTATTTGCTTTTGTAAGCCTGAATAAAACCATGATATGGTAAAATTGTGAACATCTGGAATACTCCAAATCAGTAGGAAATTATTTTAACACAGAGTATGGGATTAATTTGCCTAAATTTAGACATCTACAAAGTAGACATCTAAGTTTGAACTGGTTTTCCAGGCCCTAGGTAATCAGTAAAAAGAAACAGAACAGAACAGTTTTGCACAGAACAATTCATCCGCATTCTAAAACACATCGGAAATGGTCCAGATGGATTACTCCCAGAAAATGTTTATTTTCCTCTGTTGAACACAAAGACAGACATGATTGACTACCTTGGATGTAAACATCTGTAATGTAGTCTACAGTTAGGCAAGACACCTTCATTATTTTTAGAGCTATAGCACAGCAATAGCATATAGAGTCTCTACTCCAAATCGGGGTACAGAAATCAGCTACAGGGTTGAATTTTCTTAGGTTTAGATTAGTTACCTCAAAATCTATGCATGCAAGTGCACACGTACATGCATCTACTTGTGTTTGTGCAGGATGTAGAATCTTAATCAAGGTTTAAATCAGAAATACTCATCTTGATATCTTGCCTCTGCAATATCACATACAAAACCAACTCATATTACTCAGACAAGATTTTCAAATTAATGCTATGCAGCTGAGCAAGGATATCAACAGTGCTGGGGTGGAAAGTGCCTCCACTTATTTTGTAGGCTCGGCTCCAGATGAATGCCACATCATCTTCCTTTACTCATTCATACATATGTTTGGAAATCAAAAGGAGATGAATTATGCACCAGAAGGTTATTAAGGCTGACTTTACAACAGGCATCATTTTACAATACACAATACACAATACACGAGGTGTAGTATTATTTAACCAGTTTGATCCTCAGATCCTAAAATCATAAGAACCATTTTATGAGAAATAGAGCTAAGGGGTTGCATAACTGTTAGGCAGCGCTTAACAGAAGGTGAAATATTTGCAGTTCTAAAGCCTGTATGAAAATCTTTAAGAGGCAGGGAAATGCTTAATTTCCACTTTTTTTTCATGAAGTCTGTTGAGTACTGGTGAAGGTATTGGTAAGTGTCATAGTGGTCACATGACAAAGCTAAATCTTGGGTTGTGTCAAATGTGATGGAAAATAGTTATCATCATTTCTGCTTTAGAATATCAGTTTATAAATCTGTATACCAAGTACTGAATACCTTCCCATAACAGGGCCTGATATGAACCCTTACTATCTCTTCCAGTTCCTTCTTCAGTATTCTCTCACACTTCAGCCAGTAACCCAAATCTATTTCAAACTTTTATTTTTTATTTCTCTCGCACTCAATAAGACAAATGCCAATTTGGCATCAAATTGCCTTCATGTCTCCTTCTTGATTTGGTGACCCCCGTTGCAGGATTGAATTTAAGGTGCTTTTAGATGTCAGGAAGTATGGATCTTAGAAACTCAGATACAAGCATTCAAGTATCTGAGATCCTGTTAGAGTAAATGGAGAGCTAAAGCTCAACTCATTCCTCTAAGCCAAGACTTCTAGTGGAATTTAAAAAGCACTAACTTATCTTAAGCAATGGACAGGACTGGAAGTTGTGAGCCTTTTGGGGACCAGAACTGTCTTGGTTCAACCACTGGAAGCTTAGCAGGAGGCTGAAGCAAACCAGTGGGCACCAGATGCCTATTGGAGCCCTTGTGGTCTGGGATGTCATTCCCAAATCTCATACACAGACTATCTGCATTTGCCACCATTCACATGGTTCAGCTAGAGGGATTGATGAAGGAATTGATCTGTCATGGAATTGGTGCTGAAATCAATGAAACTGGAGCCCTGGGTATGGCCCAAAGGTGCAAGGTTTAAGAAAATTATTTACCCCAGCCATGCTTCACAGAGGATCAGGCCAACTGTGCATGAAATAGCTTCCAGGATCAGATCTATCATGTATTGAATATTCACTACATATTTAATAAAACTGCTTCAGCAGTAAAATCTTGGTTGTAAAATACAGAATTTACATCAGCATTCAGCCTTTGCAGTGTTTTATGCATATGATCCACTTACAAACTTTCATTAGGGAAGCTGGGTTAGAGTCATGAGGCATAGTTTTTATAAGCTTTGTCTCCTTAAAATCTTATAAAAATAAATTTAAGTAGCTTACATATCCCTAAATAAGCTGTAACAATAGTAGAGCACAGTTAAGTTAATTTAGTGTGTTAGAAAAGTTTTTTTGCTGGTTTTCAAAATGTTAGAGTTTTGCCGGATATATCATTACCACCAAGTTGGTACTGACTTGTGGAGGCTATAAAACAAATAAAGTCATTAAAAATAATTTGAACAAAAGGAGTAACTTGATATCATAATGCCATCCACATTTGGTTAAAATGACTAATTTTAAAGCTCCCTTTCATCTTACTAAACAGATTTCCAGAGTTAAAAAAAATGTGATTAATAAATTATCCCCCATAAATCTTATGATAACTATGATAGTCTTTGGAGAATTATGAAGCCACATCTGGAAAAAGTATTTTACTGCCTGTAAAACAGCATGCCATGAATTTTACTAGTTCATATTAGTAAGTGAAATACGGTATATAATTTTGCATTCATCAGTGTGAGTGCAAAACACATAATTTTCTTCTCCCCAAAACCATTAGATTTATTTCAAAAAGAATGTTTCTTATAAAGTTTATAAGGAACTTGTTTTCTTTTATTCATATATAGATATTTCTCCCTTATATTAGCTGTAATTTACAAGATGAACTGGAGAGTACCTAACATTAGAACAGAAGTAAGCAAACAGTAAGAGTAATAGAGTTCATTTGTTATTATTATTATACCAAGGCTAAAATGAGCAAGGCCAAGCCCCTGAATAAATGCCAGAGCACTAATCAAGAGAGAAAGCAAAGAAGTTAATTTTCTGCTATATAATCCAACAATAGCTATTACGTTATTCTTTTTCATTAAGGACATTTTTAAATATATAGATTAGAGTTGCAAGTCATTCAAGATGAGTGGCTGTAATATTTCTGGAATTAAAAACTTGATTAAACTTAAGTATTTCTTAAATAAAATGAGCAATGTTCTACTAGAGCCAAGTATGTCCCAGGGAAATATAAAACCCTTTTTATTTCCAAGCAGATGTTTGCAATAAGAAATGGATGGTGAGTGAAAGGGAAGAACACCATTAAGCTAAGGTAACCCCTAAAGATTTTTATATAGTTCTGCAATCATAAGCTCCATCAGTGATAAATATCACAATAGTGCTTGTAATGTACCTGGTTTAATTTATGTGTAGATCCTTGAATACGCTTTACCTCAAGTAATATAATTCGCTTAATGACCACAGAGAAGTTATATTTTAAAATAAATGAAAGCGACATAATTTTTGTAAACTGAAAAGGTTCTTTCTCTAAAGATACTATAAATCAGCACAATAACATCAGTAAACATGCTTTGTTTTTATAACAGAAATAAATAAAAAGGCCAGAGAAATGCTTACTAATAAAATGTATGTGGATTAGACCACTTTATTGCAAATGATACTCTCACAATTTCAACACAAATTATTTGTGTAACATGTTGCTCAGACTGATAATGTGGATGATATTCTGGCCATAAAATTGCCATTGCAGTAAATATATAGCTCTCTTCTGCTCTGATTTGAAATGGCCATTATGTCACTGCATTGTTATGCTTGTTGTAGCTGATTTTTAAAATAATCTAAATCGAATTGGGTTTGTATTTATTGATATTTGCTGCCTTTTCTGAAATCAAAGGGTTTATTTTCTTCTAGCTTTCCTCAAGCTTTCCTTACTTTCTTCCGTTGATTTTGGCAGAGCTTTATGAGAAAGGCTGGTGCCTTTGCACAGCTGTTGAGGTGCTGCTGTAGGAAGGGTTGGATAACATCAAAACCACATGTCCCTAGACAGGGGTGTCCCAATTGTCACAGGGACATTAAGAGACGTGCTGGGTTTATGTGGCGGGGTCTTGGTGGTAGGCAGGCTGCAGGGAGAGGCCAGGGGCTGCCCAGTGCCTGTCACAGCCACTTCCAAATACCTCTCCAGCAGATTCAGTGTGCCAGAGGTCAGCCCACATGGGGAGCTGGTGGTCCTCTGGAGAATCAGTGCTGCTGCTGAGGAAGCACATTCCAGAGAGGGTAAATAACACAAGTGGGAGATAGGAGGAGGGGGCAGAATCCAGTGAGAGAGTGGAGGTACCAAGGTCCAAGAAGGAGGCTCCAAGCTCCAGAGCAGTGGTTCTCTGCAGCCCATGGATAACCCATGCTCTGCAGAGCAGGCTCATCCTGAAGAGCTGCAGCGATTGTGAAGGACTCATGCTGGAATGGGAAAAAAGTATGAGGGAAAGGAGTGGAAGAGAGAACCTGTAACACATTGATCACCCATCTTCCACCCTTCCTGTGCTGCTGGGGAGGGTGCAAATGAAGCTGGATTGTTGGCATGAAGTTGAGTCTGGTAGAGGAGGAGGAGGAGGAAAGGTCTTGGGTTTAGTGTTTGCCTTTTTGATCCTCACCACCAAAGTCTATTGCAACTGACAATAAATTATTCTTTCCTCCCCCACCACCTCAACTTTTAGTATTTCCTGAGATAGTAATTAGGAAGAAATCTCCCTGTCTTTTTCTCAACCCATGAGCTCTCTCATCCAATTTCCTCCCCACTCTGTCCCAGTGAGGTGGGTGGTGACAGTGACATGGGAGTGAGCAGCTGGGCGGGTGTTGGGCTGTTAGCCAAGGCTGACTCATCACAAAATAGCCTAACACCCAAAAAATAGATGACAGATCTATAAACAGACTGGTACCGTGCAAATCACATGCAACAAATTCATAGTTTTCAGTTCTATATTATTGAGTTATTCCACACTTAATGTGACCCATTTTGAAAGATAACTACACAACTTGCAAAAGTTCATCAAACATTTTTCTCTACGAATTCCAGCATATAAACTGTCTTAAATAAACCTCAGTGGGAAAGATTTTTCTGTATAAACCAGCCTCTTTCCCTTATCATTAAGGTGTGCTCTACAAACTCTGGAAGAAAGAAATTCTTGAGAAAGAAAAAAATCCAACTGCACAGACTGGTCAGAAAGCATCAGGATGAAAATGTCTCTTGGAGCTGTAGAGGAGCATGAAATTTATCTATTGCTCTTTGAAACTATTGCAAAAAAGACAACTCTCATTGGAAGTTTAATAATAGAAGTGTTGCCTCTGAGAGAAAGATTATTATTCCATCCTAATTCCATTATTATTCCATCAGTACCAAGG
Source organism: Motacilla alba alba (assembly GCF_015832195.1). Taxonomy (NCBI): domain Eukaryota; kingdom Metazoa; phylum Chordata; class Aves; order Passeriformes; family Motacillidae; genus Motacilla; species Motacilla alba. The sequence continues at coordinate 11,026,157 of NC_052018.1, forward strand.
AGCCCTCAGATGGAATACTCTGCCCTGTTTAACTGTCACATTTAAAGAAACATATAGACATACTGGAAAGAGTACAAAGATGAGCAAAAATCCACAAGATTAAGAAAACATGACTTCTCTGAAAATTCAAAAAGAACTGATATTTTAAAAGGGGAGATTGCTGTTGAGTAGAGTGGGACATGAACTGGTGGTGCAAGAAGTGATGCAAAAAGACCTAGGATGAGCAAGATGATGACATTTTTTTCTATGCCTTTCATAAGCAGGATAAGAATAAACTGACAGTTTGGAAAAGAGGAAATTATAACTAGATAACAGAAAAAAACTTTCAAAGTAAAATAGAGGCCAAGTTCTTGTAGATGTTTAACTAATAAAATTATTGAAAGTCCAGAAAACTTGTAATTACCAAGTAATGGTAACAAGACTGCAAAGATTCATGGCACCATTCCAGCCATAAGTTTCAATGATGCCTAAATTTTTCCCTTTGAAAACTGGTGCCATGTACTATAGGTATGACCTCTCATTTGGAATTTGACTAGGTATAAAATCTGTGCATTATCTTATTCCAGAGTGTCAAGTCCTTTAAACCTAGTATGCAATGGGTGGGTATATGGTAATGATTTACTGAACTGAATGGGTCCTTCTTAGGTGCAAATTTGCCATTTGAGTTGCTGATGGACACTCAGTTGCACACCTGAAGCACTTGAAGTAGTTCTCGGTGCAGGAATTTGAACTTGAAGCCATTCTCAGAAACACTGAGATATATCCACTTGGGATGTGGATGCCTGATCCTTCAGGATGTAGCTCTGCATGACTGTGTAATGTGGGACTGGCACCTGCAGCTGCCATGAACTCCATTGCTGGGAAAGACACGACCTGCTGGAGCCCAAATGGGCACAGTGAAACAAACCATCGTTATTCTGTATTTGTGCTGCACCAGTGAGGAAAGCACTGCTTAAAGTGGATGCATCAAATGTCCAGAATTTAATATGAAGTCTTACATATGTAAGGTCAGTGCATCAGCTGACAAACAAGTACCAGGACTTACTCAGAAATAACATTCTGCTACACTCAGAAGATGGTTGCTGCATAACCCTACCATAATTCTATTGTGAGGGTGATTTTTTTTAACCTAAATGTGTCTTAAAAATCCAATCAAAATTTTAAGTCTGTGTTTATTTATTTCCAAAACTGTTATGTAAGGAGTGACTGACTTTTACAATTTTGTTACATTTTTAGTGTAAAAACCCCATGAATATGAGATATATGAGAAATTATTATTATCATGATGATATTTGATTCTGATTTTTATAACCAGTTCTAAACTGGATGAATGAATTTTGAAGTACTTGAAATATTCCAATATTTAATTATTCCAGATATTTAAATATAACCAATATTCCTTTCTAACAGGCCCTGCTCTTTTAACAGGTTAACCCCAGAAGTGAGATGCTGTTTCAAGTTGTAATAAAGTTGCTTTGTTCTTTCCTTGATCAATCTGCATTTGAGTGAAGCAGCAAATCATTCCATTCATATGTGCACTGTCCAGCTTTATGCAGGCAGAGTCTTGCAGCAAAGTAAAACAACAGAGACATGAGTCTGCTTGAAATGATGATCCTCTCAGCACCAGAACAACATATATGTTCTTGGTATAGACCGCGACATCTTTAAAATATGAAGAAACTGTGTATGGAACATAAGTTTTGTCAATTTTCCTAATTGCTTGCCTATTTCTAGTAAATGCACTAGTTAATTAAACATAATTCCACAAAAATTTCTTTATTTTTCTTTCAATTTATTTTATAATTGCAAAGGAACTCTCTGCTAATTGTAATTTATAAATTAATTTCAGGCAATGCTGCCAATGGAGGGAAAAATTTAGATTCTCCTCTGAATAACAATTCTTTTTCCAAATACTAAAGTAAGTGCAAAACCACTGTGGGTTACATTTGTAGCCAGTAAAGAAAGATGTGTGCTTCCAGGCAAGTCATGTCTGTGGATAGGCTGAGTGGGTTTCCTAGTGGTGCTTACACTCACAGAATTGCAGAATACTTTCAGAGGAAAGAGATCTTTGAAAATTACTTATCCACCCCCTCACATGGGCAGAGACATTTTCACTAGATCGAGTTGCTCAGAGGCCCTTCCAAGCTTACCTTGAACATATCCAATCAGTCATGGAATCATTAAGGTTACAAAAGTCCTTTGAGATCATCAAGTCCCACTGTCAAATTAGCACCACTACCTTGTTCACAACTAAACCATGTCCTCAGTTGCCATATCCACATATTTCTGAACACTTCCAAGGATGATGACTCCATCACTTGCCTGGGAAGTCTGTTCTAAAGATTTACATTCCTTTCCATGAAAAAAAAAAAAATTAAAATCCTAATCTGTAATGTAAACTTTCCTGAGTGTAACTTGAGGCCATTTCCATTCAATTCCTTCCATTTTCAGTGACAGGGCATTTAAAACTTTTGGACAACTTGTTCCACTGTTTCACCATCCTTATTGTAAAAATATTTCTTCTTTAGGCCCAGTCTAAATGTACCATCTTTGAGTTTAAAACCATTGTCCTTTGTTCTATTTCTATATCCCTAAATAAAAAGTTTATCTTTCCTATAAGCCCCCTCTATATATTGAAAGGCCACAATAATAAGAATAATGAGTTCCTTAGAACCTCTCTTCTTCAGGTGACAAACCCCATCCATCTCAGCCAGGTCCCTCTCCGCTGATTATGGACTGTTAGTTACTTACTTATGAGGCTTAGTCAGCTCCTGAAGTCTACATCAAAGTCTGGACAACAAAATAAATTTAAAATGGTTCTTACAGAGGCTCCCAGAATAACCTGGCACTACTGTGCTTCAATCCATTTTCTAACGTCTCTAATAGAGATTGCTTCACATGCTTTAAAGATATTTGATACCAAGACAGGGAGGGGAATATTTGTGATGTCACATAGACACAACAAACATTCCTGTCAGTGTGTTGGCAAAGATACTATGGTCAAAGGTCTCACAGGCCACTGTGGGAGCTTTACATGACTTGTGATTCCATATTTGCTTTGGGAAACCTGTTCTCAGGGTTGTCATCTCCCTGACTTCAAAAGGGAACGAAGATAGAAATCTTTTCTCTGTTTCAGCCAAATCTGTGGAGAAACCAATGATTTATTCAGAGAACCTTTTGACCAAATGTACTTATGATAAGAATTAAGGGAATGGATGTCTGGCAACTGAAAGAGGTGCCACTAGCAAGGACAGAAGCATAAGGGAGCCAGAAATCAGAAATGCTGGGAAAACCCACCAGAGAGTACACTAATGTTTGCTTCTACCCATGTGCTCTGCGGCTGTGGGCAATCAATCCTGTGTTACAGGCCAGTAAGAGATGTGTTACTGGACTGGAATCACTAGACCACCTTTGCTTGTAAATCACTGTCCCAGAGTCTATTCTCTGTGTTAAGGTCAGCTTGCACAGTCTGACAATGCACAATATTAAACTCCAAATCATATCAGTTCCCTCCAAACTCTCCATCCAGTGAAGCCTTTGGCCTGAGGGGGCTGCTGCACCATTCAAAAGGGTCTTTGACAGAGGGAGTATTGGTTGGTCTGAGTGAAAAATTTGCCAGCAACCAGTCTAGCATTTTTCACAGTCGTGACGCTCGACTTCCAGGTCTTAGCAATGTTCCCTGGGATTGTTCACTTAGTATAAAGAAAGCCAGCACATTCTGAGTGGATAAGTACTGGCAAGTAAGATTGCAACTCTATATCCTAAAAACCACCTGTACCAGTTCAGAGCATAGTGTTTTGGAGGCAGGAAGAAAAGGATTTGGCTTACTTTTCCACCACCCATCTTCCTGAAGAGCAGAATGAAGAACCCTCCTCTGTAAATCACAGGACCAGGCTCACTCCAACTAAGAGGACACCTATTTATTTCGAACCATCTAAGTGCTCTAATTTCACTGTACTCTTTTTTTCTCCTTCTGTGACCGAGGACAACACTCTTCCAGGTCAGATACTTGCTCTGATGTTAGACATGTAACAGCCCAACACACAGTCAGGTGGTGGTGTGAGGTTTTCCATAACAACAGAGACATAGATACTGTGAGGTATCCAACTTCAAATAAACATGGATTCATATAAATGTCTCTTTTTTGGAAAGCCACTGTTAACATGGGCAACTTTTTAGATCTAGGAATATTCAAGGGAACTAAGGCTTCTTGTTTGTTTGTTTCTTTTAAGCAACATCATTTAACTTTTCCTCTGTCTTTTTTTTTTTTTGTTTAAATAAAGGTATTACCATGTTCCTTGTAAAAGTTGCATCAAATGATTCACTTCCAGTTTATGCATGTTTTAAAGTCACTCTGTATCCTCAGGCTGCAAGGAGTTCAAATCTAAATACTTTAAATAAAATATTGTTTGGTTTCTGCTGTTGTTCAGCCATAAAAAGCAGGAGTCATGACACTGAAAAATATTGATGATACTGATCCTCCAGTGATTCTAAAAAGTTTTCTTGTGTTTAAATTTCCTATATCTTTGCACAGAAAATCATAACATGCATCCTGGCTTGTAAAACTTCTAGAACTCTAGACAGTTAGTGCCACTGATTTGATGATGTGTGAGACACAAAACCTGACATTTTTCTAGGATAGCAAGATGGATAATTTAAGACTTTTGTTCTCAATTTCCACCATCTTATAAACACAAAAATGATTTGTTTAAATGGTATTGTTATAAAATACACTGCAAGTTCTTTCAAAGTGTATTTTTTTTGGCGGAGTCGTGTGGGGCAATTGATTCTGTCAGGAATACCTCTTTAATTTGGAATTCAAAGCACCATAAACTGTAATGATTGTGTGTTCCAACCAGAAGGGGAACCGAAGGAAGAGGCACAGGTCAGCACAGCTACACAGAGTCCAACTACATTAATTCATGCAGGAAAATGTGCTCACCTGTCTGTTCCTCACCTGGAACACCAGAGAGGTGAGTCTACCATTCTATAAACCTACTATTAGTTTGATGAAAATGTAAGAGAAACCAGTAATTAGAATAACTCAAGAAAGAGGAACTCTAAAAGAATAAAGATCCCAAATGCAGTCTATAATTCCAGGCTTTCATCTTGATACTGGAATTGTTTCTCTAATATCCCTTTTAAAAAGAATTGCAAGATGTTTTTGTTTTGAGTTGACTACAAGTCTGGGCTAAAATATGTGAAGACATGTATAGATACTTCAAGATTGTTTCTTCTGTTCGGAACTTCAGAAGAATCACTTTTATGTTGGAGCAAATAAGCCTTAATGGATCTGATTCCTTCAGTGCATCAGCACATCAACTCTTTTAAAGGGAAAGAGATATAAAACACACTGCATTTTTTTTCTGGGAATCATAATTCATTTTATTAATTCTGTTTATAATATACATTTATATGCTTAATATATAAAGCGTCAAAACCGATTCTATGTAGATTTGCTGGAAAATATGTTAAAAATTTGCAGGGATAAAAAAAAGTATTTCCTTCTAAATTCCTTACATTGTCTTTGTAGTTTGATGAAATGCTTCCAGTTGTTTTCTCTCTCTTCACATAAGAAAAATAAATTTCTCTCATTTACACTTTTTTTTTTTTTTTTTACTGCCAAGATGAAATGAATGGTGAAGAAAAAGGGTGAGAATGCAGGAAAATAGGAAGAAAAGTCTTAAAAAGCTGAAGGTGAAAAAATGCTGACTACCCAACTCAAAAACATGGCCATCTACATTGCAACATCTCACACAAGTCAGAACATGGGAGTGGCATCAGTGACTCTGAAAGGCGCCTCCTCACGGATGTGGCCACAAGAAATATCTCCAAGGTGAGCTGGACCTCTGCTGCTTTGCCACAGTGAGTATTGAGATTCCCCAAGGACCCAGGAGAAATGGCTCCAGCTGCTTCTTACTGACTCCCCAGAATTGTTCTCCTTTCCTTTTTCAGAGCTGAAAGGTAGAAGATTAATGGAATCCAATCTGATTTTTCTTGGTTTGATGAAGGAAGGAAACTGGTTAGGCTGGCTGGTCCAGCTGCAGTATCATCACATGCAGCCTTAAATTCTATGCCCACAGGTGCTATGTCCAGTGCATATATTCTTTCCTAATGAGGCAGTCCAGCTGAAAATATGAATAGATTTATCTTCAGTTACACTAAATGTAACCTTTCTTCTCACTGCTTGAAGGATCTATCTCACATCTTTCCAAGGCAGAGTAGTCAGAGTGATTCACTGAAAAACAAGGTTCTTTCTCTTCCAGTCTCTGAGGAAATGACATCCTTTCCTCCTGTGGAGATAAGGAGGTAAGGTGTCAGTGTTCTATATGTTTGCAACCTCATTAAAGGCTTCATCTGAAACTTAGTATGGTAAAATTTCCAGCTGGTACAGAATACAGCCGCCACCTTCCTGGCATCAGACAGAGCACGAGAGCCTTGGATTAATGGTACGAATCCTCCAGCGACATCTAGTCAGATTCAGAGCTGGATTAGTCTTTAACTTTTAATCACTTTTCAGCTACATAAAATATATTAAACTGCAGTCCATCAACACACACTAGTTCACACTAGATCTGGGGCAAAGATGCTGTCACAGACCAGAATGAGAGATTTAAAGCAAGTCCTAAAGTTTTCCTCAAGTAGCCTTCTCACCAAGAAGGCTGTAATCATGTAAGTATCCTTCTTTTTTCTAAATCCCATATAATCCCTGGTTCCCAATCTATGACCTCAAGCATTTATTGCTACAAAACCAGAAGTATCAGATGCTTCATGAAATCTGGTGAAGACCTCTCTGTTTGGGATGGGTAACTAACGAACACCGTAAAAAACAAAGGACAAGCTGAAATTGTAAATAAATAAACAGATAAACTCTTAGTGCAAAAGCACTGGAAACCACCATTATTTAGTGCAAAAAGTCAAAAAAGTGTAACACTGAGATAGGATTATAACATAATTTCCAGATTTGACTGGCAGATATTTAACTATACAACATGTTCATACCATCAAAGGGTAAAATTTCCATTACATCAGTAAGGAAATGTTGTAATGTCTATCCTGAATCAGAAAGAAATAGCATGACAGCCCTCCTGACAGCTGAAAAATAAGGATTTGGACAGGAACCATCAACCCAATAACCATGAGCTACTGAAGCTAAGAGGTAAGCTGAATTGCCATCCTTTTGTTCAGTTAAGAGAAGTATACTTCCTTGTCAGACAGAGACAAATCTTCAAAATTCACTTATCCCATTACCATGAGACCACATATGAGAACAAAAGGGAATGTGAGATGCCAAGCTTGTTCTGCTTTTCATTTGTGTAAAATTCTGTATAGTAAGGCTCATTTATTCACCTCGATTATGCAAATTTTGTCACAGGTGAAGGGTTTTGCCTGGTTTCAATAACACTGGTTGTCTTAATGAGGTATGTTCAGAAGGTGTTTCAGACTTCACTTTTCCCACTATTCACTGCTCAGTATTGTGTCAGGTTTATTCTCCTCTCCTCTCCTCTCCTCTCCTCTCCTCTCCTCTCCTCTCCTCTCCTCTCCTCTCCTCTCCTCTCCTCTCCTCTCCTCTCCTCTCCTCTCCTCTCCTCTCCTCTCCTCTCCTCTCCTCTCCTCTCCTCTCCTCTCCTCTCCTCTCCTCTCCTCTCCTCTCCTCTCCTCTCCTCTCTTCCATTGAAAAAAAAAAAAATCAAAATCGGCTCCAAGCCTGTGAATAGTTGACAAATTAGCACATGCTTTTGTCCCCAGGAGAGAAAGGAATGTGTTTATCCTATTTTTTTTAACTCCCCTCTGTTTAGAGTGTTTTGACCAAATCACACTCCTAAATATCTAACCTCTTAGTTTCCTAAGCTTCGTTTCCTTAGTTTTCATTTTAAATGCATACTGTGTTTTAAATGGTTTTAAAATGTTGGAAATATAAATCAGTTCATGATAAATCTGTGCGCAGTCAGGTCACATGAAGAGGCAAATACATATCTTCAGAGCAGAATTCTTTTATTCTTTTATTCTTTTAGATGGAGAAATACACTGGAGATTAGAAACAAACTTGATTTGAATAAAATGAGAACTGACATTTCCTTTAATTTCAAACTTTTTTGTGTTTCTGGTTTTCCATTTTTATGAGTGTTTTTTCATTTTTTTCTTCCCTTGGATTTCCTGGTTTTGATTTCAAAACAAAAATAGCAGATTAACAAGGGACAAGGCTGTTTTCAAGATTTCCAATCTCAACTGAAGCCAAACCAGTTTTCCATTTTTGATGTTTTCAACAATGTTTGGATTTGACTTTCAATTTCATTAAGCATCTGAACAATTATTCATTAATATCCTGCGTACAGCAAACACTCTTCCTTCATCCTCAAGTTGAAATTAGCACCTTTGTTTCAGAAATTGGCTAATCTCTGATTGGAGTCTTTACATAAAATTAAAGTTTATTTGTATGACTAAGGCAAAAAAGAATTGATGTTTTTGTGATCAGAGATGATCAGCACAGGGTGAGGTGTTAATCCACCACCAGAGGGCATCCTCATGGGAAGGAATGTGATCCTAATGAAGTTGCAACAGAAGAATTAATAACAAATATTAAAATGAGGTCAGCAGATGTCAAACAAAGCACGTTCACTGCTTCCTGCCAAATTCTACATGTGTACAAAATTAAAACAATGCCTTAGAATTAAACAATCTTCAAACAAATTATCAATTCCATACTCAGGTTATACTTAGGAAATAATCTCTGGATCGCCAGGACCCAAAGTCCTTATGTTTTTAACCACTACAGCTTCAAGAAGGCTCCTACTGATATTCTCCTGAGTAAGAACTGACAGAATATTGACTAGCTACTATATCAGTCAACTCACAGATGTGTCTGCAACTACAAGATAAATGGACTTTTAATTTTGGCCCCAGACAATGCATTATGAGGCTGCTAGGATGTTGACAGAACTCTTTGTAAAAAAGAGAAAAAAAACCAGAATGTGGGAAAATTATTTTCACCATATCAAACAGCTGAAAGTAATAGCTTTTTACACTCTGTATTCCATAAACTGTGTGTTTAAGAGACCAGGAATGGGATGAAAGGGCAATGGTTTGGGCCCAGAATGCCAGTTTTCCAAAAATTATTTTGAGGAAAGCATCAGTTACCTCAATATGATGAAATCTGAAGACTTTTGAAAACTTCTGATTTCTAAGGAATTTCAGGAAGAAACAGGTCCAGGATTGTTGGGTTTTCTAATTTTTGAAGAGTGTGTCTCAGTAGGATGGTGAAACATCAAGAAACTACGCTATATTTCTTACTAGATTCTGTCTACCACATAGCCTGTTCCCAGCATATTAATATTTTGGAACATTTGGCAAAAGGTTTCATATTTGCATGATTGCATTCTAAGCACTAAGAGTAGGGAAGGGATCTTTTTTCTCCCATTCAGTGTGTAGACTGTCATCGTTACTGTCAATATTCTCAGTAAAGAGACACTAACATGTGGTGTCTGGATTATTTGCCCTTTTTTATCCTACATAATCAGCAGATGATGAGCTGTTAAGCTGAAAGCAACACTGAAACCCACTCTATGTATACTGTTTATGTCCTGCTTATGTTCTCTTCATTTTACAAATGAGTCCTAATCTTTGAGCTATTTCTGAAACTTCTTTTGGGAGTCAGTGCTTTCAAATCTGAATTGTGCTTTAGGGAAGGGTATTTAACTTCAGGGCAATGGTGAACCAGAGACAGAAAGGAATTATTGGTGTTTTTAAGAGTGCCAAATAACCCTCAGTTGTTGGACTAATGGTACATAACATTGCAGAAGATTGCAAGCGAACTTGCAGTCAGAGATAAAGAATGAATAATTATTTTCAGTTCTGTAAATGAAAAATTGTACATTACTGCAGAAATTCTTACTAGCATCCAAGTCTGATGATATGTCTTAGAAGAATTAGTTTAACTGATGTGGAATCACTATAACCTCAAGGCTTCAATAGTTGTTTAAAGATTTAAGTTTCACAGTTGGTTTCATAAGCCAGAATAGTCAGCATCCAGGTTTGTGGCTGAGTTGTGAAAGTTAACAGAACACTGTCAGAACTCACTCTGAAATATTAAATTAAAGTCATGGGACTGGCAATGAAGATTTTTAAGCAGGATGCAGAATTTTACCTGTCACAGTTTAACTAGCGAGGAAACCTGCAGTCTCTACAGGAAATATATTTCAAGTGAAACACAAATTTCTTCCTGTCATAGTGTGTTGGTACAGACATAAATGGGCACAGATGCTAACTGTGATAAACCTGGGCAAATGAGCACACACTAGAAACAAAGCTTGAAGTAAACACAGGTTTTTACATGACAACATATGAGCCTGAAGAGCATATAGGAGCCTGAAGAGCATACAGCACCTATGAACTGAGGAGCACATCTCTGTTCTTTGATGGCCTTGAAATGGCCTTTTTAAAATTAAGTATGGCTTCATCCATTTAGGAAGATCCAGAAGGTTCTCTTGTCTCAAATAGCAACTTGGAGATGTAACCAACCATGAATAACCCGGAAGTCACTTTGTCAGCCTCCTGTTTGAGTGAGAAAGCAGATCCACTATTAATGGTCTTCCTGTACCAGTAAATATAACCCTGTCAAGTAACTGAGCTGGTATCAGTAATTTAACTGAATTAAATTACTTTATTGCTACAGATTTTTTTTGACTGCAAAGGTTAAACATTAAAGGCTAAACTGTCCTGAGCTCCAAAGGGTGAAATCCACTGCTGAGAGCAGAGGAAACTGTGCCAGAACAATTCAGATATGTCTTTCCTCCGCCCAACTGGACCAAACTTTGGGATTCAGATTTTCAGACTTTTGACAAGCTTAGGGCTGAGTGAGAGCTGTCAGTAGTCAACAGAGGGAACACACATGATCAGCTTCAGCTAAGTATCTGTTTCAAACAGCTAAAGTTAGATGAGAGAAAACTCAGCCTTGCTTTACAGCACAGAGTTTTGTCAGGTACAGTGAAAAAGTAGTTCCCTAGTCAGATTATTCCTGGAGTCTAAAAAGATAGGATATGAAATCTGGTTTGTAATCTAAAGCAGTTTATATTAAATAAATAAATAAATAAAATGCTCTGTATTGAGATTCTGTAAAGTTAGTTTGTGTCTGAAATGAAATAAAACAAACATTGAATGTTTCTTACAATGGTGCTCACATTCCATGCTAAGTTCTACAGGCCCTAAACCAGATGGTGAGGCCTTTCACAGTCAGATATGCCACACATCAAGATGAGGAAAGTGTTTTAATTTTCAACAGACAGAGCTGATGACAAAGAAACAAACTACTGTAACAGTTGTTCTATAGGTCTGATTTGAAGAGGCAGAAGAACTATCAGATTGAACAAAATTTAAAGTTGTTTCCATACTGGGACATTTCATCTGAGATAGTAAAGAACTGATTCAAAAGAGACAAAAAGAATCAGGAAAAAAAAAAAAGGAAAAGTAAATAAAAACCTTCTCCTCAACCTTTTCACACTTTCAGAACCAAACTGCAACCAAATATTTTTGAAGTTCTAGAGCAAGTAGAGAGAGAGCTTTTGTTATGACAATAGTAATTGCCATCAAGGTCTGAAACTGTAACACCACAAAAATGATGTTTCTGGCCAGAACCTGAAAGGTGAGTGCCAGAAACCTCACATGAAATGCTGGTTTTCAGGAGACTGCCAATTCAAACTGGAGATTTGATAGGTTCAGATAATTCCATAATAAACATTCAGAATTCTGGACAGTTATCTGAACACAACTTGCCCTCTGAACCTTTCCATTCAACTTTCAGAATAGAAAATCACATTTATAGGCTGTAGATAATAACATTATCAGGGGTGCTCTTATCACAGGATTATAGTATTCAAAGAGGAGCAATTAGACAGCAACATCTTAGATTTATTTGCTAGTACTTTTTTTTCCTCCCACTTAGGGTCTCCATGTTTTGCAGAATGTCTGGATGTGGAAGACATTTTTATGTCTGAAACTTGTTTAGAGGAAGCAGGACTTTAAGACAAAAACTACAGTGGGGTGTGAAAATACATTTGTTAACCATTCTGACAACAAGAACTTGGATTTTTTGCTCAGACATGTCACCTGCAGTCTTATATACATGAACATTTGATTGTAGTTTCAGATTTGCGCAATAGTACTTTCTGTTTCCTTTCAGTTGATGGAAATCTCTGAAATGAAGAGCTCAGGCAGGTTTCTTCTGCATAAAATAACATTGGTTTTCTTGACACTCAGAGCCTATGTTAAACTACCAACCTCCATTATATCACAACTTCAGATTTGTTTAAACAAGTTTCCACCTGCACAACAACTCCTTTTACTGCCAGTGAAACACACTCTTCCCCAAGGAGCCCAGAATTATAAATCACCAAAGTGCACATGCTGCTGCTGCCAGCATGAGAGGGGTCTGGCATGATGAATCTGAGGAGTAATGAGGGGCATGGAATGGCCCACACACATAAGGAAAGGAGAAACCAGAGCACAGCCTTAGAGTGTAGAAAGCAATGTATCTAAAGGTTTTAAACACAGCATATTGGATTCAGATATGTGGCTTTTATCTATGAGTTGTGTCCATGGCAAGAACAACCAGTCTTTAAACAAAGAGCCTAGCATGCATGTGTTCATACACCTGTGCATTATGAAACAAGAATAAAATATAACATCAGACTGCTCTGTGTGCATTTCATCATAACAACAAGATATGATCTTCAAATGGCTGGACAAAAAAAACTAAATTGAGTAGACTAGAATCGGAGAGCCCATCCTGCCCAACATCCTGCCCAAGCTGCACATTTTCATCACTTGCCAAGTTTACTGATTTTTTTCTCAATAAGATCTCAGGAGCTAGTTTCAAGTACAAAAAAAAAAACAAAAAAACAAACAAACAACAACAAAAAAAAAAGCAGTTCCCAGCTGTAGTTCCCATTGGTAACAGTAAATTGCTTTCTGTTGCAAGAAACTGTAATGCCTGTAGTCTCCATTTCCCCCTGCCTCCTTCACTGTTCTGAAGGAAACTGGTGGTCTTACAGCATCCTGGGGGTGGTCTGCAGACCTCCTCTTAGCTGCAGTTGCTCTGGTTCCTGTCTATGCTCCAATCCATTCATACCCAGTTCAGTGCCACCCACAGTGAACAGTTGCATGTGAATATCAGAAAATCCTGTGAAAGATGCCAGCTCTATCTTCCTTTGATGTGCCATATTAGGCCCTAATGGGCCAATTTCTTCCCTTGCACACATGCAGCTCCTGCTGATTTCAACTGAGGCTGCAGATTCACAACACTCAGTGAAATGCTAAGCTGAGACTAACCACAGTTTCTGAGTACAGGTCCCTTCAGTGCAGGGATTTATGTTCTTTAGTGCTGCAGATATACCCGTTTCTGGAATCTTTTTCCCCAGAAAGGATCCATATCCATGTGTAAACATATTTTCATGGGTACTATTGCAAAAGACTAATTGTGTTAAATACTTCTCACTGTCTGGGGATTTTTCTGTACTGTGTTTACAAATTATAAATGTAGACACAAGCCTTTTATAAATAAACTAGCCTGGACACCTAGCAGAAATATAGCTAAAAATGTAGGAAGGGATCCAAGATGCAAAACTCACAAGAAGACTGGGTAAAGAGTCATTGAATTTTTCCTCACAATGTTCTGTACTGGGATAGTTGCACTCTTAGCAGTACCTAATGATATGGTTTCCAGATAAATCAGCTTCAGCAAGTGGTATGAATTGCAGACATAGTACAGACCTCAGCAGAGCCATCCCTCAAACAGTGACTGTTAAGCGTATGAAGTTATTTGCAGGATTAAATCTTAATTATACCATAGCTGCTCCACTCCTCCATGCACCATATGGGTAGATGGCAAAGCCAGGTTAGCAGAACATGACATCCACATGCCTGTGGATTTTTGTTCATTTTTTAATAACTGACATATATTTTATGGTAGGATTACAGTGATGAGCTGGGTGCAGTTCTGAAAGCAATCAGAAGCAGTTATTTACATATTCTTTAGAAAAAAAGCACCATATGTTGAACCCAAGGCAGTTTATAAAGTATACAGGGTAGCCAGAATACTTCAGAACTATCCTTTCTAGAACTTCTCAAGTTCTTTTTGAAAAACATATAAATATTCAACTGTCAATACTGACCTGAATGTTTCTTGTGTTGTGTGCACACATGCTGTACTTTTTGCCAAGTATATTGGCACAGGATTATCCCAACAGCAAAGGCTATATTGAATTTTATATAGCAGACACTTACGGAATTTGTACCCACATCACTCATTCTGTAACAGCCTGCAATTAATTTGTTGCAGAAGGATAACAGATTATTCATCCATGAGTGGTAAATTTAATACAGGCTGGAAAATCTGGTGGAAAAATTAGGATTGGGCTATTCTCAGCTAGTTCAGACAGTGGTGTTTTGATAAGATAGAGCAAGGCAAGACAAACTGAAACAATATAAAGCAAGGATAGGCAAGGTGCAAAGCTAGGTGAAGTCTGGTGGTTTGCAAACTCCCTTATCACATTCTTGGTAGGGAGAGGTTATTTTGCTACCATCATTGAATTTCTCTGTTTGTATTGCTGTATTCAGATAGCATCTGCTCAGATGAAATAGAGGCAGTAGTAGTCCAGTGCAAGCTAAATGTGGGGGTTAATTGCTCCTTGCTTTTTCCTTCTGTGCCTTTTTTTTCCTCCTCTGACCTCGTGACTTCTCCCTTTTGCAAGGTCACGTAATTCTGCAGAGCTTGTGAAGTGTGCAGTTTCCCCAGCATGCTGATTGCCTTGGCGTGTGTCCCTCAGAGTCATAAGGCCTAAAGCTGTGACAATCCAACAGGCATTTTACTCTGCCATGTTTTCTGGCAACAGGGTGGGAGAGGAACTCTGCCAAAACCATCAGTGAAAAGAACTGACTTCACAGAGCTGGTTATTTTAGATTTCATAGAATTTAGGGAAAGAATAGACAAGCAAAAACTGTTTCATCTGGACCTCAGGTTTGTCCCAAAACATTAAATATCTGCAACCCGAATTCAAGAAGCTATTTCCCTAAGAATTGTTCCATATAATGTTTAAATCCCAACTCCATTGTCTAATTTCAAGCAGGTCCTGAGGAGCTCAAAACAGGAGAGAACAGGGGGGCAAATGGAAGATGACAGTGAGTCCCTAAAACCCTTAACTGCTCTCCTCCTCATGCAGCTAAACACGTGTTAGTCACAATAAGAATGCTGCTCAGTGGGCTCAGGTTCAATCCGGGGCTCACCTTCCCACCAGGTCTACAACTGAGACAGTTCCCAGCCTGTGCTAAAGCCTGGACTTTTCTGTCTTGGGTACAGGACTTTGCACTTCTCTTTTTTGTACTTTAGGAGTTTTCTGTTGGCCCTGTCCTCGAGTTTACCCAGTTTCAGTTCTCTTCTGAACTGAATCTCAGCAACTCAGCATTTCGCTGACTTCCCCTCATTTATTATAAACCTCAAATTCCCTGAAGGTATGTTCTGCCTAATTATCTCATTATAGAGTAGCAAAGATTGCAGCTATGTTCATGGCACAAAAGGTAAGGGATGAACAGAGGACTCCAGATTCCAGATTCTGAAATTCCCACGCCAGGAAGGCACATTCCACAATGTTCAGCCAGATCTTCTTCCCTCTTTGCACACAGGCTGTGAGCCATCTCCTGTCTTTTCTTACAGATAGGCCAGTATGAGTAAGTCATTCCAATATTTAATCATTCTCACTGTTAGGAAATTCTAACTCATTTAAGTTTTTCTAAGGATTTTTTTCCTGCCCTTTTGCAACTCTTTCAGCTTTCAATCTGAAGCCTCAATACAGTATTACATTAATTGATATGGGAAAGCAACCTCAGATAGACTATTAATATTTTTCCCATGTTTTTGAAATTGGTATTTGAAATTTTTTATTTGTCTGTAGAGGGGAAAAATTTTTGAAAAGGTTGCGTATCTTTTCTCACTTTATTTGTAATTTTTGAAATTTTGCATTTAAGAAAAATTTAGATCCATTCCCCTAAAAGACATTTAGACTATACCTGCACAGCAAGAAACTGTTTTCCAAGTGTGTTTTACAGATATATATGATTTTCAAACGGTGATGATTGTGCACAATGAAATTGCCTGAGTCTGGTACACATGAGAGATGGCAGATGTGAAATCTTTGGAAATTATGTCAATAAGTTAACAAGCTCTCAGCCTACTCTAGACCTCATGTATTGCTTCTCAAAAGCTCTTGATTTCAGAGTTGTGGAGTATGGTGTGGTGCTAATAAAAACCAACTCAATATTGCTGTCTCTTCCTACAAAGAAATCTGTTTGTAACGAGTTTAAAAACCACATAAGTGAAAATTTGCTTGCATACTAACTTAAGAAACAGAAATTATGACCTGTTTGGGTTACTGCTGTTAAATGCTTGGTTTTTCTTTCTTCCAGTATTCATTTCCCATGTATTTTCACAGCATCTGGAATTGGTACTAATCTTTGATGAGAAAGTCAGAAAAGTGAGAAGGTAGGAATGGTAAAACACTGCAATATAGGCTTGCCATATATGTTGCAGCTGCTCTGTACTTTTCTGGTGACACACAGCAGCCTTAAATTACTTAATCTAATTTTATAGCTGTCTTGTATCACTGGGGTAACATAAAACCACTGGAACATATTGGTGAATCTGGTCCTGTGACTATGCTTTTGGCCAGCTTTAACATTTATTTTTACCTGTGTCATTCAGCAAAAATAATTCCTTTGCCATCAGTCGAGTAGTACCTTGTATATGCACGAGGAAGTTAGAGCCTACCTTTGAGAAGAAAATGCTTACATTTGTAGCTTTAGAATGAGACTTGAGAGCTCTGTGTACAGAGTATTATAATAACCTTAATGTGAGAACTTCTGCAAGACATCATTTCACAGTAAAATGACTGTGGAACTTTTTTCTTTCATCCTTTGTATGTCCCATTTACTTGCATTAAATACTGATGTACAGCAACTGTTTCCTGGCATGTCTCTGAAAAGCACCCAGCACAACACAGCCCTAATTTGCAATGAATTTGTGAAAAGAAAAGAAAAGAAAAGAAAAGAAAAGAAAAGAAAAGAAAAGAAAAGAAAAGAAAAGAAAAGAAAAGAAAAGAAAAGAAAAGAAAAGAAAAGAAAAGAAAAGAAAAGAAAAGAAAAGAAAAGAAAAGAAAAGAAAAGAAAAGAAAAGAAAAGGAAAGAAAAGGAAAGGAAAGGAAAGGAAAGGAAAGGAAAGAAAAGAAAAGAAAAGAAAAGAAAAAGAAAAGAAAAGAAAAGAAAAGAAAAGAAAAGAAAAGAAAAGAAAAGAAAAGAAAAGAAAAGAAAAGAAAAGAAAAGAAAAAAAGAAAAGAAAAAAGAAAAGAAAAGAAAAGAAAAGAAAAGAAAAGAAAAGAAAAGAAAAGAAAAGAAAAGAAAAGAAAAGAAAAGAAAAGAAAAAAAGAAAAGAAAAGAAAAGAAAAGAAAAGAAAAGAAAAGAAAAGAAAAGAAAAGAAAAGAAAAGAAAAGAAAAGAAAAGAAAAGAAAAGAAGGAAAGAAGGAAAGAAAGAAAGAAAGAAAGAAAGAAAGAAAGAAAGAAAGAAAGAAAGAAAGAAAGAAAGAAAGAAAGAAAGAAAGAAAGAAAGAAAGGAAGGAAGGAAAAGAAGTTAACTGTCCTTAATTCAGGCTTAATGATGCTTTATATGAGACACAGGGAAGTTCACATGCACTCTCTTTTTCCTGGTTGCTGTGTTGAACAGTTTGACTAGAGCTGTTCTTATTTCCTCCAACATGCTGGTAGCATTTTCTATTCTACCAGCCAAAGAAATTGAGCCTCTGATAGAATCCTGGAACTGTGCAACACCTGACTTTTTTGCCAAAATATTTTCAAGGTGTTGCATGGTGGTGAAAAGTAAATTTTGAAAATTATTTTTCCCCCCACTGCTAAAACTCATCCATTCCCAACAAAAACATTGCTCATGTCTCAGGCACTCTCTTCCTTGCAGGCTATTTAATGAAGAAAAAAAAAAAAAAAAGCAGGAGGCAACACTCTCCATAATTCCTCACAGTCCCCAGCCAGCACCTACCTCATCAGTGGAGTTAAGTCTGAGAGGTATTGTTAAATCCTTATTTCATCCTTTTGAGACTTGGATCCAATTTAGTCTCCCTTTTCATGCACTTCCATGTCTACTGGGATTGCTTCAGCATCAATTTAAAAAAAGAAAAGAAGAAAATGACAAGAGGCAAGGAAAATATCCCCAAACCCCCCTATTAATGTGGGAGGTCTCAGCTATTCCAGTAGGGCTCTGAGATGTTGAGTGTGCTCATTCAGACACAAATTTTGGCAGTCTGCCATCACTAGAGGACAACATGGGCTCCTGTGTACCACCACTGTCCCTCTGCAGGTGTTTGAGAAAGGATGGTTGTTAGAGCAGGCGGGGTGAGTTCAATCCCATGTGTCCTGTAGAATGACAAGATGCTTTCCTCTCCCCTGTCCTGTTTTCATGTGCCCATGTTTGTGAGCAAAGGTGGAGAGCTGCTTTGGTCTCGCTTCTCTTTTGAAAGTGCTGCTCTTGCTGGCCAGGTGGGCAGATATTTCTTTCCAAAATTTCCAGTTGCACTATATGCCTTCAGCCAGGTATGAGTCTAAGTTGTGTACATAACATTTCCATTCATTTGTCGTCACCCCTCTCTGAAACTACTCATTTAAGAGTCATATTTTTGATTGATTGCACCAGCTCTGCTCACCTAGCTCTCTTTTTAAAAATATTCCACCTCGATCTGCTGTTTATTCCCAATTCACCTATGAACTGACTCACCTGTTGTACGCTGAAAAGTCTGAGTTGATGATGAATACCCGTTCTGTAAAGCTGTTCAGAAGAGGCAAATTACATGGCCATTATAAGCCAGTTGCATGAAAATCCTTGCATAAACATCATGTAAGTCAGTGAGCAGAGCTCCAAGTTGGCACATTTTCTTTTTAGGTAATGGATAACCCCGCATATAACTACTAGAGTGTTCCCTGTGAACTAATAATGAGGAGGAAGCAAAGATCATATTTGGATTTAGTACAGCCAAGTGTGAGGGCAAGAGTTTTATTAAAGGAGTTCAAACAAAAGGGCAGGCATGACCAAGATGTTATGCCTAAGGATTTAAATTTAGTTTCCTGTATGAGTATGCAATGTCTGCCAAGAGGCAAATTGTTTCCAGGGTAACACTTGAAAAGAGTGATCGTATATCCCTTAGAGTCAGCCTGCTGAACATTTGTAGAGCAGGACACCACCATGACTTTGTGCTTCAAGTTTTATGCAGGAGCTCTGCTAACTGAAGTGGTACTGGGGGGTATGTCATTCACGGAACTTTTTCTTTTCCCTGTAATTTCCCAGGAGAAGGGCCACCATCAAAGGACTTCCACCTAGAAGTTTATTGTTGTGGATACTGCTGAGTGAAAATACAAATGTCTGTATAAGAGCACCAAGGCTTGAATTTTCAGGGGAGACTGGTGTAATTATGCATTCAGTTTCCATGTAACTGTATTAGAATTTGCATGCTTTCTGCCCAAGGTTTTCTTGGAAACCCAGTCCAACACTAGGAGACCATGGCACTGTGAAATGGCTGAAAGACTGAGCATTTTGTGCATCTGATGTCTAATCACTAAGCTGTGATCTGATAACAGGAGTCTCTTTTTGGTTTCCTATATGATAACAAGTATAATAAACATTGTATTAAACATTATTTTTGAAACTAATGTGGACGTGTTCATCTGAAGGGTGGCTCAGAGGAGCCTGATGGTGGCTCAGAGGAGTCCTGATGGTGACTAGTTTCATTTCTAATGCATCCTGATCTTTAGTTTGAAAATATTGTGATGACTTCATGTTCATTTTCTGGAAAAAGGAAAAGAAATGTTAAAATATCTTTGCACTCAAGGTGTATCCTACTTTTTATTTGGGGTCAGGTTTCTGGTATCTGACGTAGCTATTTCCTATTTTTTTCATTTTTTGATAGTTTAAAAAAAATCAGGAATTTGAAGTCACTTTATGCTTACTCAGAGAGATTTCCAGTCTTTTGTTAAACTGCAAAGTTATATGGATCTAAATTAATTCATTCTGAAAATATCAAAATTAAGTCTTTGAGTTAAAAACCAAAACTATTCACTCTCCAAAATTGGCACCAACTAGGAAATATTTTGGTTTCTCAAATTGAAAAAAAAAAAAAAAAGTGATCCTATTTTAATGACCTGGAACTGGTTAAAGAATTATACAAGCTGAGTGAAAAAGTCAGAAATTAAAAAAATGGAGAGTGGCAGGACATTGTACTGTGTTGCAGATATCCTATTGTAAATACACCAATATCAATTTTCAGGGTTGCATTTTTTTCTGTTAGTGAAGAATCATTTCTCTCTTGGGTGACTGGGAGAGCAGTGAGCAGTTTCTAAATGTCAGCTCATGCTTTTCTGCTCAGTGGAGCATACTTATTTCTGCCTTCCAAGGTTGATTTAGACTTTATTGAGAGAAACCTTTGTTTTGAACCAAAGCTAAGAAATTTGGCTTCCTTCTGCTCAAAGCTGAAATACCCAAGATCCTGCTCCCCTGTAAATACTGAGGTAACTTCTGCTCTGGAGAGCAAAAAGTGTTTAAATGACATAGTTGGTTTTAAAAATCTCCTTTCTCCTTTCTCCTGTAAATACTGAGGTAACTTCTGCTCTGGAGAGCAAAAAGTGTTTAAATGACATAGTTGGTTTTAAAAATCTCCTTTCTCAGGCATTTGATTGAGAGAATGGGATGTGGGGGAAGGAGGGTTTGATTGTTTGTAGTTTTACATCAGGAAGTCTAGCAGAAGCCACTGCAACATCTCATAAAACATTGTGCAGCTGTGTGCAGACCTCAGGGTGCACAGATGCGTGTGTATTATATTACCTTGGAAGGGGCACAAGCTGAACTTTTCGATTTTGACACCCGACGGCATCCAGCAAAGGTGAGGTCTGCTACTTGTGCCTTAGGTTTTCAAATGAAAACCGTGTGTGCTGCAGTGCTCACATGACATGTATAAATGTATAAATGAGGGCCATTAAGTAAATGCATTTACACATCATTTAAATGAAACAACACACCCAACCAGATGGATTCCTAAAAAGAGTAATTGTGTACTGCTATTTCCATAACTTTTGCCTTTGCTGGGATACCCTCACTTCTCTGGTATGTCCATCACTTTGATTTGAGCTTCCAGCTTGGGGGACAGGACCTTGCTTCTCTGTGCTTTCTGTGAAGACTTTCACATTATTATGTGCAACCAGGAGTGGGATTTTTCTCACCTAAATCTCACCAAGCCACCAAACATGGAGACATCTAGCTTTGAGCCTGCCTTTTAGGCATCTTCATTAGCCAATGGAAAGAAAAAAAGTGTAACCCATCCAAAGATATATATGAAACAGATCCACATGGTCCTCTAGGTGTGCCTGTCACTGATTTATTATGATAAAGGGGATCTTGACAATCAACTTGGACAAAGTGGCTGCTTTTTGATGTAAACTGTGAGATAAAAGTGAGCTTATAAAAAATTAGTAAAGAACTGAAAGGAACACAGAAAGGTAGAAAAAGACAACATTCAGGGACTTTTAGGAGACACTGAAGGATTTTACCACATCTCTGCATACAGCAATTTCTATAGCATTTTGTTCTACTTTCCATGAGAAAGTCTGTCAGCAGTGCTGCATTTTATTATGGTTTCCAGGATGGCTGCCCAATCTAAAACAGGAAAACCAGGTCTCAAATCTTGACATGCTTGGAGGAGGACTCCAGAAGCCAAATTCTAGCTACATGTCTGCAACAGCTGGATAAAACTACCAAACAAAAATAGAATGCTAACTGGTCTACAATCCCTCTTTTAAGTCAGACCTAAAACATGCTAGCAGTGTACAGTATAAACTCTTGGTTTTTAGTTTTTGTTGTCTTTGTTCTTGAAAACTGGTGGAGGTCTCATGCAAATATCACCCTCCATGCAGATAATCAAAACACATTGTCTTTGTTTCTGTTATATCAATTTTCATTCTTTTTTTACCTCCACAGATGCTAAGAGAAAAATAAAAATAATGGCAGCTTTTCTCAAAACTTTTATTTAGCCTAGCCTTGCATTTCAAAGTGCTCTACCAAGGTCAATATCATTATTTCCCATTTTTCATATGGGGAAATTGGAGCATTTATCTATGAAGAGGCATCCAAATATAGAACTTGAATATTAGTTTCCAGTTAAAAACTGAAGATGATGGTCTTTTCAGTACTGTCTTCAGCAGATGAAGTGGATCTTAAGGAGTACTGGTATGCTAATAGCAGTATAGCAGTGCATTTAGTAGTTCTGGCACAAGGAAAAAGAATTCTGCAACTATCATTCATTTTTTTGACCAATTTTGATCTCATGGACATTTCTCTTTGTCACTTGGACATTCCAGATAGCTACAAAGAGAAGTGTTGCATCTTCTGGATTGTTCAATTGTTTTTTTGTGATGAAAGTTGAATAATTGTGAAAATACAGGATACGTGTTCATAGTACATGCAATGTGTGTAATATAGGTGTATATCTGTGTGCTATGAGCAGTTGTTTGGCTGTGGTTTGGGCTGCATCTGTTAGCAATGAAAAATATGTGTTTTCTCACAGACATAAAATTCTGGGCTGCTTAAAGGTGAATATTTTCGTCAGATCTTTCCCCATCCTGTAATTTATAATCAGTGGAACTAGTGAGCAGTGCTCTAAAGCCATAAAAAAAAAAAAAAAAAGATAGAAAATAATCATGAAGGGAGAAGTTTGTAATGTTTGCCAGATGAAAATCCAGAGTCTACATGCTTGGAATTTATATTGGTGACCCCTGTTACCTTCTTCAACAACACAAGAAGGAAGAAGATATCAAGCTTATGTATTGAAAAGTAAGTAATCAGCAGTGTAATGGGTCATAATTCTATTAAAGTGTGTGGACAAGATTTTACAATTAATGGCCATGTTTATACACATCCTACACATGTGCTGTGGGATACAGCAAGGGAACTGGGTCAGGGGAGGGTAGTTTTGGAAAGTATGTCAGAGGACAGATGTGAAGAGCTGAGGGAAGATAGCAAAACAATACCACCCAGTCATCCATCTGTGAAAAGGGAAAAATCTGTAATGAAGGATCCTTTCTAGGCTTTAAATGCCATATATAATATACAGCCTTGTACTTCCTGTTTATGCTTTGTCTGTATTATGACCTCAGGAGGATTAGTCAGTCAATGTGAAAATGTAAAAATGTAAAAATGGAAACTCTTTGCTGGAAAAATTTCTGCTCTTTTCATATGATATGAATCCTTAAATATTAATTTCATCTGCCTTCTATTTCCAATAGGACTGCAGAGCATTTACATCTCTTGGAGGCACTTCCTAGGACTCTCTGGCTTGATCTGTACAAGTTCTATACAGGCTATTCTCTGGCTTTGGGGTCAGTGGCACAATGAGGAATCGAAGTCCTTCAGTCTGCAGAGGGTTCAGAGGACAACAGCCACACTGACTTTGGGGAATTCCTGGTCCATGCATCCCATGCCTACTTCCAGCCCAGGAACTGCTTATGAAAGGGCCAACAGTAGACACTGTTTAATTTATTTACTTAATATATGTACCCTGTTTTGCTCTATCATCTGTAATACAAATATTCCCACACCCCAGGCCTTGAAGCAGAAAGAAAAAGCAGTGAAAGTAATTATTTAGAGAAACTACCTGTGTTCATGTTAATGGTAGTGAGATAACAATGATGCTTATCTTCAAAACGGAGTCCTGTTCTATCTTGGCAATACAATGCTAGCTTAAAGGGGATTATCAGTTCTGACTCTTACCATTACTGTGCTTTTAGGCGTAGATTTGGGACTTATGAGCTCTATATCTAATGCAGAATTTTCTTTAATGATTTACCTAGGTTGAATCTCAGAGATCATGTTTCTTCTCATTTATGAATTGAGCAGCTCTTTTTTTTTTTTTTCAGAAGTTACTATACAAGACTAATAAAGAAGATAAAAGATTGAATTTTTAGAGTCTGAATTATTAGAGATCAAGTTAAGATAAGAAAAATGGACTTTTTTTTTTTGGTCCTGGACTTAAATGATGAAGAATTAAACCAGTTTATTTTGAAATTGATAGAAGAATTTATACTGATTTGATTGCATTTTATATAACTCGCTATTGTGAGTTTTTCTGGTACATCCTAAAAGGTGAATAGTGACAGGGAGTCTGAAGTATAAAAATCCCCAATCTTCATATAGACTGTGATGTTCACAGGCCCTGAAATGAGCTTCTGACCTGACCTCTACCTGAAGCACACAAAGCTTGAAGGCTTTACATCCACAGTGTCTGTACTCAGTGCCTTCTGGAGCTCTTCCAGAAGTGTCCAGAACTTCCTGCTGTCCCAGGACATATTGTCTTCATGTCCTGGCAGCAGCCCAGGAAAATGAGCAGGTAGAATCAAAACAGAACAATTCTAGCGCGGGGAATATTACATTAAGTGTATCCATTGTATTGACACATGGGTAACCAGAGATGAACAAACTAGGTCAGTTCAAATAACAACCAGCCCCAACCTTTGCCCACTCAAAAAGTTGACCCTAACCCAAATCTTTTTCCAATTTGGATTGGTTCAGAGAGATCAGTCATGTCTGTCAGCTGGTAGCCAGACATCAGAGCAGACATAACTAATTAGGATATATTCCCTCACCTAGAGATTAATTTTTTTAAAAAATCTTTATATGTTCCCATAGTTTCAACTTGCATTAAAAGCTCTTGGTCTGAAAGCAACATTTTCAGAACCAAAGCAAGGGGGAAAGTAGCTTTTTCCCAGAGAGACCTATATGAGTTGAATTTGTCTTAAATAAATGTTTTCTCCCTCAGTAAAGTTCAGTCTGCAGAGTTACCAACATCCCATCACAGAACATCTGTCTGAGTTTCAGAGCAACTTATTTCTCATCTCCTTTCGTCAAACTTAGCCCACCTATTATCAAAATTTGTTGAACAATCATATGATTTTGTCACTCTCTCATGAGAGAAGGTGCTGCAAGTCCAAAATCTAAAAGTTTGTATAAGTGGAAACTTTAGTGAGGTGCAGTGTATCCTGATGGCTTGAGTTCATGAGGTCACTAGGGAATATGGACAACACAAAGGACTGAGAAAATTTAACTGAGCAGATGAACTTTGGGCTTTCCTTAAACAGCTTATTGACTGCTAGAAGTGGAATACAAGGTTTCCATATCTGTCTGAAAACAACACTGGTGCTGAGGTTATGTGGTTTTTTTGCATGTGCTACAACTGCAGCTTTGCATTTGCATTTGCATTTGCTCTACCATTTATTATTTTCTGGCTAGATTTCAGTCTGGTTCCACAGGAGTCAGACATTGTGCTAATGTATTCAAGTGAGAGTATATTTGCCCTTCACTTTGATGCCAGTGATAATCAGAATGTGGAAAAAAGTTAATACAATGGAGATCAGGACCTCAGAAGGTTTTGAAATCAGGATTAAATATGCTTATGGCTAAAGAGACTATAGGACAACTTTTTGACAGTGTGACTATAAACTCATATGTTCCACATGTGTCAGCAAATGATGGTGAAAAAACCTGAAACCTAGTATTTCAGAGAAACTAAGCATCATATTCAATTTCTTTTCAATGTGGATTGTCATTCTGAAACATCTTAATTTCACCCTATATATGTATGTCCAGAAATTATTTAGCCATACTGTTGAGCAGGATGATATTGTTGTCTTCACAATTTTTTTTAATGTCAAACTTTGAAATAATTACATGCAAAAGACAGTTTTAGATAACTGGAACAGCAAATATATTTCTGCAATCTATCTGTCAAAGCTTTAAGACAACTGGAATGGCTTTCTAGAAACTCTGCTTTCTGACAACCCATGCCTCTTTCTTTATTTTTTTGTGCAAATCCAGCTCAAACTTCCCCTTACTGAGGCAGTCATTGTTCATAGCAGAAATGGCCCGCTGTCGAGTCTCACTCCTTAAGTACTCAATGGAATAATAGTCAGGATTTATTTGGCATAGTGAAACTCAAAAACATCTGTACCAGAAGGCACAGCCACCACAAGAGTTGAATGGGACCTATTTTCACTGTTGTTTAAAACTTCTTCTACATTTAATACAATTAACAATTCTTGGGAGCATCTTCTAAATTTTTTCTTCCAATATTGAGAAAAAGGAGTTGAGACTGATTTCATCTGCTTCAGCTGTGTACTCAGACATGTACATACCCAAGCATGATGCTTTTCTGGACAACTTACTTGCTACCACCCAGATGCTAGTCTAGGGAGGGGAGGTGTCACATAATGTGGTATCAAGTCTGTCAGGTATCCCACAGTGTTTCAGAAGGTGCCAGAAACTTGTGTTTAGGCAGCTGAGTTTGTCCCTAGCCTGTAGGAAGCTGAATCTCTCTGGGTACCTTTGTTTTTCTTGACTGCATCCTCACTGACCACTCAGGGGGCTTAGGCCCCTGGCTCATGCAATACATGACTGTGGGGAGAGTTAAATTAAGGGTTTGAATTTCTTGCTGAATTCTGACCTTGTAGTGTTCAATTGTTCTTGAAAGCAACAGACAGATATTTCTGCCCAACTCCACCACAGGCTAAGACCAAGGGATGATTTGGGTCTCCCCTTGAAGGTCCAGTCTCCACCAATGCGAGGTGACATGAGCCCTTGCTGAAACACTTTCTTTCCTGGAGTGTTGATGAAAACCTTCAGGCTTGGAAACGCAAGTTTCTGTTGTCTATGTTTCCCACAGGCAGGTCTGGGACTGAACTGGCATCTTAGAAGTCAGAGGAGCTTTGCTTTGATGTCAGTGGAAAAGCTTGGGACCTAAGATTTCAAGCTTAGGTAAAACTTGAAATACTGCAAGCTCAAAACACCTCTTCCTGGACCAAAAATGGGATGTATTTGCAAAAGAGTACCCATCTGAACTGAAAGGAGCCAGAAGATGACATACTGAATGGGTAGTTTCACTTGTATTTAATTAGAGAAAATGTAAAAGCATTGACCTCAAAAGCATTGAAAGCAAAGATATTTTGCTCTTTCTGTGAGTGTCAGGTACACACGACCTCACACTGAATGATGGACTTTGTCCACCTCACCTCTAGTACAGCAGTGGAACACTGGTCAGTGGAACCTCCCTGGTGTTACCTATACTGGACATTTGTCCTTGGAAGGAAAAGGTTTCATATGTAAAACCAGAAATACGTATGGCAATACTTTCTGTGTGCAGTACGTCTTGTCTATTTCTCTGCTTATTTTTAAGAATAGAAAAAGCTTGATGTTTTCCAGGTATTGTGACTGCTCTTCATCTGAGAATCTCAAAGCATTTTAGAAAGATTAAAATTAACCCTCACTCTGTGTGTATATTCTGTGTAAGTTTTATTACAGACAGTTTACAATACTGTCATATAGCACATACAGAGAATCAGTTAGGAGGTGGAAAGGTGAAGCAAGGTCCAGTTATCCAATATACTAATTTTGCCATTGGAAATCTCATACTAATATACAAGCAATTCTTGGGGACAAGGTTAAAGATGCCAGGACCTTCATGGAAGGGCTCAGTGCTTGTCAGCAGCTACTATACTGTGGAATGATTAGTGGAGACCACAAAGATTATTTTCTATCCTGTACAAAATATATGGGATTATTGGAGCTGAACCTCTGGATTGTTCATATTGCCAGGTTGATAAAACAATCCTTATTACCAGACTGATAGGTCCAACACCCCTTTCAGTATAAAGCTTCCTTTTGGTATGTATTAAATCACAATCTATATGAAACAAAGCTGGAATTTGAAGTGTAGAAATGCAGCATATGTTCAACTAATTTAAAGCCACACCTTCCAATTCTGTTGATCAGCAAAACTGTACAAAAAGTGAACATTTGCTTTGGCATAATATTCCCTAGGACCAGTGAATGAACATTTAAATTTGTTTTATTCATATTTTGTTACTGGTATTCAAAAAACTGATGATATAATGGAATAAGGGATAAGACAACTTTAGAGTGAAGATCTTACAGTCCAGGGCCAAGTTATATTATTCTTATTCTGACAAAATGCCAATTGTCTTTGATATCACTTTTAAATTATTAGCCTTTGGCTGAGAAATATAAAACTTCAAATGAGCCAAATATAAAACTTCAGATGTGCTCATTTTACTCTCTGAAATAGCCTTAGTGAGTAAGGTGGATGGCAGAAGCAAATAATATGTGGATTACCATGGTTAAATGATATGAAGCACAGGTCATTTCAAAGTTAACAGATATTCAAGACCAGAGGTAGCACTGTAAACATCTAGCTCTTATTTCCTGCATAACACAAGCCAGAGTTCTTCAGATTAACTCAGGCTGGGGAGAGAATATTTCTCCCTTTTTCAAAGTCGAGAATACTAAGCTAAAAAAAGTTTATGTCAAACTAGACATCGAGGTGATGGTTTTGAGCTTATCCATTTCCTGCCCAACCTGCACAAGAAAAGGTACAGAAATCAATTATATCTTTCCAAATCTTCTTCCTCAATTGTCTTATTATAGCAGTGTTTATGATCTGGCCTATATTTATTGCATTCTTCACTAGCATAGGCCTTGCATTCCTCACTTGATGTTTGCCATGTGTTGGGCATTACTTGAAATACATAGTTCTGGTTTCATTTCTCCACAGTCACCGGACAATTAACTGATATAATATAGGCAGTTTTTGAAATTTCATTTCAAGCTATCAGTTATAAAGGTAACATATTGTTAGAATATTGGTACCAAGAAGATGTCAGCGAAGAAAAGAATGGGGTAATAAACAATCAAACTGGCACTGAAAGCCAACTAGATTAGTAAAATGACTTACACTGTAACCTGCATTCCTTTTTCCATCCTTTCCTCTACATACATACATACACACACACACACACACACACATATATATATGTGTGTATATATATATATACATGTACATACATGCTCTTGTGTGTCTATGTGCATATAAATGGATTCCTGCCTCTGATGTAGAACATAAAGGGTAGGGTTGATTTTTCCAAGATGTGAGAGCCAAGTTTCACTGGTTTGATTTTGTGTGTCCAGGTTTTTCCTGTGACTATTATTTCTCAGCACCTGTACTTCCACTGCTTCTTGTCTCCTGTAGCAAACTAGGTCTGGTCAATATCGGAGCAGGTAAAGTGAAGGCTGTGTCTGAAGCCACTGCTTTCTATTTGTACAAGCAATAGGTACAAAGTGGACATTAAACAGGCATCCTGCTGTGTACCTGAGCAGTGTCTGTTTCATGTCTTTGGGTTTGGTATATTTATCTTATACCTGCTCCAGGAGCTGGTTTTTTTTTTTTTTCTTTTTCTTTTTCTTTTTCTTTTTCTTTTTCTTTTTCTTTTTCTTTTTCTTTTTCTTTTTCTTTTTCTTTTTCTTTTTCTTTTTCTTTTTCTTTTTCTTTTTCTTTTTCTTTTTCTCATTTTCTTTTCCTTTTTTTTTCTCATTTTCTTTTTCTTTTTCTTTTTCTCATTTTCTTTTCCTTTTTCTTTTTCTTTTTCTTTTTCTTTTTCTTTTTCTTTTTCTTTTTCTTTTTCTTTTTCTTTTTCTCATTTTCTTTTTCTTTTTCTTTGTCTCATTTTCTTTTCCTTTTTCTTTTTCTTTTTCTTTTTCTTTTTTTCTCTTTCTCTTTTTCTTTTTCCTTTTTTCTTCTTTTTCTTTTTCAAACACACACTTTTTTTTTTTTTTTTTGTCCCCTCAAAAAAAAGTGATGAGGGATTAATTTGGGACCTCCTAACTTCCTGGTCATCCTGCAAGTGGCCCAGTCTGGTAAGATGTAAAACAAGTCTGTATTTCAGTTCCATTGAAATTTAGATGCCATCCCAACAGATGTGTGAGCACCTCTAAAAAATGAAGAGTGAGGTTGAGGTGATGGTGCCAGAGGTGATGCTTACCTACCTTTCACACAAGGGAATCTCTGTGGGTAGGACATCCAGGAAAAATGAAAGCTTTTCTCCTGTCTGTGTTTGTTATGTCACTTGTTGGAAGGGTTTCTATCACAAAATACAACTTTTCAGGCAGTGGTCAGCAGAATCACTTTTTTTTTTTCCATGTTGAATGGGTGAATACTAAACTCATGAAAGAACACTGGTCTGCTTGCCTTTCCTCACAGAAAGAAACTTTCAATACATAACCTAAACATTTAATTAAGTGGCCTGGAGTTGTTCATCTGAATAGACACATCTAAAAATTCTTTCAGACTCGATTTGACTTAGTTTCCCTAATTTAGGCATGTGATTTGTACTCAAATTTAAGGTTTCAAATGAAAACGTTTGTATGAAATAAGTGACTAATTTCCCTATGTGATTAAGGAGAAGGGATAGATGCCTTTGAAGATCCATGGATGATGATTTTTTTTACCTTATTCAACTGATATGTGTTGATAAACATAGCAGAGAAAGAGGAGACTCCAGCTGGGCAAGATTATTTGCTAATATTTTTCATCTTGCAACTTGTGACTTCTCTGTTATGACAGGAAAGTCTCTTGCGAGCTTTGTACTCTGTTCAGATATTCCCAAAGGTAACAACAGCTTTAAATATGTCTTTTTTAATTATATTGTCACCTTTGCACTGGATACTAAGCTGAATAAACCAAAATGTTCCATGTTTGGTTCCAAACATAGTTTTCAGTCATTACTGATCTGTACTGGATTTAATCAGTGACCTAGGAACTTTACCAACAGGCTCCTCAGCTATTCCAGCTAGATCCAGTTTTAGACAAGTTTTATTAATAATAATTGGAGATACAATTTAAGTATCAAGATAGGATGCTAATTAAAAAGGCATTGTGTTGGCTGATCTTATGGTAAATTTTATGATTTCTGACTCAGATTCCATTTCTCTCAGATTGTCACTTAAAATATTTATAAGATGCATCTTCTGTAGTATGTCAGATCCATATAATGACAATGAAGTTGTTCCAACACAAAAAAAGTAGGGAGAAAAAGCCCAAATTCATTCCACTACTTTAGAAAGTTCCAAATACTAATTTGAATATAGGCATCACTCTTCCAAAAGATAATTCAGCTTCAAAAATTTTTACTGCTATAGAATTGATCAGATTGTAGAAAGAAGAATTTTTGTTTCTAATAAATTTATATATATATATATAATTGTTCCTGTATGTAAAAAGGGAGTTCAATTATCCTCATGTTTTTATGATATTTTTAATTAAGGTCACACTTCAGCAATTAAGAAAATATTTTCTTACTATTTTGGCACAATCAGATGATTCTATCTGCTTGGATGAAAGTTTGAAATGTGCTCAAGGAAAATGCAGAGAACAGATATACTGATTTTCATAATACATATTATTGTAAAACAAAACTTAAAATCTGTAATTGAGAGGAAAGATCAGATTCTTTTATACATTGCTTGTATGTAATCCCACTGACATCAAGAAGTGAGGGCATGAATAACTGGGGAAGAGTTCAGCCCAGAATGTGGAAACTAGTAGACAGAAAATGCTGAATTAATTTAAATTTTCTAGGACATGAGCACTATCTTGTGGAAAGAAAAGTGGCTGAAAGACTATAAACAAAAGCGGAGACAAAATATTAAAGTATAGATCTGTGGAAGGTCTTTTCCTGGTGAGGGACTTTAGGGATCTGTATTCAGCATGGTTTTATTTAACATTTTCTCTAATGATCTAGAAGAAGTAAGTCACCCATTAATGAAAGTCCCCTGTGATGAATAAGAGGGTGGAGTTGCAAAAGGTGATGAAAGACAGATAGTAAAAAGGAACCTGGATGTGGATCCAAGGTTCACACTGACCAATAAATTTTGGAACAGATCAGCAGAAATATTAGAAAGATGAACAGGAAGAATGACAAAATGAGATTCATCTTGGAAAATATACAAAGGCATCACATGAAAAATTACATTAGACCTAATAATCAAAGGGTGCCAGAATCATGGAAAGAGCATTTTAAGTGAGTTTGCAGCACATTAGAGCAAGGAAAATAATATGAATACAATTTGAGGTTTATGTGCTGCAAAAGGGAGGCACCATTTTCTTTGCTACTCAACAACTGTGGAATATTCACAGGAAGAGTGACAAGGGAACTGAGGGCTAGCTGACAACAGAGAACAAGGTGCATAAGCAGGAAGCAGGGATACAGCCAGCCCAACTCTGCTGAGATACTGAGGATCAGAGATCTACCACAGCAATTCCTCATCCCGGGCTGTCCCCCCAGCAGTGAGGGCAGCAGGCTGAGAGAGGGATCCTGCCCTCTGCTCTGCGCTCGCAATGCTGCATCAGCTCCGGGGTCCCAGCTCAGGGGAGAAATGGACCTGATGGAGCCAGTCCAGAGAGGGGCAATGAAGACAATCCCAGGGCTGGAGCAGCTCTCCTATGGAGACAGGCTGGGAGACCTGGGGCTGTTTTCGGCCTGGAGAAGGCTCCAACAAGTCCTCAGTGCACCTTCCAGTACTGAAAAGGGACTTATAAAACGGGGAAGAGGGAATTTTATCTAAGAGCAGATTGTGACAGGAGAAGGGGTAAAGATTTTAAACTGAAATAGAGCAGGTTTGGATTAGATATTTGGGGGAAATTCTTTACTCTGAGGGTCATGAACCACTGCAACAGATTGCCCAGAGGAGCTGTGGATGTCCCATCTCTGGAAGTGTTCAAGGCCAGGCTGAATGCCTGGTCTAGTGATTGGCATCCCTGCCCATGGCAGAGGGGTTGGAACAAGACAATCTTTAAAGTCTCAACCAACCTAAACTATTTTAATCTTTTAGGATTCCCTAATGCATATTCCACAGTGAAGCAAGAGCAAACAGGTCCCCAGAATAGCTTGGAACCTATTCTTTTGTTGATGCTGTCTCATATATGAGGTGCCACTGGCCTCCTCAAATCCCTTTCAGGCTAAAATGTTCAATAATTCTAAATATTGGACTCTGAACATCACTGTGCTATCACAAAGATATTACTGTGACAATTATTTTAACTATTATTTTAAATATTTATGCCAAATCTATTTCTGAATTTTTAAAAATATTATGCCAAATCTCATGAAAATTTGGTAGAGATTAATGATGTTAGTAATAATTCATCTAAATTATCAATGGGATATTGTTAGTTAGGTTATATTTACAAGTGTCGTAATAATTTTAGCCCAGAAAATGGGCTAAATATGTTGGGCTAGATATTTAAAGTGCACAAATAATACTAAAAATATTTTTAAGGATGTTCAGCTTGCTAAGGAATTTTTTATTAATCTTATTAGATGCTTTCAGTAATTGACCCTCAGTGGCTATCTAAAGTTCAGACAAGAAATTCAGGATAGGAAAACTGAGGAAATGAATTAAATGGATAAAATTCTACAGCTCTGTAGGCCATTAAAAGTATCAAAGATCTCTAAACAAGCTTTTACCAGGCATCTGAAACCTTCTGCTGCTATACACCAGCTTAGACCCGCAGAATAAAAACTTGAAAATCTTACAGGTCTTGCTGGTTACCTACTCAGATTGCATCTTTATTAGTGCTAGAAGTCAGAAAAGCACTTAGCCATATGTTTAAGTTTAATTTTAAGTAAATGCTTGAGTGTTTTACTGATCTGGGATGCAAAATTCATGATTTCCTATTATGCAGACTCAACACTGCATATAACAATGTAAGCATTCTTTTTAAATAAAAGACAGTTGCTATTCCAGTTCAGTTCTGAGCATTGTTCTACATTTGACGGAAACAAAATAAGTCTGGGGAAATAATGTGTTTTGGAAACTTTTTATTCCCTCCAACATCAAGTGGAATTTCTTTTTAAGAAATGCAAATATTTTTAAAGGTACAAAGATGTGTGAGAGAGATTGGGAAGCACAGCTTTAGCTTGATCCCTTTTGTTAATGCACCCTTGCAAATCAGAAGCAGCTCCAGTGAAATTTAACTATTAGGAAACCAAAAGATCAGAATCACAGCACCAACTTCTTTAAATAGATTTAGAACATCTGTGATGCTGGCTCAAATATGCTAAAATAAAGACAATTTTATATAACTCTAGAACTGTGAAATCATCTAATAAATCTTCTAAACCATCGAGTCTTTGCATCAGGGTTGTGCCAAGCCAGCAGCGGTGACACCACACCCCGTGGCAGGATGACCACGCCTCAGCTCTGCCTGTCAGCAGGGTGCAGGTGATGCTGCCCAGCTGTCACTGTCCTGTGCCCAAAGCAATGTGCTCTGCCTCCCATCCCTCAAACATAGGCCTGTCAGGGAAACTTCCCCTCCAGCTGATTTCTTGAGGATGTCTGCACCATGTGCCACAATTTCCTGAAGCTGCATGTGCAGTGCCAAGAATATCGGTGCAATGGAGTGCAAAGGACCAAGAACAAACATAAATGAGCATACGTTAGTAAAATAAGATGAAGTCATTCAATTATGTGGGAAAGAAGTTGCTTGGTGATGTTTTTATTGGTATTTGAAGAGCTTCTTCTCTCAGCCCATTGCAATTGCAACCATGTGGGTGTTAGCAGTGGTGGAAACAATATTTTACACTGACCCTGTGCAGAATCCAAGGCATGCATGCAGGGCCTTCCCAGCAAGACCTCCAGAAAGAAGGGATTTCAGAACATAAATTCTATAAGCTTTTTTTCTTTTTGGTCAGGACTTCTAATTTCCATTGTGACTATTTATATATATTATGTATACTAATATATGTGTAATATATTATATATATTATTTAACCAGCCAACCAAACAAGAAATTATAATTTTGTGACATAGTCAAAGTTACAAAGTATTGATTATGTACACAAACCATTAGTGACCTTCTTTGTGTACCAAATGAGCCAAAATCCTCAGGAAAAAAGATATTTATAGAACAGAAGATTGTGCATGGTTATTAACAAGACTCTTTCTCTTACAAGTGAGGAAACATGTCAGAGATTGTGTTAGGTTCTCTATGATTTGTTTTGAAGCTAAGTAAATAGCTCAGAATTAAAGTTTGCATATTATTTCAGTTTCTTTATTTTTTGCTTCAGAGACATCAGTAAACAGATTCTTCTCTAGTTAAATTATTTGTTATGAAGCTCTGCTATGTAAATTCATATTTTCTTGTGTAATGTTAAGCTGTAATTGATTGGAATCATCTCAACTGTTTTTATTCCTTAAATATTTATATTCAGAGATTAATTCACAATATCCTAAAATTAAATTTCTATGAGTGCTCACTTTAATTGATCACTGACGATACCAAAATCTAAAAATTTGAAGATACACTTGAAATGCATGATTGGATGACAAAAGAAGAATGATTTTGCAGTTAAATAAGTTTAGGAAAAGAACCGTACAAAGGTAGCAAACACTACTGCCAGTGTTACAGTCATGAGGACATCACAGGTGCCTTGATTAGCCAGGCAGACAAGAATTAATTTATTCCATACCTCTGAAGTAAGGATTGGCTCTCTCATACAGTAAATGATCCTTTACTCTCTTTGAATGATCAAACATTGTAATGAGTCAGAGCTATAAAAATGTGACTTTCCACTCTACACCCAAATATAGAATTCTTTCTTCCCAGAGCAAATAAATTTGTGGTGATTGCTTTCTTTCAATTGGTCACAATTGCAGTGTGCAAGAAGTAAAAAGCATCTTTCTTTTTGAAATAACAATTTCAACACCTGGTGAAAGCTGGACAGCATTGCACAGAAATGAAGTCCAGCTATCTTGTTGTTAAACATCCAACAATGGGTTTTTTCCAGGAAAGGTTATTTATCCTAATAGTTTTAATGTTTTGGGAGATTCCATTCCCATTTTCATTCACATTACATTCACATTTTCCAAAAACAACCCTGAGTTTTCATCTGGTTTCAGTATTGCTCCTTCTCTACTTTATATCAAAGCTCTTATATGGTTTTCCTGTTCACTGTTAAAACAGTTATTGCTGTGCACCTCAAAGCCTGATGTTCTGGGTCAACAGATTAATAGCAAACCAGCCTTCCAAGGCAGAATGCCTTATTCTGCCAGATAGTACAGTTCAGCCTGTAATGCTGAACAGATATTATTCATATATGAACCAGTGCATGATTTATTAAATTATATATTTAATTGCCTCAAATAAATCAGTGTGAGTTCCTATATGGTCAATGTCAGAATACTGAGCTCAATGTGCTATTCTCATGTCTACCTAAATCCACCATAATACATGTATAATTATCACCAGTCCATCTGCATCACATGCACACAGGATGGTCATTCTCTCTCAGACTAAATTTTATTCCTAGCATGTGAAGGTTCTTCAATGTTGCTCACAAAGACAGCATAGAGTCCCTCACCTACATTATGATTCCTTTTCCACATTCTCCTGAAATATCTTATAATACAAATATAATTTTTGAAGGCCCCAGAGGCTGATTTAAGTTTTAGCTAAGAAATTTCTTAAGAATAGTGCCAGAATTGCAGGATTTTGAGATATTAGAAATATTTCAGATCTGCATTATTTGTTATATATTCTCTATGATGACAAATGCCTTTAGAAAATACCATAAATACTTAATAGACTGGTGATATTAGCCAATTTATAATAAATACTGGGAGTGGAGTTATTTTATAGATCATTTAGAGTAATCTCTTTGGCAGCCAAACAAACTGGAAGGCGTTTTACATACAGTTCTGTTAATACATAATATGGCTTACTACATGATTAATAACCTAGTGCTTCTCATTGGGATACATAAAATGCAGTAAAAATAAATAAAACCATAAAACAATTAAGGGGATTTGTACTCACTGATTCGTTCCTGTTTATGAATAGACAGTGTTAGTATAAACAGACAGGGGGTCCTCACTTTATCCTTTTATCATTTCCAAATGTTGTTATAAGATGGTAACCCCACTGAAAACAAACAAACCAGCATGTCATGTAAATGTAGCTTCAGACTAACATTGTGTTAGGTCAGCTCGGCTTTGAGAAATATGTGGCTTTTTCAACTGTTACTTTTGCTGGAAAGTTCTGTTTGTAAATGTCAAAGATATCACTTAAAATCAAAACAAGATAACCTTATGTGTAAAAGTTGCAGAAATGGTATTCAGTAAGGACAGTTTTCAGTTGAATTCCTTGTAAGACTATGTCTTTTATGTATTTATTGGAATATTAATATGAAGAAAATTTGAATTCATAAAAAGATTCTCTGCATATTCTCATGTAAATTCCCCAAACCACACTCTTTACATTAAGAAAAATATGTTCCCAGTAACATTTTCATTTCAGTGAATGCCTCACTGTCTTGAAAATGCAAGGTTGCACCCCAATGGTGCTTTGCTTCTTCTTCACTTCCTAATTTACAGAAAGCAAGAAACATTTCCACGAAGATGGCCAAGAGTATAGCTGCCAAACAGGAAGGAAGCACAGCTGCACAGGCAAACACAGCAAGGGCAGAAATCAGCCTGCAAGGAAATGGCAAGGTAGTCATAAAATCACAGAATGAATGGGGCTGGAAGAGACCTTGATGATCAAGGGACGTGGGCAGAGACAATTTTCTCTATGTCATGTCACTCAAGAGTGACTGCTCGTTAGAGACACATGCCCCTGTGTGGTAGAAATCCTGCTACCACAGAGAGTTGAAATATTACAAAAGGGAGAGACTGTTATGTTCTTCTGAAAACATAATGTGTAAGAGTTTTCTGTCAGAAAGCTACAGCGACAGAAAATAAGAATATGGCTGCTTTCATAACATGAACTTGTAAAAAAAGCTGCCAAAGAAAGACTTTCCCTGCTACATGGAACTTATTTTCACATATAAATATTAAAGATAAATAAAAAGTGTAGAGGGGCTTAAAAAGTCATGGAATAATTAGATTTGGAAATGTAGCTACAGACTGTCCTCTCTAGAAGCCTTTAAGCTATTGATTGTTGGAAAATGGAGTTAAGATGGAACAAAAGAAATATTCCTGCAGGTTGCTCTTGTTATACTCCTTCCCCTAGTTTCCCCTGCTAGCAATGGTCTTCATCCAGGGGTGCAGGCAGGTGGTGCTTTGGCCAGTGCTGGCCTGAGCCCAAACATTTGACATAAAAGAGAGGGCTGCATTGCCCCATATACAAAAAGTAGGTCAGGAAGGCAATGACTGGAGAACTGTAACCACAGTTGTGGCATTTATTTTGTGGACTTTAACCCACAGAAGTTTTAAATCAGTTTTAAATATTTTCACAATTTCTTGAACTACTAGTTTGGTAATGACCAGGTGATCTGATGAATTACTTTATAAATCTCAGGAATTGAATGATATTTTTTTTTCTTTCTGTTAAAACAAACACTTAGTAGAGTTTGTAAAATGCTTGTTTATTGTTAAATCTTCATTTTCTTTTGGTAAATATGGTCAATAAGCTCTGTAATGTTAAAATTAATAGCTTTTACTGTTGATAAACTTTGACCACAAAATATATTTATTGCTCTATCCTATCAATTTTTTTAGTTAGTAAAATTGTGATGACCATACTAACAGGAGAAGAACTTTGCTGCTTGAGGAAATACATTGTTCACCGTAAGTGTCACAATCTGGCATTACTTTTTGAAGATGTTCTCAAAATAGTTTGTTTTGTGATTGTTAGCAAAAAGAAAAAGACCACAACAACAAAGGAAATGTGTTTATGGTGTGAATAAATTAT
The DNA here is from genome assembly GCF_015832195.1 of Motacilla alba alba. Taxonomy (NCBI): domain Eukaryota; kingdom Metazoa; phylum Chordata; class Aves; order Passeriformes; family Motacillidae; genus Motacilla; species Motacilla alba. The sequence continues at coordinate 11,064,833 of NC_052018.1, forward strand.
GCTTTTTTAGTCCTCATAGCCCCCTGAGAATTTATATTGCAAGATGAGTGTGTGTGGCTTCATGTGTATTTGCATATATTGAAGGTGTTTTTCATTTCTACAATGTAATAAGGCTTGGACTGGTGCAAGAAGAGGACATTTCGTTCTACAATCTGTTCTGCTACAGGAAGAGCTCAAGAACAAAAAAATAAATTGAAATGCTCTCAGTTCTGTTCAATAATGATATTTTGCAGGACAGTCAAGTTTCCCACAGAGTAAATACGATCCATATTATGTAAATACGGTCCTGTGTACATTCGTTTAATTTAACGTTACCATCAGAATAGCACATTTCACACGTGGGAATGCAAAGCCCAGCAAGGGAGCAAATTAACTGCCCACAAATTGTTTGCTAATGATGAAGTTTTCCAAAAGAAATCTCCAAGGTATATCTTTACCAAGGGCACAGTATTAGAGCTCTACTACCACATGTTTCCATTTGAACAGATGGCAGTGAAAAGTTTGGCTTCAATGTGTTATTAGTTAACAGAAAAAAAGACTTAACTGATAGAGATCAAGGGTACTGTTTAAGTTTACTTAGAGAAATGGTGTTTTGTAATCCATTCATACTTGCAATTAATAATTGCTTTATAATTACTCATAAGTGGATTGAACCTCAAAGGTCCAATGTCTTTTCTGCTCTAGAAACAGTATCCTATTTGCTTTTGTAATCGTTTCTTTAATATGTCAAGAGAGGCCTTAGCTCAGGTGTATCTGCTCTTGAACTGGGAATAGTTGCAGCACCATTTCTGTAATATCATTTCTAAAATTCAGAGAAAGCAACAGTTTTATAAATCCTGTGATTTTAAGAAACAAGGAACCTTTGCTTCATAATGGTACAGTTTCCATTAGGTGACTAAAAAGTAAAGCAGAGCACAAGTTTACATTATCCTTGTTAGTTATCTGTGCTTTAAGACAGACTGCTGGGTTCCAGGATTCCTATACCCAGAAGAGTGACCCCTGACTGGGACTCTGAGACTCAGCTGAAGAAACACAACCTACAGCCTCTTCCTGCTCAACCAGGACTTGTTCAGTGCATGGCAGGTTCATTCCTCAGTCCTCCTTGTCAGATCCATAATGCTTCCCAGTGACAGGCAGGATTGAGTTAAGTGACTTCAGAGCATCTGAAAGTCCTGTCTGAAGTTAGTGGGACCACTCATATGGACGTAGTTAGCCATGTGTATCAGTGTCTGAAGGACGAGGATGAGGGCTGCTGGCTAAGCTTGCCATTTCACATTAAAATAGTTGCAGAAAGATGTATTGAGTCAAATTCTTTTGTATTCATTCTATGTGCATAGATTAAAGTTAATCTGTAGTTAAATAGAAGCACTGAATAATATTGTATGCGTCAGAGAGAAAAGTTTGCAACAAACATGCAGCAGAAACGTTGCATTTCAGTTTTGCACAACGGTCAAAAGAACAAGTGAACATACATGGAGTAGGTGAATCAGTCACCTTTTGTTCCATATGGAATTTCCCTTTCTCCATGTGCAAATTTCTTAATTTCCTTTTTTTTTTTTTAGGAAAAAGATTGAGATTTAAGAAATAAATTTATTTCTTAACGTCATTCAATTTGGAAGCTATTGCAATCACCTAAATATCTTCAGACGCCAAGTGTTTTAAAAATTAATAACACATAGAAGTAATCCATGCCTTTTTTTTCCTACATGCCCAGCTTTAGTACTATAGCAAAGCAGAAATCCTGTTGACACTTAATACGAAAAATGAAAATATGCTTATCTTTAGTATGGGGAAATTTTGTTGTTGAACTACTTCCAGGAAAAAGAAAAACAATTTTTTTTATTTAATATTTAAGACATTTTACTTAGATTAATTTTATTTGTGAAGTAAAATGCTTTTTCAGTCTTACTGAACCCTAATGCTTCTGCTTTTTTTTTTTTTTTTTTTTTTTTTTTTGTTTACCTTGAGGATGACTTTTGTTTGATAGAAAACCAGAATGTCAAGAAAATATAACTCCAATACTAAGAGAAATGCTCATGGTCTTGTATGTGATTCAACTCTATAGTAGTGCCAAATACTAATAAAAATTCTCAGCTGGCATTTTACTCCTTCTTAAAAATACTTTTATAGTCTGGTTTTGGCCATCTCCTGTAGGAGATGCTGGGAACATGATGTCATATTCCTGAAAAAAAAGGTAAGATTCATATATAGACTACACAGACGATAAATTCAGTGTAAGACTTGTAATCCCTTTACTCCACACTGTTAATCCTTTCCTAAAGCTTTTCTGGGTTTTAGGAACCCACACATCAGGAAGAGCATTTAGCCACTAGACAGTGTCCAGCACAGAAATCTGAGGTCTAGAAAATGTGACCTTGGAGGAGAGATTGAGAGATGTTTTGTTTAGTCTAGAGAAGAGAAGATGAAGGGGAGACATGATAACAGTATTCAAATATGTACAATTGTGCTTCAAAGAATTGGGTAATAATTTGTTCTCTTTGTCCACTTTGGACAGTGCAAGAAATAGTGGTCTTGAAATGAAGCAAGACAGAAATATTAAAGAAAAACCCCTGTATTTGTTGACAATGAAAGCTTTGAGTGCAAAGAATATTAGCAGAAAAAAGTAAGTAAACCAAAGTAATAGATCTTTTATCTTCCAGATCTAAGACTTTGATCAAACATCATTTTCCTACTGAAGCTGAGCTATCGAGACAACAGGAGGAGAATCCCAGCTTTAGAAAATGTGAGTCTATTTCAGAAGGCACTTACTGGAGCACATCCTTTTGGTCATTACAGGTAGCCAGTCAAGCCCTTGCTGAGCTGCAGCCTGGAAGCAAAGGCCGTTTTCACACATGTGACACACATAACACAGATAATTCTGCAGGCAATACTTGCAATACTCAGTATTTCTTGAGCTTGGGTCCATTCCCTGAAAAAAGAAACCTAGTGTCTTTTGAGCCATGAATACTTGGTATATCTAAGGTGTCCATGCAGGAGTAGCAAATGTAGCCCCAGATCTAAAGGAAACTTCTTTTCTTCTGGAATTGCAGCTTAAGGCCAGGTGTGATCAGTAAAACTTTTATGGGAGTAAAAACCAAATTAATCGAGTTCCTATTGCCAGGATCTTAAAGAGTTGTCAGCTGGAAAAAGTCTATAAAAATAGGATTAAAAGCATTCAAAGTTTGGAAAGCATGCTTTTTAATGACACTGAAGAAGCTGAAACAATTAAATTGGAGTGAAGGCTATGACTGTGAAGTTTTTCCAAAGAATCTGATTTTTAATAAGGAACAACTTATCAAACATTTTTTATAATGAACTCAAGTTTACAGTAGAAAGTTAACAGACAGTTTTAACAATGAAAATCATTAAGCTGGTTACAATTTAAATAAAAGTATGATAAGTTGTCCTACCTTTCAGAAATTTGGTAAGTCCAAAACAGCCAGTTCAGAAAATATCCTGTGCCTAAAATAGAAATTATAAACTGGAAAAGAACTGAATTTCTGGGTCTATGTTATGCACAATGCTAAATGAAACTCTATGAACAAGTCTTAAGTAGGACCACAGCTGAAATAGTTATCCTTGACTGATAATAAAATTTGAAATAATCCTACTGCCTTCTGTATGTTTGCTGTAGCTGCAAATATCAACAGGAACAAATAATCTACAATCACTGAGGTAGATGCTGATAAGCATTCCTCTTGGCTGTAAAATATATGAACATGTGAATTAACACCTCTCATATTAATTCAACCTCTTTTCTAACATTCTGTCTACTTATCTATGACAGACCCAACTTCAGGGCAAGGTCAGTTTGGGTAAATTTTTTACCTATGTATACGGACAGACTTGGTCATCATTTCTCCTGTAGGTTAAAGTTTCAAAACTCCAGGCCTTCATATCCTTAAGCACAAGGACCCTGTTGTCAGTATCAGGAATAGTTTTCGGAGGGCTCACAAAGTTACCCAGGGCAAGATCCAGTCTGAGGCTGAGGTGCCACTGTGGAATAGTTTGTAGATGAATCAGGGGCTTGAGGGTCTCTTATTGCCTGTGGGATTGCATCCCACACCGTTTGAAACGCCCTGTGACAACCTCCAAGTCTGCCATTCAACTACTCCATCAGTTCCACGAGGTATCTGCCAGCCTAGGCTGGGTCACATATGCTGGGTACTTAAAAAACCTTGCAGATCTTAAATTCTACTTGTTGTTTGCACTTAGGCAGCTGAATTTTACTCTTGCACAAGTATAAAAGTATCATACATTCAAATTAATGACAAATGATAAGTAATTAAACTGAAATATGAATTTTTAAACTTCTCATTGTCATCTAAGTTTAGTGTTTCAGTAATTTTTATCCTCCTTGTGAGGCAGAGGGTGATTCTTACTCTCCATTTGCAGGAAAAAAATAAACATGAGCAAAACAATTCCTCAGTGGGAAGTCTCTAGTAAAACAGAAAATCCAGCCTTAGTCTTCCATTCTCTGGCAGTGAACAAATATTGCATACTCCAACTGCATAATAGTAAGTTTATTACAAATTTAGTCTAAAATGAATGGTTTTGTGGAAAAAAATTCAACTAAATTCACATAGCTAAAAATGTCTTTGACCGTCATATGGAAAATGTAGGACAGAGAAATAGCTCTTTCTAGTCCCAGATTTTTTATACCTTTCTGTTCTTCTAGCTATCTACCAGGGCTAATTGCAGCAATATTAAGGATGTTTTCAAATAAAATTTATACCACACTAGTGCTGATCTTTTCTGATAAATGCAGTGTCTCTCCAGACATCAATTTTCTCCTACTGTTATGTCACAAATTTTCATTTATTGTTTAGAAAGAGTGCAAGAATTAAGAATAGGATATAAATTTACAAAAAGGTTTTTTTTTCTTCTCTCTCTCTCCTTTTCTTTGGCCATGCTACAAAGATTTTGATAATGCACTTCCTCAGCACATTTTGTTTGATAACTCTGGAGGACCTCTGCTACATCAGAGCTCTAAGATACCCTGCCCAGGATAGTCAGAGCAGATAATTTTTCCGAATTTTAAAGTCCAAAGCAAGTAAGAACTAAAAGAACATATATGAGTTACTTTATTTAAAAAAAAAAAAAAAGTCCAGCTGCAATGGAATCTTTTAATGAATTGCTGCAAAAATGACAAAATAGAAAGAAAATCCAAACCCTCTCGTAAAACAATAAAACAAAGCTTCTGTGTTATTCCTTATACACACATTTTTAAAACAAATAGCAGCTATAGAAATATTTTGTCTTTAACTCCAGTCTGTTTTCATTCATTCTTCCACCCTGGCTCAATGTCTTATGCTTTATAGCCTGGAGAAACGAAAGATTAAGATACTGACCTGGATCTTCAATAGGGTTATTTTATCTTTAAAGCCAGGTGTTTTTTCATGAGTTTCTGGACAGAAAGTGCAAACTTTGAGCTGCACCACAGTGATGTGGTTGCTTTTCAGCCCCTTGGGCAGACGAGGTCCAGCCTACACCAGCCAAGACTGAGAGTGTGAGCTGGAGACTGTTGTGTCCACAGAGCCCCAGGTGGAGTGAGTCTGGGAGAAGGGAGCAAAAGGCTTGCTCTAAATAGAAGCCACAGCACAAAGCAGTGCTCAGGCAGTCTGTTCAGCCTGTGAATGGGCTCCAGAGGAGCTTCTGGTGATATAGATGTTGTCTGGAAGACCATGGATATGAATGGAGAATTTGGCAAGTGAGGATTCTCTAGTATATTTAATTTTTGGGGGGCTATAATATCTGCTGATTTCTTCCTTCCCTTAATGCACTATAGAACACCATTCACCTGCCATGGCCTGCTGTACAATTGACCAAACATTTGCGATAGCCTTCTGCCTCCAATAGCCACTTGCTGATCTGTAGCAGATAGCCACAATAACAGTAGAATACCATAGTCTACGTGGAACAGAAGAAGATTGTCTTCTTTTAAAATATATATTTTATAGCCTCAGGAAATTGCTATAAACTATTGCACCTTGGAAAAAGAGTAGGGGCTTCTATTTAAAGCTGCCTTTGCAAACAGCCCCTTGACTTGCTGTGTAGCTTTTGCAATCACATGGATGAGACTGGATGGAACTTATTATTTTTAGTAGAATCAGAGAAGACCTGCAAAGCTGGCAAACTAGGTGGGCTTTCCTGAAGGGTTGCTGATCTCAAGGCGTGTGTGGATATCTCATAGCTTACACAGCTGTAACGTTCTTTCACACACTCTGGCTGGACTATCGCATATGTTGCCACAAAATGTTAAGACATCAAGACTCAAATGTTCTTTTGTTCCCTTTTTCCTCCCTGTGTATGTTTTACTCAGTAGCTTTGTTTATTTTCTTAAAATATTTCCTTTTTGTTTGCATTTCTTGGCAAAGGCCTCCTTGTGTTTTTATAACTGTAATCTTCTTTTGGTCCCTCTGCCAGCTATATTACCCAAGATTAGCCACAAGTGTGCTTCAAGGGCTTCAGTTCCTTGTGGTGTTAACAGGAAATCAAAAATAGCTTTTCATTTGCCTCAGTCTAATTTATTTAGTTCAGGTATAATGTTAAAGTACAAAAATATTTTATAGTGTTGCTTCCCCTTTTTAGTCTATGTTCTCTCAATAAGTAGAAAAGGTCATTTTAAGTTGAAGAAGTTCTGCAAAAAACAGATAGCTGTCTTTGGTATGAAATAATTTATATGGATTTCTTTATATGGCAGGGAAATGGCTATTGTAGAGCTGAACAAATTCCCTCAAATGCTATTTCTGAATCAGAACTGCCTTAACAGCTACTGGTGTTTCATTATGAATGTAGCAGTAGAAGCCTGGTTTTGGAGTAGATAACAGGAATGCTGTTCCTGTTCCAGCTAGGCTTGTCCTGTGAGACAGCCATCAACTTCCAGGTGCTCCTGGAACATTTGTAAAAATGTTACAATGTGGCTTTTGTAGGGAAAGAGTAAATATTCTTTTATTAATCAGGTCAAATGAAATTGAAAAATGTTCTTTATGTTCAACATTTACATATAGTTAGTGTTGCTCATGGGGAGGGAGCAGAAGTTGTCTCTTTTTATGGAAAAAAGAATTCCTAAATAGTTAATCTGAAGATATTTTGCAAAAAGCTGCATTTCTAAGCTTGTGCAATTTTTAAAATTTTGTTTTACTAGCAGGCTGAGAGTTGTTGGCTTGTCAGAAGCCTCCTTCAAAGAGCTAAATACCAGCACCTCCTGAACTAACAATAAGACATGTTTTACTAGTAGTGATGAAACATCTTCTATAAACACTCCCTACCTTACTGACCATCCTTTCCCAGTATTGATTCACCACTGAAATATTTGTGTCACTTGAGTTCAAGTACATGAAACCAAACCGTTCAGTGCTTGGAGTTGTATGAGTGCCACTAAAAGCAGCATGCACTTCAGCAGTTAGTGAATTAAATAAGCAAAAGCATGCTAATGGTCTCTGGGAGACCAGCACCGCTGACCTTAGAGAGAGAATGATAATAAAATGAAGAATACAAACAAGAGATGGAACCATGGGCCTTTTATGGGTCAGATCAATAGAGCATGCAGGGATCCAGAGCTACATGTTGTCATTGTCAGACCATCAAAAGAAATGTATTTTCTGTTTCTTTAGGGTTGTGCTATCAGAAACTACTCTGAATAATTTCCCTGAAATATTTGCAGGATCTGATCTACATTGTCTTTCTTCTCAATTCAGCAGCTGGTAAGCATTGTAGAAAACTTGAACTAATCTCTTAAAGCCAGGAAACATTCCATTGCTCTGGGAAGTTTTGTTTTTATTTCACAGGAGTCACAAGTTGACCAATAAAACATGGAATGAAAATAAATTATATGGAATTAGTTTTATTGACAGGATATTTTAGAATAGACTGGAATTTGACTCTTCTCTTACCTGGAATTATTTAATATAGTGTTTCATTATAAGGACTAAAATGACTGGTGAGCAAAATGTGTTATCTTTAGATAACAGATATTTGAAAATGAAGACCATTACATTCAGGTTATGAGCCAGCAATATTTAATTATGATTTCCCTTTAAAATATCCCTACATTTACCTACAGGAACATAGTCAGAAAATGTATGAAAGACAGAATAAATAGGATGGGAATTTTTTTCCTCTTAACGTGCCTACATAAACCTTCCACATAAATTGCATTTCAGCTTTTTCCTCTTATGTATTATGTTATGTATACCGCATCTCATGGTGGAGAATAAGAATGTGGATAGCATTTTAGATACCCAAAATGGAGTGAGGCCAACTATGCCCTTTTGGAAGCTTTTCGTTGGTTTGAATAACATGTTTTCTCCTGTGCTGTGAATATATTGCAGGAATATGTGTAAAACTATTACACACTTACTCAGGCTTTATAAATCAAAGAAAGACTTGGGCCAAAGCTGGGAAAGAAAAACAGATTACCTCTTTCAAAATATGAAAGTATCCTGGGATGTTTTGTCTTGACATGGGCAGATGTTGGCAGTCAAGCAATTTAACCCTGGCATCATTTCACTGAGTACTTGATTTCAATCACGTGAGAGGAGGAAAGAATCCTAGTTGTTGTTGAATTCTGGACCTAGTATTTTAAAAATAATTTTATTTAGGGTAGCATGAAAAAATTATGTAATAGTGAACAGGAGAAGTTACTTGTTAGGGAACACCGGAAAAAATAAACAGGAGGGAAGTGAGGAACTTTCTCTCCTCCCTCCCACTCGTGAAAATACTACAATCACATGTCCAACTCTATGAAAATTTATCCAGAAAGATAATTTTACTGTCAAGAAAATTGTTCTATGTTATGTGATGGAAGATGTAGTATGTTTGGATCACAGTTGTGCATCACCCAGTAGAATGGAATTATGACAGCTGTAAGGTAGTATTGTGATATTTCCATGGTTTTAATCCATGTCAAATGAACATTCAAAGTGGTTTTAGATTTTTTTTTTTCTATTTCTTACTCAGCAATGTAAATTTACCATGTTTTTCCAATGGACAAGTGTAAGTAAGAAAGGTAAGATCTGGAGCAAGCTTGTTGGTGCTTGAGTTATTCAGCCATATGTTGGCTAAATGAGAAGTAAAGCCTTGGTTCTTTGGACTATCACCTGCATATGCTAGCTGACAAAGTCTAGGAAGAAAAAGGAGAAAAGGAAAATAAAAAGGAGATATTCCAAAGCTGCTGATAGTTAAATGCAAAACTTGCACCTTTCCAGACAGACAGTAATATTTATATTTTAAATGTATACAGTATATTTATATACTAAGTATATAAATATATAAGTATGTATTTATACTAAATATAGGATAAAGGAAGTATAAAATAAGTATAAAATACCAATACACTCATAAAAATAAAATATTATATATCACAATACATATATTAATAATATTTTAATTTTAAATATAAATTTAAACATTGACAGTCTACATTTTATATTTTGTTTTGAATATGTAGTTGAAATTTAATAAATACATAATTTATTTGAAGTATCTTTAAAATTTAATTAAATTAAATTAAATTAAAATAATAATAAAAAATTAAATAAAAATAATTAATAAAAATTAAATAAAATAAAATTTAATGAAATTTTAAAGAAGACAATAAATTTTGTTTTCTGAAACTAGAAAAGTTAACTATGACTGCTGCTAGCTGTTGCCAATCTTTACCCCAAATTAGCTTGGCTAACACTCCTGTCAGTTTATCTCCTGTTTTTTACACAGATCTCCTTCCTTTTATCTCCTTCTTTTACACAGATACTTAGTTCAATCTCTTCCTCCCTATTCCATCTCAATTTTCTAGCCTCTGATCTACATTCTTATTGGAGACCTGCTCTCCTTCAAAATGTAATAGACCAAAAATACATGCTTTTTTCTTGTAGAATAAAATCAAGGAATACAAAAGTCCTGTAAGTATCATTTACTTACTGCTGTGGACACTGGCATGAAACATGCCCTTGCACGTGTATGTTAAGGAAGTGTTTCTCAAAGCTTGCTGGAGGTATCTCACAGTGTGTCTTCCCTTATATATTCTTGTATGTTTTATATCTGCTGCTGATTTAATTACTGATACATTACAACATCATTCTGCTACAAAGGGAATGGCTCCAGAGTTATTTAAAGCTAAGCCCAAAAATGCTGGAGCTTAGATGGAAAACTCGCTTGCACTCACAGCAATTAGGATCTTGCACAGCGTGGAGAGCAGGCAGTTTGAGTGACACTCTTACCGGTGCACATTCCTTTACTTACACTTGATTTATGACTCAGTCACATCCTAGCACAAACCTCTATGTATGCTCTTTACAACACCTCCTCTATCTAGCTCAGTGTTTTCAGCAGACATTAACCATATCGACATTCCCCTTCTGCACCTGCAATTAGCAGGCTTAAGAAATCCCTGTAATGAAAGCACTTGGTGCGGCTGAGAGACACACCAGGCAGGTGTGCCCACAAAATACACAAAACATTTTACTTGTGTTTACCTTGGTTGCCCACTAGCAACAGTTACACAATGTTTTGGCTACTTGAGTTTTGAGAAGGAACGTAAAAACACCAGGAAATGAGGGAAATTAAGGTCTTCGCAAGAATAAATCCAAGTATATGCTGCTAATTGCTCTCTCTTTAAAAGCCATGATTCAACAATCACTTCTACACAGCAAAGATACAATAACACACTTTTCTAAATAGAGTAACAGTAAGAAGAGCTGCTAGAGGAGCTGACTTTTCCTTTAACTACTGTTCTTTAAAAGTGATTCTGTTCAACAATGTACAAGGTCGACAAGTCAACGCAAGACCACCCTGCTTGGGGATTTGCTCTCAACACAGACTTGTGTCGAATCCCTCAGCTGAGAAATGTCAACCAGCACCTTTCATATTTATGGTGACTCATAAACAGGAAACTCAGCCCTGTCCACGACACTGGAGCTTTTTCATATCTTAGATCCTTTTACGAAAGAAAGAAAAGGGTAAGGGAAAAAAAAAAAGAAAGAAAAAAAGAAACCTCACAAAACAAAACAAAGAACTTAGCAGGACATTTAAAGCAGCTGCCTTCTATTTTATGTGCCAAAATAAATATTGCCAAATTAGTAAGGCATATTGAACAAATTATAAGCTAAATGCAAATTTATCGACTGAAATTCAATGGTAGAGTAGCCAAGGAGCTTGCAATGGTATAGTTCATCTTTTTAAGTAGGTGTTTTGGTTGGCCAGTTGCTGTGGAGTGACGTGGGAACAGTAATATAAAAGAGAGCATTTCTGTTACACCCAAGATGAACAGTTTGTTTTAGAAAGTTCAAGTAAACATTTTCTAACATACATTCACTAGTTTCAGAGTGTCTTTTGCTACCAAGAGGGAGATAAAAACTGATTTTAAAAGTCTTTTATGAAAACAAAACATTTCAGAAATGGTAATGTCAGCATGATAAATTATCCAACAAAATTTTTGGTGGAGTTTCTCATTTCAAAATAATGAGAAAGTCTTGTTTCTCTTCCCTTGTATTCCTATAAGAACATACATGGCTTTTTTGTCTCTGATGTAATTTAACATTATATATTATATAATTAGAAAAAGTATAACAAGACCTGATCTATACATATATATATATATATAAAATTTCCCCCCAATTTTCAGGGGGAATAACCAGTCTTATACAGTAAATCTAGTGCCTGGGTAGTTCATACACATGACAGCTCAAGAACCATTACTGTTCATGTACTGTTCACTTTTCCATGAGTAAATTTCAATGTTAGAGGGAAAAAAGATGCTTTTCACTGGGAAAGCCAAAGCTCAGAATTTTGCTTCAGGTCTGTCCAACTCAGATTTGAGTTTTGGCATTACTAGTTTGTTGGCTTGACACAAAACATTCATATTTAAATTAAATGTTTATGGTCTCCCTTTGATAAATCTGATAATACATTATAGGAAACAAACTGTGACCTCAAAGTCTGATCCACATGTTAAAACCAGATTTTTTTTTTTTTTAAGCAAAGAAGCCTGAATGGATGAATAGGGTTCTGGGAACATTACAGCTGATGTGGTTTGGAATACCAGGCGTACCTCTTTGTCCAATAAACCAAAGTGAAGCAATGAGTTTCGGAGATATCAATTCATTTTTCAAAATGTGTGTCAGAACATCAGAACATTATAGTGACCAATTAGTGACTCACAGCGAGCTGGAGCCTCTCTCTTGGAGAACAATTTCAATGTTTAAAATTTTAACACTAAATTCAGGGTGAAATAATATGAAATCTTAGAATGTTTCTTGGAACCAAACTCTTTTTTTGTCCTGTTGCAATTTTCCCTTTATAGCTAAGAGTTCCCCGCTAATAATCACATCTTTACAGCTTGAGGAAGCTATACCGAAGCAATATACATTACAAAACTAAAAGCAAACTAACAAGATCTCTCCCAGCCTTTTCCCTTTCTGCCAAACAAAAAAATAGAAAATATCCAATTGCAGCCCAAATGGTTTCAGTCGTCTTTTTGAAAATAAGCTGGTCACTGCCTGCATTTCCATCCTGTAAGGGCAGCTGCCATTGGCCTCATCTGCAATCACCGCCTCATGGTGGGCCCCAGCCTTGCAGGGCTGGGGTGTGGGAGGCAGAATGTTTCAGATAAGTGGCACCTGCTCCTGATAGATGAAGATTTCAGCTCTAGATTTGCTCTCTTATGCTCAAATATATCTTTTGGTTGAGCATCTAAAAATTTGCAGCGGAAAATGGCCCTGGCAGATTCCGAGGAGAGATCGCTGCTTTGATTATCAGCAAGAACATTTGGCAAAACATGAGCAACACAATTAAGAAAAAACAAAATTGTGAAGTTTACTGTTTGAGTCAGCCCAGTTCAAAACAAACAAACTTAGTCCAGCAAAATGTTATTGGTTTCCTTGGCTATAGAGCCCTTCTGGAAGAGAAAAAACCCCACAAAAATCCCAGTGCAATTTTAAATTCTGACGCATTTTGGGGCTTAGATTTTTCTCACAGAACACTGAAAACACAGTTTTTCACATTCATTTAATATCAGAGTGGATATTTTACAGAAAGCTGACTTTCTGTGCTCTGGAGAGGCCTACACATTTCCTGATTTGTCATGAAGTTTTGATTGGGGTGAAAAACAGAATATTTCCATGTACCAAAAGCTTAGACGAGTCTTGACAAAGCTGAGACACAGAAAAGAGAGAAAATAAAAGCTGCCCCAGGAGTTTTGTCATAACTTAAAATGAGACAAAACCCTACTCCCAGACTAGACCAAGAAGGTGACTTTGCATCACCATAACTTTACATACCACAGCAAGTTTTAGGATATAATCTCTAGCCCACTGCTTCTGTTGAGGGAGGTTCCTTTCCACCTATCTCAGGAGGCCAGTCTTGCAAGACAAAATACCAAATTATTTTTCTTTTTCAGATTTATGCATGTTTATCTCTTTTAGAATTCATCTGAAGTAAAATGGATCCAGCTTTCTCTAAAATAATGCAAAACATATGGGAACAGAGTTGTGTAAGTCACAAGTTGACAAGAACCAAAGCCCTTCAATGATTGTCTCAGACCCACATGATATGTTCAAATCTGACAGACCTGTTATGTGAGCAAACACTTGTAGTCTGCCAGCCAGCTTTGTAGCAGCTTCACAACACAGAGTTAGCCTGCTTGCTCTTCATGCTGAGCTGTGTTACAACATTTTGCAGGACAGAAATGGCTCAATCATATCTGGTGTCATAACACTTTTGCTGTGACACAAGCTCCACTTGCTTCTGAAAAGCTGATGTCTCAACAGGACCTACATCAAACTCACTTGTACACAGGAACAAGCCCTCCAAACTTCCTAACATCAATGTTCTCTAATGCTAAATTGATTGATACATGTTGCATTGAAAATTGCCATTACAGAGACAGCCTTTGCTTGGATAAAAATGAAGACATTTCTCTTTTTTTGAGATTTTTTCTCATATGTGAATTATAACTTAGAAAAGGCAGAAATTAGAAAATTTAGAAAATTCCTTCACACTGACAGCCACTGTTTTCAGCTGCTTTCTGCCTAATAGAAGGCAAAACACTTTTTGTAAGAGTTTACAAGAGTGGAGCACCCTTCATATTCATCATTGAATTTGGCTACTGGGGATGCTGGAGATGTTTACTTCACCATGGCTTAGATGTGCCTCTGTAGTGGTTTAACCCCAGCCTCACACAGCCACTCACTCACTCCCTGATGGTGGAATAAGGCAGAGAATCTAAAAGTTAGGAGTGAGAAATCTTGTGGGTTGGGGCAGTTTAATAGGGAAAGCAAAAGACACACACACAAGCAAAGGGAAACAAGGAATTCATTCAACACTGAGCAGGCAGGAGTTCAGCCATCCCCAGGAAAGCAGGGCTCCATCATGAGTAACAGTGATCTTGAGAAGACAAATGCCATCACTCGGAACATCTCCCACTTCCTTCTTTTTCCCCCAGCTCTATATGGTAAATTTGGTATGGTTTGGCTTATCCCACGGGTCAGCTGGGGTCATCTGTCCTGGCTGTGTCTCCTCCCAGATCCTTAGGCACCTGTTGCTGGTAGGGTGGGGAGCAGAAAAGGCCTTAACTCTGTGTGAGGCCTTCTCAGCAATAATGAAAGCATCCCTGAGTTATCAGCGCTGTTTCCAGCACAATTCCTAAACACAGCCCCATACCAGCTGCTGTGAAGAAAGTGAACTCTACCCCAGAAAACTCCAGCGCAGCCTGACAGAAGTTGCAGCCCCCTAGGCCATCCTTCTGATGTCAGGGGTGTGTCTGTGCCATGTCCCCTCTGTTCTGTACCTCTCTCGAGTACAGATGCACACACAGGTGTCAGACAGGAAAAGCTGCATTTAGGCATCACTGAGGGTACCACCCGTGGTGTTCAGATGCTGGAAGAGCTGAAAGCTTTTGTCTGAAAGAGGCCATCAACACCTATACTAGAGCACACATACCTTCCAGACACCAGAGAGCAGCTCAGAGAGGCTGAAGGCACCCTGCCCTCCAAAAGCTGCAGGACACTGAGTCCAGGACAAGTGTTTGCTTTCCACAAGCAGCTCGGCATCATCAGAGCTGCAGGCCATCCTGACTCTATGGCGTGGAGCAGATGGATGTGACCTGTGAGCTTCAGGGAGGGTAGCTCCCAGGCAGGAAGCACCATGGGTGTGACAAAGCTGGAGCTGGAAGCAGTTAGAAATGTCACAGCATACAAGTAGCTCAAACTATGCAACAGCATAAGTTCTACACGTGACACAGGCAGAGCAGAGCCAATTACATTTTATCAGTCTCAGACTGCTGTATGGTCCCCTTCACTTTTTGACATTGATCTAGTGGAACCAGTGCATATTAAGACACATTTTCATATTGTTTCATTTTTTTTTTTAAGTAAAAGTATTTCAAAGAACCCCTTCTCATCCATAATATCATATGGTTCTATTTTACTTAATTGTTGCTCTACATAAAAAGACTGGAGATAAAAGTAATTTTCTGCAAAGTCACAGCTGTGTTGCCAGCTGCATTACTGGCAAAAGCAGTTATTGTAACATGATTTTTTTTTCCCTTTTTATATTCTTGATGTATAGCTTAGATTTATATTGTCTACATTCATTTGTGTAAACTGCAATAATCTAATACCAGCTATCTGTATCAGAGTCACTAACTTAATGAAAATGTATTTGTGTACTACACTTCCTAAAGCCATATGGAAAAATATCCCTCAATGTACATACATACAGCTTTGGGAAGACAATAAAGGATAATCAGAGTCAAAACGTGGCCACTTGGTCTTTTGAAAGAAAAGAAAAAAAAGTAGAATTTTACCTATTCCTCCCTCCCCTATATTGCCAAGAGCCAATTTTCAACAAAGTGTAATTGTGTTAGGCACAATTTGAAGAATACACTGTATTCTTTAAAATGCTTAAGGATTAGTCTCTTCAGCTACAGGGACAATCTATCTATTGTCTCTAAAGCTCACAGTCTTGTTTTATCTTAGAGGAAGTTTATTCCTAGATAGAGATCTTCATAACACAGAGTTGAGAATAGAGACATTGACAGTTAGTGGATATAGTTTATTGCTTCTTTATAAAAGCACTATTTAGTAGCAGGAGTGAATATTTGAGTCAGCAGAGACATGCATTTGCTCCTCTCAGCTAATCTGTCAGGTTTTGCTTATTTATAGATCTTAGGAGCTTCTTTCTAACATTTGGCCATAGCCAATACTTTGTCTGATTGTTAAGTCTCCACATGCTTTTTGGAAAGGACTCAGTTTAAACTTTAACTTTTATAGTTACACAGGACATTTAAAATGCTTGCACAGTGTGGTTTGTACGCTGAAAGTTGCACAGATCAGAGAAGATAACCAGCACCAAGAAATTCAAGACACATTCACAAACCTGTCCTTGTGCCAATACATCCCTGAAGTTTTCAGAAATCCCTTTGTAGTACCTCATTGGCAGTCCCAGTGCATTCTCTGACTCTAAAATAATCTCTCCAGTTAGACTATCATCAAAAGAATTACAATTTCTAATTAGACATCGAAACTAATTTTTGTTTTGTTATTTTCTATGAAACTTTTATTTACTCTTTTGTTTTTAGAAGAATTACAGTGGTTGGTTGTTATTTTTTTTAATTGACTTGCAGAATGGATGCTAATAATAGAAATAAATAGAATTACCAAAATGCTTTTCTTTCCCAGATGACATTTCTCTCTTTCTTTCATGGCCACTGGACAGAATATCTTGAAATTCTTGGGAAAAAAGCATTCTAGTTCTGTTGTCTAAGTTGATCAGTGACATTTTAAAGACATTTATCTGTCTGGAAATAAATTAATTTCAAAAAAAATCAGTGATGTTATCCCTTAGTCCTGATTATTATTATTTTTTTTTATCAAGGTTGACTAATTTAGTTTATAAAACAAGAATAGGCTGGGGAACTTCATGGTTTCAAATCAACATAATTCTTTTATCACATGACTTCTCAGAGTCTCAGGACAACCTGAAGAATCTAAGAACTTAACATGCAGTTTCCTCTAATGCAGTGTAGTGCTCTGAAGCTCCAGTTGCAGTCAGACTGAGCATTGTTTCTCTCTAATGAAATTACTGTAATAATGTCAGTTGGCAGTTTTCTACTAGTGAAGACAAAGGTTGTGGAATGAGAACTGAGAAGAGGGCAGGTTTCTCCGTGCCTCTGCCTCTAAATCAAACTTTCTTACCAGCCCTGAACTTTCGCCACTTTCTCTTTTTCATCCCAAGCCCCCAATGACTTTTCCTGCTCCAAAACAACACACCTACCATTCCTGGCTCCCCATCTGACATCTCTGCACTGCTGCCAGCCCACTCCTTTCTGCCTAGGTCCCTGCCAGCTGACACTTCTTGTTGCCATCCACATCCACCCTCCTCCTTTCTCCTACACTTGCTCTGAAAGCCAAACCTCCCAAGTGCTTCACGCTCCAATGGGCAACCAGCAACTGTTTCTGCCAGCCACAGGCCCTTGTCAACATTGCTGGCAGATTTGGAGGAACGTACCTAGACATAGGATAGATGTAAGTAAAACTGAGATGGGCCCCACAGGGACAGGATCTGCCTGGGGTAGGTGAAACCCTACAGCAATTGCCTGTTAGTACTGCTGAAGTACTTCTGAATAGCAGATAAGTATCCCTTCTTCCTGCAGGCATATTTGAAGTGATGACTTTTTTTTTTGCAGTTTCCCATATTTTTTTAGAAATGACACTTCCAGTAAACTGCTGAAAACATGCATCTGTCTTCAATAAAGAAGAGACTTAATTAGCACATCTTCCCCTCTGTTGAATAAGAAAAAAAAAGGCAGAGGCAGGAGGAAGAGATTTATTTTGGTGCCATATGAATCATAACTAGCCTAGCATGCAAAGCCTGAAATAATGTTAAAGCTTGAAAGAAATGATGTATAAATGGAAAAGTCATCCCCCGTGTTTAACAGCAAACAGTAGATACAATACACCATGTTCTGGTGCAGAAGAGCCGCTTTCCAGTGGAATTATTCCAGATTTACACTGCGGTGGCTGAAATGAGAAACTGTCCCACAGAGCATATGTAACTGGAGAAGTAACATGATATTCTTTTTTCTTGGATCATCTTGTTCAAGCTCTGCTTCCTGTGCTTCAAGCTCTGCTTGAACTGCTACCCACGGCTGGCAGTCAGTAAGATTGTGTTAAGTGCTGTACAAACACATAGTGAAACATAGGCCCACCTGAAAAGCCTGAAACACAGGAACACGTGAGTCTGTTAATGACAGTATGAAAAGAATACTTTTGACTTTTAGGCCAACCATTATCATGTTGTTTGAGGGTGTTATGGAAGAGAAGCTCTTTGAAGAGGATCCTGATATGTCCTGATACGTGTGGATACTTCTTCCACACAAAAGTAGCAAGAATAAAGCCTAAAGCTGATTTTGGTAAAATTGGACAGGCAGATGGTGTAGGTGAGGATCATTTAGGACAGAAAAAGTGCTGTTTGGGGGTTAAAGCACTATTGTCAGTTTTGGTCCCACATCAGCTGATGTTGGAACACGGGCCACTGTGGGTGGGTAACTTCACTGGCCACAGGCTTCCAACCCCTCAGCTGAGTGTCATGAAGATGGACGTGGCAGGTGACATTTTGTTGTCAGGGAAAAATGAAGAACTAAAAGAGGAGCAGGACATGAAAGACAATAAGTTGAAGTTTTAAAAGAGGAAAATTTTGGTCTGAAATAACCAACAAAATGATGCTTTGAAAGCTCTTCTGAAAGTTTTGTAAGTAAAAGAGGATAGATTTATATAAAAAAAAATACAGAAAGGAAAATAACAGAAACCGGAAAGTCCTAGTTTGTATTGACATCCAACTTTTGATTCTGCCTGATATATATTGGTTATAGGAAAAAAAACCTTACAGAACAGAATGAAATGCAAGTTAGAGTTATCTGAAATATCTGTAAATGAATTCATGACAGAAAAAAAATTAATTGTAAGCTGAGAAACAGGGTAAATGAGTACATTTAAAGTTATTGGTGTGCTACCAGAAGCTACAAGCTTTAAAATATTCAATATGGGCAAATTCTGCATCCAGAAAAAATTCCAGCTCAGCTATGACTGCTGTTTCACAGCAAGTAGATAGTGCCAAGCTGCTTTCTGTAGAAACTAAAAATAAGACTAGGCATGTTTTGTGGGGATTTCTGCTTTAGACATATCAAATTTAAGCTCACACTGGGCTCTTTTTGGGTGCTTTGAAAAATGTCCTAATATTTGAGTTCATGCAGATGGAAACAGTGCAAGGGAACGATGTGTGGGTTACTAATAAACGTACAAAGGCTGAAACTGTGCCTCAGTTTATTTAAACAAGCCTCTCTTCATTACCATGTGCTCCAAGGACACTGTGAGGGTCTCAGAAAACAGGCTAATCCTCTGCCTCAGTGCAAGCTCAGCAGTAGAAGTCATGGTTTTCTTTGTAGCTTGTGGAAAAGCCAGTTTAACCGAGAACCAATCTGAGTCGTGTTCAATGATGGGGGGAAAATTAGGGCTTTTTATCTAAAAAAACCCCAAACACATATCCTTTCAAATATTTTTCTACATCTACTGTCAGAGTATGTGCCATTTCACTACATGAGTGACATCATATCCATGTCCCGGGAATGTTATCCTTCACAGCTATCCATGTGCAACACTCCAGCCAACAGAATTTTAGTCATTTTCATTTAATCTAAATCTTGCAGAAATTATTAGCAGCTATTTGTTACCCCCATTTATGTAATTTAGTGACTGACAATATTTTAGATTACCACTAGTGATTTTATCAGAGTTGCCCATGTTAGATATTTGATACAATTTTCCTTTTTATTAAAAAGCCCTTGAAGAAAGAACAGCCTTAACTTGTAGGCATGTCAATGCAATGCCCCCCATTCAAAGTGGGTCCTTATTTTCTGGTCTAGAGGAAATGTTGAAAAATGCTATACAATAACATCTGTTATTACACAATAGTTCTCTATTTGCTTCCAAGGAGCTTCCAACCCAGCCTTGCGTAACTTTTTTCTTCATATAAAACAATGAGAGCGTATGTTGGCCTGTAAAAGACTGTATGGCCTCAAGTAATAAATACCTCTCAAAGACACCCAGCACAAAACCTCATTGTTAGAGCAATTTTGACAGAGAAGTTGAACTGTGGCTCAGTCCAATAAGGAGTAGCTCTCCTGATGCTGAGAGATTTAAATTGTCTCAGAAAGATTTTAAAAGAATTCACATATCAGGCAAGTGAGTCAAGACAGACACGGGCGGTTTATGAGGTTTGAGAGTACAGGTGCAGTGCTGGCTGCTCAGGGAAAGCATGAAGCTGGGGCTGGGATTGCATCCCCATTCTTGTTAAAAAAAATCATCCTGTCCCAAGGGGAGTGCTCTTTGCTCAGTTTACACAGGCTAGTTTTGGAGCTTGTGTGCCAATGTGATCATCTGCTCTTTCTTTCCAAATAACACATGACACAGAGTTTATTGCCAGAGCAGTTGAAACTGGTTTTTTAGCCATTAAAAATGTGTCAAGTATGATATGTAAGTGAAAAGAAAAAAAAAAAAAAAAAAGAAGCATTTTGATTTCTAACAGAGTTTTCATTTATCAATGCACATTTAAAGAGGAAAACATCATTTGGCTTTCCAGGAACTCATACAGGCTTAAATATTTTTTGTGTGTAGAGACTTGTGACCAGTGTCAGTACACATCACTGTGTCCAAAAGAGCCTGTTGCTGCTATATTCTCTGTAAAGAATTTGTTACTATTGTTAGTTGTTTAACATCTGAAATTAGATGCCTTCTGGACAATACATAGAAATAATGAGAGCCAGATGGATTCCATCTGGCCAAATATAGATGTTTACATCTAAACTGGTCCTTACAAGCTCTCACTGTATTCAGTGGAAAGAAAAAGGGCACATCTGGACTTCGATTTATCCCAGGTTAAGTAAGAAACCTAGAACTAGCCACCTGAACAGCCATTCTCATAGTTCCTGTTTCTCCCCACACATTTCACCCACAGGTTCCAAAGGGGATTCAGTGAACCATCCGCACTGTAGGCACCAAAGTAGGAAGTTTAGGGCAGGAAATACTACCCCTCTTACCAAAAAAGATAATGTGATACCTAAAGCAGTTGTTATGGTCCTCTCAGAGATCTGTCTATAACTCTTAAATAGACTACAATCAAAAAATTTGAAAGGAAAAAGAAGTGGGACACATTTATGTACTTAACTGTTTATATGTGGCAGTGTATGAAAACTCACACATTTAAACAAAGTCAATTATAACCTCAGGTAACAAAAATCAATCATGGAGCTGTATTTTATCATAGGATTGATGGAACGCTATTGTTATCCCAAAGTGTAAAAAGCAGTAAAAATCAGTACAGAAGAAGCCTTGACAGTATCATAGTGAAGGATATGCTTTATAATACCTGTCTACCCTTCCACTCTCTCTGGTAATGACTATGGGTGTAGCATGCTTTGTATGGAAAAAAACAGTTGCTATCTGTGGTTCCTCCTTCCTCCAGGTGTGAATACTGGCCTCACACAGACTGCTGTTGACCAAGACCATCAATCCTCTGTCAGTGATTTTAATGAGGAACAGAAAAAAGGGAGATTTTTTGGGTCCTTTTATTTTTTTTAATGGATGACCCCAAAAGAATACTAAATAACATTAGCCAAATCCAAAGTGAGTAATTCCAGTACTTTGACAAGGGCATCCTCAGCCAGCTTTCAGGGGATGACTTCTTAGCTAAGTAAGTGCTAATGCTCCAAAGCAACGCAGGCTTTCACTAAACATTTGGAAGAGTTAGACCATTAGAAAATTTTTGTTATGTTTTTTACCTCTGCAAAAGTCAATGCATTCCTTACTCACCTGTAGGAAAACGCCTAGCTGAAGTCTGAAGCACACTGCTGCAATTATTTGCTGGTTTATCTTTTGCCTGTAGTACATGCTGAGCCACAGTACACACAGAAAAAGTAAATTTACTCTTCTGATTTATTCTGCTTCTTCAGCCTTGACTTCATAAATGAAGAAACTCTATCCCCCTGATTATGTCATTCTGAGTGTACTACAAGAGCTATATCAACATAAAATAAGCCCTTCGGTGAAAACTGAGCTTGATATCTGAAGTGAAAGGGACATCAACAATTGGTGATCCCCCTAGTAGCAAGGACTTTTTCTAATGAAGTAGAACTCTAACATAATGATAAAATGGCAGGAAAAAGAATTATAATCTAATATTTTAAAATAGTCACGATCATCAGTCAAATATCATGAAAGGAAGATTGATGAGATAGAAGAAGGATGGCAGAAGTGACTGAAGGCCAGGGAGTTTGAGATATGGCAGAAAGTTGACATGGCGTTGTTTCTTCTGCAGATTTGTAATTCTCTTGTGTTTCCTATCAAAGAATCATGAAATGGGTTGAAAAAATCATCTAGTTCCAACGCCCTGCCATGGGCAGGGACACCTTCCACTACAGCAGGTTGCTGAGAGCCTCATCCAGGCTGGCCTTGAACACTTCCAGTGTGAGGCATCACCTCTGTGAAACCTGTTCCAGGGCCTCAACAGTCTCCGAGTAAGGAATTGTTCCCTAACATCTAATCTAAATATCTCCTCTTTTCATTTAAAGCCATTGTCCTCCTTGTCCAGTCACTGCCTATACGTGTGAAACATCACTCTCCTCCTTTCTTTTAAGCCCTCTTTAAGTACTGAAAAGCCCCACTAATAAGTGAGTCTAAGAAGTTTCTTTACAAAGTCTATGACTGACTTGCTTTGCAGCCATGGTTTGTCCAGAGCTAGTATGTGAAGTGATTATAAGGATGAAATCTGGAGACCCTGTGCATATCTTACTGAGACATTTAAATAGAGGTGGGAGATGAGGCAGCAAAAGGAAGCATTAGAGCTCCATGGTCTGTGGTGTGTGTGCTTTAGGCACAATCTCTTTTCCTGCTCACAAACCCTGGCTGTGGCCCTGCTAATCATTTCTCTTCTGACAATTGCAATTTTTCCCTTGTGAAAAGGGAACCATATTCCCTAAAAATGAAGGAAAGGCCAAAGATTTGGTGTTGTTGAGGTCAGAAAGAGACATGAGAGATCGAGATCTGACCTGAAATTATGTTGGTTTTGAGAAAGATAGAATGCAAAGACTGAGTTAAAAGCAATAGTTTGATGATCATTCAACTATTAAATCTGTAAGATATTGTGGCACTAGAGTTTATCTTGAAAGGACCAGCTACATACTCCAGAGATGTGAAAGTATCACAAGATAAATTGAAGATACTGAACATAACATAACTCTAATTAGGGAATTGGCCAACTGACCCTTTTAACCTCTGCAGGTCATTGTTTCCTTGACAAAATTACTGTAAGAAGGGTAGAGGAGCATCAAGATTTCCTGCAAAATGAAAATCCAACCAAATTATGTTTTATCAAAGAGCAATTTGACGGGACTTTTCTTATTAAAAAAATAAAAATGTGGGCTGTTATTTCCAGTTTATTTTTTTCTTCAGCTAAAGGTTGATTTCATATGATTTCAAGAAAGATACTGTCTTCTTAGAGAAGTCTAGGAACTTTATTGGAAAAGCACACCACAGAAGGAAGGCCCTGTGACACTACAGGACACCCTGAAGTTCTTTTTGTACTGGAGAATCTCCGCAGCAGTGCATTGAAAAATGTTAAGGGAGTGATCTTATGGGGAACCATTGTAGTACTTACCTGGCCAGAATTGCCTCATAAAATTTCTTAGGTATTTTAATACACATTATTTTGGACAGCCAGAAAACCTGGGAGCTTTGGGAGGATGCAAAAAGGTCCCATAAATATCAACCCTCCCCTAGTAAATAGCAACCTTGACTCCTGACTGTTCATAATTCCAGAGCAGCAACAGGGTGAGGGATGAAAAAAATGTCGCAAACATAAAGGATTAAATCAATTCCTTGTATCATTTCAATGAAACTTTTCTTGATTCCTGCAGCAGAGCAGCAGACAGGATGAGCTGCTCTCATTTTTTATTTCCAAGCCGTGTAAGGAGATGAAGCATAAAAGGCAAAGAGCTCAAACACCATATAAGAAAAGGACAAGATTTGTTAAGTATTCCAATTCCCTTCCCATACTTGCTTTGAAGCTAAGAAGAAGGGTAGTCTCAACAGAAAAGTCATATCCTATAGGATGAGGTGCTGTATTCCCAGTGCTGTGGTGTTGACAACTTGCGCTTACAGCTGTAGAAAAACTGGATGTTTCGTTAGTAGCAGGAAGCCAGCAATCACCACAGCCCCTGCCCACACTGCCATCTGAAGTTGAGTTCAATGGTCTCCACTCTTGGTCCTACCATGGGCCACCCCAGCTGAGCTGCTCCCTGTTTGCTGCATGGTTTTGCCAAATGCTGCTCAGGCCATGTTTCCTTGGCACCCGTGGAGGTCTAACCCACACAGGAAAAGGGTGATCACAGGATGGACATAACACTTTCATCCCAATATCACTTAAAGCATTCAATATTGTTTTAAACTAAAGATTCTATCTAGCTGGAAGATTCAGAAGCAGATGATGGCCTGATTGCAAACTTCCTGCTCATACTTTTCTCTTGGGATTTGGTTCAGGCTCATTTCTCATTTTCATACAAGCTTGACTGTCAGTTTTATGTTTTTATGAAAATGCACTAATATAGCCAAGAAAAAATAATGAAGACATTGCTTACTGTAAATTTAATTTAGAATGAAAAATTGTCTGCTACAATTAAAAAATATATTCTTTTCAAAGATAGATTTTGTAGACACAAAAAGATTTCAAACCACATTATATGGCTGGAAACATTTTTTTCAATGGAAGTGATGACACAGCTTTAAAAGGCAACATCCTGAATAAAACATTGTAATGAATACTCAAAAATAGTTACTAAGGGAGGAAAAAGACACATTACAACACATGGCCTTTTGTCCCCTAATCTCAGCCCTATCCAATTTTGAAAGATTTATAATTTGCTAATTCTATAAGGCTAAAAGAACATTCTTCTTCCTGGAAAGGTCAGTCAAATCCACTCCAGCCAGTGATCAGTGGATTAAAACATGTCACTGAACCCTGTATAATTTTACTGCTTTCAGGACATTTCAATTACAGGCCACAATACTGTGGATGTCAGAATGGACAGCTGGTCTTACCTTCTGGTTGCTGAAGACATAATTAAGTTAAAAACCCTGGGCAAGATGTTTCTTTGGCATATGCCTGTTTAACAGGGAGTCTGCACTCATCCTCATATTAAAGACTTGTACATACTGCTAAGTAAAGAAATATATGTTACATACATGCAGCATATATAGTTGGAGATTTTCAAGCTCTGGAATATTATCTCCTCAAAATATTAGCAAAAAAGTTGGAAACAGATATAGAGCCTTAATCCAACTCCACTCAAGTTGAATTTTTCCCACTGAGTTTTATGGGAGTAAATCATAGTCCTAGGCTGGGTGGCTCCTTCAGCCTGTAGAGTGAGCCAAATCATTGCCTGATTATAAGTCACCATGTGCTGTAGCTTTTATTCACTGCTGCTTTCAAATTTCACGTTTGTCTGAGCTGTGCACTGGAAGGAGCAAAACAAAGGATGAACTCTTCACAGACTGATACTTTTGTCTTCCCAGCTTGATCCTGGCACAATTTGGAACATCGTAAGTTACTAAAATTTAGCAATAATGAGCAGAATGAATCGGTATACAAGGGCAACACTGGCAGGTGAAAATCACTGAAATGAAGTAGTAGTTACCCATATCCATTCCCTGGCCATTTAGTCACCTTTGATGGATTTGTAACAGCTCAAGAAACCCCCAAGCATCTAATTCAGCTGGGCTTTAGAAACACTAGAAAATCACAAGCAGACTGGAACTGAGCTGAGTTGTCTGCATTTTGCTATGGTGCTTGTTTTTCAGATGTGTGTAATATCTCTGCTCAAGACTAACAATATTTTGAGTGACTGATTATCATTGATGGTCCAAAAGAGCAACTATTGCAAGCAACAGTATCCTTCAGTACTCAAAAAAGTTGCTTTTCCTTTTGATGTTTCAGCATAGGTTAGTTGTTGTCCTTTACTGGCCAAGCTGCTTAAGGTATACTGAAATCATGGAGCTATAAAATTACACAAGCTGAAAGCTGGATCCAATTTTTATTTCTTGTTTGCTGTAGAGTAACTGCATAACCTGTATTTGATAATATATTAAAAGTACAATATCTTTTTCAGATCCAGAAAAGTAGTAAACTTCCATGACACCTTTGAATTCCTGGAACAATATTGCACCTCTTTCAGCCCCTCATATACCTTATATTACTTGAAAGATTTTGTCCAAACATCTGCATACAGTTAAGCTCCAAAGAAAAAATTTCAAGGTAAGATTTAACATACTGCACATTTATAAATATTACCTGTCACCGAATTATCCTAATCTTTCCAGGGCTGGAAGACAGTCTAGGTTTACTGTAAGGTGGGTATTTGAAATATAAACAGCTGCTGGCATCTATAACTAGAGAACTTCAATCAAGGTACACAGACTTCTTTGTACTATGCTTTAGCAGACTTTTCTGTGATGCAGTGTCCTTGCAACTAGCATCTTGTGCAAAAATAGCACATGGAAATTTACATCATTAGTTAATATTTGGAAGACATCATCCTGGTTTACTTTTTTGGTCTATATTCCTCTGTCTGTTGTTATTTTTCAGTTTTGACCCCATAAATGAACCCCTCACCCACTCCATTCCACCCACTCCACTCCTCATAACCAGCTACCTTATCTTGCTGGTTGTTCCTGGAATTTCTTTAGCAGCAATTTGAATTTGACCTCTCTGAATTTCTCTCTATTAAGAGTCTTTTGCCAAAGCTAGTGAATAATGAATAAGATGGTGACTATATTCAAGCAATTATGTTTTTGTTACTTCTTTGTCTTTTGCCTTGGTGTTTCATAATCATTAGAAAATTCTTGTGAATTATAGGACACCCAACTATGGAAATACAATGTCATTTTGATGAATTAGTGTGCTAATTTTCAGTGTCTTATGCTTTTATGCCACATTAAAATCTGACAAAAGCTTTAATGTAAATTAATACTTCACACTTCTGTACATCATTCCAAATTTGGTTTAACATTTGAAAATATCTTTCTCTTTCATTGTGCCAGTTCTCAGTGTACCATAAGAAAGAATTTGGTCAGCCTAGCTTCCCTGCATCAGGTGACCAGCTTGCGAAAAAATAAAAATATTCTGAATGTTAGTTTTACCAGTGTTCCAAAGTGCCCAGTAGTAATTAAAATTGATATCAGACTGTGCAGAATGTATTATATGCAAAGAATGACATTAAAGTGCAATGTGTTATCTAAAAATAATATTTATTACATGCTACATTTCTGTGTGATGTTAGAAGCTGCAATGGAACAATTAATGAGATAAACTATTTGAAATAACGCTCTGAGGGCCACACTATTAGGCAATATTTGTCATGATGTTTTTTATTAAAAATCAGACAATTTTCTCTCTGAAATCTCATCCAAAA
This sequence comes from Motacilla alba alba, assembly GCF_015832195.1. Taxonomy (NCBI): domain Eukaryota; kingdom Metazoa; phylum Chordata; class Aves; order Passeriformes; family Motacillidae; genus Motacilla; species Motacilla alba. The sequence goes on from NC_052018.1 coordinate 11,092,347, forward strand.
ATTTGAAACTTTAATTTTCAAAACTTAAATACCGCTCTAGTTTTTAGTACTTTTTAATGAGAGAGGTACCAGAGCTGTTATCATAATTTTTCCTCTACAAGTAATAGCAAAAGTCATGATGATGAGCTTAATCTCTGTCTCTTGCAGAGTCCAAGGAGTGCTCTGTTGGGAAATATGTCAATTAGGACGAATTAAAAAAATATGTGCTGAGTTTTTCATCTACTCCAGGTCAAATCACAAGTGGGGGCCAGGCAAAGTATTTTTCCTTATTTCAGCTGGAAATTTATGTGAAGGAGAATCCAGTTGAATAGTAACATAGAAAATGAAAATAGACATGGAAAATCATGTCATTTTTTGCCTCTTCAGAAGAAACTCAGATTCAGGATATGATTGTTGTCACACTTTTAACCTAAGCAACCTCTATATCTTTCAGAAATATGACAAATCCTAGGCATTAAGCTGTGTTTGTGTAGTTTGCTTACAATGAAGTCCATAATGGGAAAATATTTTACAGAGCACTTGTACAATGTGCAGGGGATGTGTGCAAAACAGTTTTGTAGCGCTGATGAAAATGTGAACACTTCTGAGAAAAAATGAAATTTTTAGTCTGGTTTTCTCAGCTCTGGTGTCTGCAAGCTTTTTCCCTTTGTAATTCAAAACAAAATTCAGAACACAGTTATAACAGATGACAATATATCCTGCTCTGACTCTAGGCACTGAGAAGGTTCTCCCACTTGGCACAGTTTGACCCTGAGGCCTCTCTTCAGGTTGTGGATGGCATCTCCCCTGCTGGTCCAGCACACCTCTCCTGAGCACCTGTGAGGATGGGGTGAGTTACTCCCTCACACACCCCTTGCTGTTAGTTGTGTTTGCAGGCTACACAGTGACACCTCTCTACCAATCATCTTTTCCACTGACAAATTTAGTGCTCACAGCAGCTCCTAAGATGCTTAGGAGAGGTGTGCTGGACCAGCAGGGGTGTTTTTGCTTTTGCTTTGCTGTTGCTGACAGTCTCACACCTGAATTAGAGCTTTATCACATATTTCAGCAAATCGAAGCAATTAGCAGAATTTCTTCTGGACAGTGTTTTGGAAATCTCTATCTTGGTCTTCTGCTGTTTGTTTTTTTTGTTTTGTTTTTGGTTTTGGTTTTTGGTTTGTTTTGTTTTGTTTTTTTTTTTTTTTTTTTTTTTTTTTGATTCTGTTTGGGTTTCTCTCTTTCTCCTGAGTTGCAGAGGGGAAAAAAAAAAAGCAAAGATCCCTTATCTTCAAATTTTTCATTTCTCCTTGGAAAACATGTAAAAAGTAAGTAGTGAAGTTAATACTGAAGTAATTACACTAGGCTTCATTATCATTTAAAATCCTCAAAAAGCTAATTAATTTTTTTCCAAAAAATTTGAAAATATAAAAACTTAATGGCTTTTGAAACATTTTTCTTGTTTTTCACTATCAATCAGCTATTCAATATCTAGTAGAGACTAATTCCTACCAGAAAAATTGTTTCCAAAATCCATTATGCATCAGACTTGATGAAAAGCCTCATAAACATTGCTGTGTCTTTTGAATTGTATTATATGTTTAAAAGAAGAAGAAAAAAGATGAAAACTGAATAAAGTGAACCTGGAAAGTGGATATGCGACCATTACAGAAGGACAAGAGACCATATTTTGCCCCTGTTTTGATTTCACACAATTTGTATAGCTCAAGTAAAAGTATATCTGCTTTTTCCAGACATAATAAAGTTCTTTTTTAAAATATTTAATAAAATATTTATACAGACTCTTTTTCTGAACCATATTAAGCTTATAATATCAATAGCTTTCAGTAATAGTGCTTTTCAAAAGAAAATAGACAATTATGTACAAGTTTCTCTTAGTTTTAATTTTTTTTACTATAACTCTGTCTGTTGGTCACTTACACAAACTACATTTTAAACTTTTTTAAAAAAATTTCTCCAATTTCCTTTTTTCCATTTACCTTGACCCATAATGAATAATTTTCCAACTTCTTCCCTTTAACCCCAGTAATCTGGGTTGCCTTTAACAAGATATAAAAACCAAAACACACATGGTGAAAATTGTTTTTGCCTTCAGTGACAAAATGACTGTAACAAATGTTACTTTTTTAACATCTCAGTCCTCTGTGGAGGTAAATTCTCTTAACTCCCCTTCAGTTTAATAGTTATGGCAGATTAAAGCAGGAGGAGTTTTTACCTTAGTGGATAATAAGCAGGTGGATGTTGTGAGCAGAGGAGATTTCCCCTTCCTCTCCTGAGTGAGTCCTTAGTTACACATCTGCTTCCCCTTCCTCTAATCTCCAATCCACTTTAAGGGTAGCTGAGGATTTTCATCACAAAGCTGAAAATGTTTATGTCCTGAAATCTTAGCTTTAGCTTCTGAGTTGCCAGTCACTGGGGACTGAAGCTTATGGCTGTTATTTTATTGACCTTAGGAGAAAATGGTGGGATTGTAATGACAAAACCAGATTAGTGGGATGTTGCTAAAATGATGCCTATTGCCAATGATGATGACCATAATCTGTGCATCTCAAGCTACCCCTACCTTTGCACCTGATCCTGGATTTCACAGCGAATTTAATCTGCTGTGTTTACCATTTTCTTCTTGAAACTTTCTATGGAGAAAATTCACTTGAAGTAACTTTTTAACACTTGGCCAACGATCAAGTTTTTTAAAGTATTTTTGAATCTATTTCATTTAAATATTTCAAAATGGAAAATATCAGCTTTTTCAGTTTCACAAGCCTTTTGTTTCACAATTTCAGCTACTATTAAGTTATAATTAAAATAAACTGTTTAGAGATTATCAGAACAATAAAATCTTTCTACAGATTGGGTGGGACATTCTGAATATTGTTTTCAGTTGCGCTTTTTCACCCTAATTCTCCAAAGGAAAGTTTTCAATATCCCATTTTTGCCTGAAGGATGGCAATGTGGTTTCCTGAGTAGTTGTATCCTTTTTCAAGCTGGTTTCTAAAAGGTGGTTAGATTTTAAGATTCAGATTTGGTTTTGGTTATTTAGCTTGGAAGATTTCTAGAAGGAAACAATTCTTGACTGTTGTTTTGTCTGTCATCAGTTTCTTTTGAGAGTCCAATTCTTGGACAAAAAGCTAATTGTTTCTATAAAACCATATCTTAGTTACTCTTTGGCATCTAGGATTCTTCCCAGATATTAAGAACACAGTGTGATTTTAGGTTAAATGCCACTGGTTTTCATTAACTTGAAATCCCCATGTCAGGATGAAGGGACAAAGCAAAGAAACCACTCTGCTCAGACAGGCAGTGGTTTGCTGGGAGTCCTCTAAGCCTTCCTCAATATGAGACCCAGGACTGGCTGTTCATTCCTTGTTCTTGGGTAAGACTTTTTACCCTTTTATGTGTATGGGGAAATGAGTCTGACCTGAAAATAATTTTAGGCAAAGATTTGGTAGAATTTCTTTAATTCTTCCAGATAATGAGGCTGATATTTGTCAGTGTTTTGCCACCTTTCCTTCCTCACCAAAACGTGCCATCATAATCCAGTGCTGTTGTCTGTGTGCACCCCAACTGCTCTGGCCTTAGAAACTTCCTGACAGAAGGAATGACTGAGAGAAAACTGCCTCAAGTTGCATCAGGGGAGGTTTACAATGGTCAAGCACTGAACAGGCTGCCCAGAGAAGTGGTTGAGTCACCATCTGTGGAGGTATTTAAAAGATGTGTAGGTGTGTCTCTTAGGCACATCTTAGTGGGGGTCTTGGCAGTGTTAGGTTTACGGGTGAGTAAATTGTCTCCAGGGTCCTTTTGACCTTAGATGATTCTATGCTTCTATGTGGTCAGGCAGTTCAACTAGGCGACTGTTGTAGGTCCCTTCCAACTGAATTTCTATTCTATTCTATTCTATTCTATTCTATTCTATTCTATTCTATTCTATATTCCATTCAATTTTTAGTCAATATCCTTAAAATTTCCACTGTTCAATGCAGCACTTTTTTTTTTCTTTTCCTCTGCTCCTGTTTTCTGAGAAGTAGATTCAATCTCTCCAAGTAGATGAAGACATTGGTCTGAGTTTGTACAAGATTTTCTCACCTCCCATCTGGAATTAAGTAATGTAATAATATATCTGGGCCCAAACCATCTGTCCCAAGAACCTGCAACTAAATGCAGTAGCATAACCCACCAACACAAGCTTTATAACTATCCCAGAATATCCTCTCCCTCCACTGTTTCCTCTAAGAAGGAAAAAAATGAGTCGGAGGTCTTTCCCCTTTCCTGTAAGATGATTGATGGCCCAGGCTCAGGATAGCTAAGGGCAAAATAGACCACAGTCCAGAGTTCCAAATTAGGGAGTCCATGCAAGTGCAGAATAGGACTTTGTGGACTCACCAGTTTGCATCTGGAAGCAGTATAGCTACATGTTCTTGGCACCATGCCCAAGATAATATACCCTGCCCTTTGTGCGTGAACGTGACTATTCTCCTTCCAGGCCTGATTTGGCAGCTTATCCAGAACCACCCTTCTGGTTCTGGGGTTAACACAGGAGGAGCAAATCTGTCTGCAGCTGGCAGTGTGGACAGGCTTTCAAAGCATCTCTCTGGAACCAGGGTGGGAACCTGGGATGCAAAATCCCCTCCCCAGGCTTTCTACCCAGAAGGTAACACTTGTCTGAGCAGAGGAGAAAACATTCCTTTCCAGAGGTTGGTCCAAGTTTCTGGAACTAATTCTCACAGGAAAAGAAATGTTGAAAACCCCCCAACCGCTCATGTTGTCCTGCCTATCACATGCCGTTCATCCAACCCACTTTTCCACTAGATACATCCAGCACATTTATCACTCAGCTCTGCCACTCCTCCTCCCCAAAACTGTTACCCAAATGCAATGATATGCATGGAGTATCTCCTCACCCTGCAGAGAGATAAACTGCATATGACAGCTATTAGTTACATGACATCATGCTCTTTAGAAAGGCATTGGGGTATGAAGAGGAATGAGATTCTCCCTAGGATTTAATGGTATAGAAAGTGTCAATTTTTTAGTGTGGTGCGTTAGGGCACACAAAACCTGGGTTTGCTAAGCCTGTTTCCAGCCAGATCAACCTTGGCACATTAAACGCTCAATAAAAATATTGTTATGCTAGTTCATACTCTGAGTTATTGGTTAGAGTTTACACATCCTTGTGCCTTGTACTGTACTGAGCAGGCCATGCTAAACAAACACAAAATAATAACTGCAGACAAATAATGGCTTTCTGTTGGGAAGCATCATCTCAAAATTGCTGATGCATTTCACAGCAGGCTACTGATGACACGGGAGTAGCATTCTGGAGTTAAAAATACTTGAGGCTGCCCCTACCATTTCTAGCTCATTATCTGTCATCTTAGCCAAATCAAGCTTCCCTTGAGGAATATAGAAATGGGAGCTTTGCCTGAGGTGAGGTCTTCAGAGCTATTCCTGTTGATCACATTTTTGGCAGAGAGAAAAGAGCTGGGTGAAAGTTCAAGGGGAAGGAAAAGTTTTATTTCAAATTTGGAGCCCAAATAAGCTGAGCCAGTAGAGAACAAAACTGAATTTAAAAGCAAAAACTCAAGAGGTTCCTTTGACTTCACATGCACTCTGGGCTTTGGATAACTGAAACACAGAACTATACCTCAGCCAGGTACATTTGAAAGATTTGTGAACTTTGTACAATGTTTGATGAAACTGGGCTGAATTTCATCTCTGTAATGAAACATGGAAGCAGGTGAGTTCCATGTGTTTTGGAGATCTTCTCATAAATAGTTTGCATTGCTCTAATAGCGACAAATTTAGAAAACTACTTTACCAGATGTACTCAGAAAAAAAAAAAAAAGTAATATGAAGACCAGATAGAAAGCCTGAACACTGAGCTGACTGTTGTGCATTTCTGATCTTCTGAACCGAAACAGAGTTGCACAAGGCTGTGCCCAAACTGAATGCTGACAAAATAATTGTTTCTGTATTAAAGAAGTCCAGCTTCAAAAAGCAAGCAAGCAAGAAAATGAAGAAAGGAAAGGAAAGGAAAGGAAAGGAAAGGAAAGGAAAGGAAAGGAAAGGAAAGGAAAGGAAAGGAAAGGAAAGGAAAGGAAAGGAAAGGAAAGGAAAGGAAAGGAAAGGAAAGGAAAGGAAAGGAAAGGAAAGGAAAGGAAAGGAAAGGAAAGGAAAGGAAAGGAAAGGAAAGGAAAGGAAAGGAAAGGAGGAAGGAAGGAAGTGGCGGAAGGAAGTGGCGGAAGGAAGTGGCGGAAGTGGCGGAAGTGGCGGAAGTGGCGGAAGGAAGGAAGGAAGGAAGGAAGGAAGGAAGGAAGGAAGGAAGGAAGGAAGGAAGGAAGGAAGGAAGGAAGGAAGGAAGGAAGGAAGGAAGAACAATGTGAGGTTCTGAGTAATTATTTCTGCAGAATTTTAACAACCAGAATCATAAGGAGTAACAGTGAAAGCTGTCGTAAAATGAGTTCCCTTTCCTGAGAGTGTTTAAATGGCTATCTCAAATGGCTCACAGCAGCTGAGTATCTGGGCCATGACTTTGATATTTTAATTAACAGCATTTTCTGTTACAATCAGGTTTACCCAAAGAGAACTGATGATTCAAACAAACACAGTAAGAGGTTTCATACTTTGCAGACCTTGGTGTTCATAGTTAGTATTGGTATGTTGTGCTTATTATGTTTGATAGTTTTTAATGTGTTATGTGGGGAAAAGCCAAATCTCCTATTTATTTATTTGTGAGAAAGATGAAAAAAAATTTCCCAGAAGTAATTTTGGATAATTTTTTTTTGAATTTTCACTGCAAATAGAAAACAAAAAAAAATCCCCTCACTGAAACAAAACAAAATTAAACAAAAAACCCCCTTTGGGTAAACAGTGAGGATTTCTATTCAGAAAATCCTACATGCTTTGGAGACCTAAACCATACTGTTGGTACGACTCTCAGTTTCCTGACCAGTAAACATCTCATGTGACAAACCATAACACTTTTTTTTGATGAACTGACGTACTAAATTATGGAAATACCTACGTGTAATTTAAAAAGATGATGACACTTTCCGAAGTGGTAGTTTTGTATGTCTATAAATATCAGTATCTGTAAGCATAGATATTTCCAGTATAAATAAAATTTGTTAATTTGTTAATTTGTTAGTTTGGTTGCAACTGCGACTTTGATTGCAGTTCATTCCAGAAAATTCAAATACTTACTATGGTACAAATGGAATAATTTTTATCCCCTTCTATAGTCAATGGAGAGATTTAACATCTCCAGGGGTCAGTCTCAGGAATATATTGACTTTGAAGTGCTATTCAGCTGTCAGTGAAGCATAATATTAAATGAGGTAAGTCAGTAAGTCACGATCTTTCAGTATGCTTGCAAAATCAAAATAGCTCTATAAAAACTTACCCCTATTAACTCAACATTTAGGTTTTCAGTACTAAAAACTTTAAAGCTAGACACTGACAGTTATTTCATGAAAAATACATATATTTTTTGAAAATCTGTCATTGGAATGTCAGTAATCAGAACAAAAAATAAATATATTTAATACATTATTTACCCCAAAGAATTTATCAAGAACTGCTTCAGCATTGCTGCCACCTCACCACAAGGGTCTAATCCAATTCAAGGCCAATGTAGGAAATATAAAAAAATGCTGTGTATTCAAAATGCAGGTGTTCAGGGAAAGTAGAGGCTTTGGGTAGAGCAGGCTATTATGACAAATCAGGAGTAAGTCATACCTCATGGCTGCCCTTTGTGGGCAGCAGAAAATGTCTCTGCACTCTTTTAAATCACTGTTCAATACAGATTTCATCTGTACTGTAGGTATTGTTCATGAGAAGTCTGATATTTTTGTGATTCACTTCACATTGAATCCATAGCCCTGTGTCACAACTAAAATATTTGCAGAAAGAATGTGAATAGCCTGTAGGAGCATATTTTGAATAAATAGCAACCTTATGCAAAAAGAGCTAGGTTTTTCTACTCCTATTTGCACTGGTGATCATCCAGAAAAAAGCCTACTGTAAAGCTATACAGTGACTCCAGATTTACCCAAACACTGCAGAGCAGAATTTAACCCATTACCATAAATAATTACTAAATTATACTTAGTTATAGTGAAAATGGTACAAGACCTACCTGACTAACTCATATAAAATTTTCTACTAATCTTAAAAGTAATTCTGCTAGATTAAGGCAGGATTTGATTTTATGTCCATTCTCTGGAGGGTAGCTTCTCCGAGCCAGTCACCTTCTTGCTGCATTAGCAATTTTGAAATTTTAGGTATGAGAAAAAACTTCTAATTTGTAGTAAATGCATTTATGTGGTAACAAAGTTGCTGATGCATTAACATTTTGCAGAATATTATCCGCAAAGGAATTGTGTTCTGGTATTAAAAATAATTTGAGACTGTCCCTGATATTTGTTGCTCATTATCAGTATGCATTGCCAGTTCCTCGTTCCTCAAAAAAATTTAAATCCTACCTTGGGAAAATGAGGTAGGTAACATATGCGATGGCTGATGACATCATCTGTAAGTAATGACTATAAATCTTGAGTGAATTTGTAAGTACAAATGTACAGCTTGGAAGGTGCCAGATTTCACGCCTGCATACTTAGAGCCTGCAAATTCATCTCATGAACTTGGGGAACATCATTTTCAGCCAGAATGTGCTCAACTACACCTTGATGAAGCCAGACCAGAAAAAAAATTAAACCTCTACTAGAAAAAATGTAATATTTTACAGAATAATAATTTATATGTCAAAGGTTTCATTAAAGTCTTCATCTAAGCAACCATTTAATATTTTGGATACAATTTAGAAATTAACCTTATGATATAGCAGCAAGAATTTTCTTTGCATGTCAAGTGCAGTATGAGTGAGTGTTAACAAAGCACTAATGCCATTTGGATGGGATAAGTCCAGTTAGTGTTTCCAAACCTCTTAAAAGCACATTCTAAACTATTATATTGCCAATTAAGCAGCAAGGCGGAAAATTCTTGTCTTTCTGTTGGCATAGAAAGAGTCTAAGTTTTTTTTTCTCATAACTTTAAAAAAAGTAAGAGAAAATTTGAGCTTTACCTCAAAAGGTTTGTATTTCATATACAATTCTGTGTGCATTTAAAGAGGTGCTTATTAAATAACTTGAACACTGGGGCAAAATAATGTCACATGGGAGAAAACTGGCAGAAAACCTGGTCCAAAAGAGGCTGGAAGGTTCAAGGAATTGGTAATGAAATCCTTAGATTTTACTAGTCTACTTTGATCCGATTCTTGTCCGGCTTTGGTCATAGCCATTAAGCTTTTCTATTGGAGTATTTCTACTGCAGCCAAGCAGCAGAGACTCAAATCCACTTCAGAGTCCCTCACTAAGCAGGGGTACTGTTTGGATTTAGGGAGAAAGTGGAGGTTTATCTCAGATAAATGCTGTCTAAAACCTCTCAAGTTGCATAAATGGAAAGAGTGTCTGATGTCAATCCCAGTGTTGTTTCCAGGGTACAGGTGCCCATCTCCCCACTGCTGTTCAACAAATAAACTCTGATTTAAATGATTTTTGAATGCCCAGTTTTCACAAAGTATCTCAAAGGCCATGTAGGTTCCTAAATTTCTGCTGACCCTCTAGTCCCTGACTAGCTTGTAGGCCAATGGGGTTGCATAGAAGCTCTTGTGGGCTTGTGACCAGTCCATATTATTGTAGCACTCTGCCCTTCCACTGTGGCATCACCAGGATGTTTCCACGTTTACACAAGAAATTCCTCCTGTTTGAGAGCTGACTTGGGCAGTAAAGCTCAACTCAGATTATTACACTCAATTTTTGTTCAGCACTCAGATCCAGGAACAAGTGTCCCAATTCTTAACTAGGCTCTGGAAGCCCAGGCCTTGCTACACCAAAATTCACTGAATTTTGGAAAAAAAAATCTCTTTGGATGAAGTTATAGATTCACAGTCAAACCCCGAACCTGCTAGTCAAGGGCATTAGAGATTTTTTCTTGCCTATTCCCTCTTTCTGCCCTTGAAGGGAAGTGGAAGAGTCAGTGTTTGTAGTTGTCCTTGTCTCCAAGTTGCTGGCCCAGCTGAATAACAGCCCAACAAACTGACCAACCAAACTTTTGGCTTTCCTCTTAATGACTTCTCTGATCTGACACAACACCAAAGCACTTATTCCTTCACTAGAGATCTTTCAGTGGACTGCCATTTTTGGACCATAATTTGATTTGGGGTATTTATATTGATCTGAAGACACCAACCCAGAAGATTCTGTGATTCTGTGAAAAATTTAAAAGAGCTTATTCTCAAATAATAGCTCAGAGACATATTGAATGAGAAATTTTGGGTTGATGAAATGAAACCATTTTATAGAAATCTGAATGAATTAATTAATAAGGTCAATTAGTGTCCCAATTCCTACCTGCTCAAAATAATAAATCAAGTATTCAAATACATATTACATGCATATTTCATTCCAGTGTGGAATTTGATTTTCTATAACAGATTTGCTCCCAACTACAGTTTCTTCAGCTACAGTTCTGTGCTGATTTATGACATAGTAAGTCCTGGTCTTGGTACAGAACTTTTTGAAAATCTACACTTGGAACAAGTAAGAGAGAGAACATATAGTAGGAGAGCACATGAATAAATTAATTCTGACAATGGAAGTCAGGAACAAACCAAGAAGACATAAACACATTTATTTTGAAACTTAAATGAATATTTTCAACAATTATAAATAAAATAATTAACATCTTATACCACATCTTGTGCAACAAACAGTCAACATCCATGAATATTGGGTTATGGAAATTCATCCTAAAAACCATGCCACATTGTTTTAGTCATTCCATTATATTTTATGCCTTTCTGTTGGCCTTCCTCCCACTGTTAGTAATCTGGATCCAAGGAATAATCTCTAGGGAACCATGTGTTTGTTTGGAGGGAACTGTTTTTTCCTCACATGTGGACCTTGAATGTTAAAACTCCAAACAATCCCTCACAGCATTTGAGTCTGAGCTAAAAAGAACAGCAACAGCTCTTCTCAAGGGAAGAAGGTATTTCAGCTGAATGAACAGCTTGAGGTAAGACATCCAGTTTTGCCCAGTTCCAGAAGAACATTATCAGGAAAACGAAGTCAGAAAGCTGAATTTTGCCACCTCATCAGAACTATCATTCAGTGACTAATTTTCCCAAAGAGTAGAACACTACTTTTAGCTGTTTTCAGAAATACCTGATAGCTGACGTCTTTCCTATTATCCTTGCTAGTGACCTCATGGGCCATCCATAGTATTTTCTTTAGGGATACCAGTAAGTCCTGCACAGTGAGGAACCTTCTCCATCTCTCGGTAGACATTATTAAATAAGGGTAAACCCACTATCAACATTTGTACAGCACAGGAAATGAGGCAGAATTATTCAGGAAAAAAAAAATCCTTGTAGGGCCTTACAACAATTGTCATCCAAACTTTTGGGAAATCCCACCATTGTACATGAAGAAGAACCTCGCAAGGCTCATAGAACTCAGATTCTTTGGGTTAATTTTTCCCAGATAATTTTGCAATGACATCCTTTTTAAAAATTTTGCCAGAAGTATTATTTGTATAGTATTACCTTTCTTTTAGCAGACAGTTTATGTACACCTAGTCATTTGCCCCTTATATCTGCTGTTTCACATAGTTATTTCCACCAGAACATAAGCTACACTTCAATATCTTATTTTCTAAAGTATTTCCACATATGATGGGTTCAAGAGAAATTAAAGCATGAATATTTCTAAGGTTCTCACAAAATTAAAATATTATTTTTGCCTAAAAATTAATTTTAAGAAAAATAGTTTTTTCTGCACTATATGAATGTCTGTGCAAGCATACAGCTATGAGAGAAACTGCTAGCTCCTGTTTAGATAAATAAAACCTTATTTTCATTGACTCACATTGTAGAAGCATTGAATTAAAGCTTTTCTCTGTTAATACCATTTAGTGACTCAAATTATAAAATAAAAATGCAATAATGAAAACCTATTTTAAATGATGCATTTTGATATAATTTTATGCACTCACATTTAAGTGTTTCTGCAGGTTTGTGCATTCGGAACATAATGCTGGAAAGAGTTTGCATAGATTTTCCACTGCTCGCTTGCAGCCACCAGCAGCCTGAACACACAGAATCAAAGAATCATTTTAGGTTGGAAAAGACCATCTCATATTTCAGAAGTCCTTGTTGCATTTGCCACTCATTCCACTGAGAATACATATGTGGTCTACCAAGGTAAAAATGTTAAATTGCTACACGTTACAACAATTCCAATGTTAAATGTTCCAAATACAATTCTAGAGGGAAGAGAAAGCAGTTACCCTCTCTCTTTTAAATGGATTAACATATCCAATAAGCCCTTTTCCCCCCTCACGTTTGATTGTAAAGTTCTACAGTACAGTGTGGTTCTAGCTGGCTGTAGGCATTGCTTGCTGACGGCAGCATCACAAACTCCCTAGCCTTGAGTTTGGTTTGCAGCCTGGTGAGGTACAGATTTAGCCAGCCAAGCCTTGACATCACTGGAGTTATGGCAGGACAGATTTGTTTATCCTGTCTCCCTCAGAGGGATTTCAGTCAACCTGACAGTTTTGGACCATGTATCTGGGCTCAGATTCCCTGTGGAGCTGAGCTCCCATGGACATGAGATGCCCAACCCCTCTGACACTTGAATATTTAGACTGTGACGGCACAAAATCAGCATCAGAGAAGAATTAATTTGTTATAAAAATATATGGGAAGGGGCTTTTATATACATTTTTGGGACCCACCCAACTTTTACTGCTTGTTATAGCATGGCATGCATGTCACTATGCCAGCTCACTCATATGACCTGCTCGTCAAACAGACATGTCATCTGAGATTTTCTTCAAATGTCAATTTTCACCATCTAAAATGTTTTACACAAAGCAAACTATTTGGAAGAGATCTATTACTTGCAATGAAATTTTCAATGTCATACATGTGATTGACTGTCTACAGATATTGGTTTGAGATGGGTAAAGAAAGGACTTATATGTAGATTCAAGCTTGTATTTTAACCACCATGCTTTTACAGCTGGGACCAACTCAGTCAAAGAATGGAAGTCTTGAAACAGTCTGACCACCCTGGGGATTCAGATTATTTAGAGAGAAGGTAGGACAACAAGATGCTGGGTTGTGAGGAATCTGTCCATTCAGGGTACTCCTAGACAAAAGCTCTTGTAAAGGTATCATAAGAGTGTGGAAAAAGGAGATTAGCATACTCCCACAGTCCTGCCACCTCAGGACGTTCCAATAATATAGGATGCTGACCTAGAACCATTTCATTTTAATTCTGAAAACTCCAAGTTTTATCTAATTTCCATAACAGAATGACTTAAATTTAAGTCTTTAAAAATGCAGTTTCAGTAAAAAGATTCAGATGGCATAATACAAAACAATGTTTGAAAGCTCAGGTGAAAGTCACCTGACCAAATGTAAAAGCTTTCTCTCTGTATCTTCCCCAAGCTCCCTTCAGATTCAATGGAGCAAAATAGATGGTTTACTACAATTCATCTTAGGCATTTTAGACATTGACTTTAGGATAAACTGAGTTGCACTTTAGCAGGGTCTATTTCTCCCCACTGACTAGAAGGGGCCTAAAGTGATAAGCTCAGATGTGCATGTCTAGACTGGAGATGTTTATAGTTAGGTGATTGAATCCCATTTGTTCAATCTACTACAGTCAGTGAAGTACAAAATTTATTTACCCCACATGTCATTGTTTTAGTGAGACTGGATAAACCCAAACCTTGTATTATTTTTTGATCTATCTTTTTATGGACACTGTTGGAAACAAATGCTTGAAGAGATGGACCCTATGTCTGATATTGTGCTCCTCTAGGACTAATCTCAACATAGCGAACATAAAAGGTAAAAGGAAGGAAAAATAACTTAAACTTTGAAATCTAACAAAGTGACCATCAAAAGAAAGGACTCTAGACTTAGAGCTAGAGAAAAAACAGGCTTACCAGATAAGGAAAAGCTAAACAATTTAGACTGAGCCTCTTATGACCCAGTTCAAATATTTCTGGTGGGTTACACAAAGCTGATCTACTGTGTACTACATAAAGCATAAAGTTTAAAAGGTATGAGGAAAATGCAGTTAAAAGAGCTCATAAATGACCAAAGGTTTGCAAAGCACACTAGAACTATAAAAAAGTAGGTTTTAGAAATGCAGTATTTCTAGTTATTATCTACAGTTGCCTGCCATAGCAAAAGGGATTATGCTCTCCTTAATGAGAGAGCATACCAAGTGTTTAAGAAACTTAATTTGAACTTGGAATAAGTCCAAAACTTAGGTGACTGAATTTTTATATTGAAAGCTACAATGAAAGAGGAAACAATGAGAAATCGAATAATTTTATATGATATGCCAAGTAGTTTATAGCACATTAAGTGATCATGTAAATGTCACAGAGAGCTCACATTGTCATAAGAAGAACATAATTTATCCTTTTGTGTCTGAGGTAGGAAGGATGGGAAAACTCATGTTTCATCCAGGAACTGTGTAGACTTTTTATATTGAAATACTGACCTCCCTTGTGCTCCTGGATCTGTGTTGTGAAATTTTGTGTGACTGAGTAAGCCACGTTACGTTCTGTATCGAGGCCTGGGAAATACGAAAGGACTGTTGTTTCTGAAAACAGAAAAATGCTGTAAATTTTTTTATTCTGTTCAACAGAGCAAACACAGTTTTAAACTTCCCCGTAAAATGTTACTACACAAATATTTTCACAAGTAACCCACATGCCAGGTAAATAATTATAAGTCTTTGTCCAGTTTTACATGATTCACTCTTTCTTTTGAAGATAGGAGAACATATGAAGATCTTTCTTACAATCCATTTAAGGGCTTTAGAGTGAAGAAAAATTCTGTACCTCCATGTGGAATAACTGCAATTTAGAAAAAAATAAAACCAAAGGCAGAGCAGAGCCTGTAGTGTGTCCATTAGCACAAATCTCACTGGCAAAGATCTCTCCTGGAATTAAAATCCCATAATTTAACCTAGTGATCATCCATCCTTTTTAGGTGTTGTAGTCCATCTCATTTCTAACTGCCACATTTGGAAAGCAATTTGAAGCAGAACTTCTTCCACTACTACAATATTCTTTTCTCTAATGAGCTGTCTCTGTTTTGTGCCAGTAACAGCTCTGGTTTGTGGTCAGCTAACATACTATTCATAGCTACTATATATCCCTCCTGGGATCCATTTCTATATTCCCAGCACATCTACTGACAAAAGAATTTTAGGTGGACAAGGAACACTAGATATGGCCTTTTTTCTAAAAGAACCCTGACAAATGGTCAATGCATTTCATTTAGGTTTTATGCAAAAACATATAATACAGATTGAGGAACTGGTAAATAAAAAGGAGAGAAAAATGCAGAACAGAGCTTTTCTTAAAAATACTAAATATTCCTTCCCATTAGGAGTGTCCAAATATTTTAAGTTATTTTATGGTGGAGGCAGAAATATTTAGTGTACTGAAATATTTAGGGCAGAAATATTTAGTGTAGTGTATTTAGAAATATTTAGAGTAAAGCAAAGATCAAAAAAGAAAAGGTAGAAATTGGAGTTTATTCCGTGTAGACTTATATTTATTTGCATAAAATGTTTTAAAATTTATATTTACAATTTTAAATTATAATTAAACAACGGTATAAAAATTATATGCAAGTCATAGTATCATTTATATACTTGGGAGTCAAAGTAGTGAAATGCCAGCTTAACAGTTTCCCATGTCTCTCCCAATCTTTAATAATGTGGTCTTAAGGTTCATCTAAGTCCTCTCAGGCAAGCAACTTCTGCAGCATAAAACTAGAAAGCCATAAATTAACCCTATTTTATACAAGCTCATGTTTTTTAGCCCTTTTAGCCTCTGCTTATTGTTTTGACTGCTATAGTTAACACAGGATGACCTTTCAGAATTACTATGCAAGAAATAATACATTAGAGTGAATTTTTCAATAATATCTAGAGCCTTAAAATTGTTACAGTCACTACCGGCTGTACTGTGAACAATCTTCATATAAATGACTGTACTTGCATTGAAAGGTAAACTACATGCTGGTATTTGGAGAAAATGTAACATTTATATTTAATTTTCAAAGATAATGGAGTCACCTTTGACTGAAGTATGGGTTTGGTTTCCTACAAAACAGTCTTGTTACTTGAAACTAAAGTGAACAAATCAGTGAATGCTTGGGACAAAGACATT
Organism: Motacilla alba alba; assembly: GCF_015832195.1. Taxonomy (NCBI): domain Eukaryota; kingdom Metazoa; phylum Chordata; class Aves; order Passeriformes; family Motacillidae; genus Motacilla; species Motacilla alba. Next base: position 11,108,604 of record NC_052018.1, read on the forward strand.
TTGGTTAGGGTGAATGTACATAAAGAAAAGAAACCCATTCCTTCAGCTTCAGAAACAAACCCCAAAGTAAAGGAGAGGTACCGTTGAGTAAATTGTAGCACACAGTAAACAAGAACAAGTCCTTATTTTTATTAAATCAAAGGCTATGGTTTTACTGGCAAGCGTTGCAGGCTTCTATCTTCTCGACAGGCGCAGTTCTTCAGATATTTCTCCAAGTTAGGCAGCATCAACTGTTCGCCTTTCCCCCATTTGGATCTGATAGTTGAGTGTTAATCTGTAACAAATTCCTATATTGTAGAAGGTTGACATGATTATTTCATAAATCATAGAGATAGAGCTAAAAAAGGCAACAAAACCCACAAACTATCTCTTAAAGATTCAGAAGTAGGTGACCCCTTTTCCCTGTGGACCAGCTGGGTGGCCGCCAGCACACACTGCTGGTTGGGGATCTGCTCTGTCCCCTGAGGTAAGCAGAGTGTTGTGGAAAAATAAGAAAAGTTTTATAAAAAAAAAAGAGTAACAAGCACACAAAAGTGCTCACACTCTGCACTTGACCGAGGATAGTATCAGTACTCAACATTATAATAATATTTCATTAAAAGCAAGGAAGTTAATCTCCTTTCTGTGTCTGAATTAATCAGCCAAAACAGGAAACAAAACTGGCAGGACACTGGATGTTTGTGTGCCACTTCATGAGGCCTCCCTAAACCAACACCAAGAGAACATGGCTAACAATTTTGCTAATTAAAACAGTAATAACTGTTCGGATTTTGCATATTTAGCAACTGAAGCTACTAATGTGGGATCCAGCCTGCAGAACCAAATATGAAGTTAATTAAATATCTAACAAATGTTTGTGAAGCTACAGAAAGAAAAGCATTCAGTTTTTCATTTCCTTTATTATGTCCCCACCCTATGAATCTCCCCCAGGCCCATTTCCTTTTCTTGTTCAATTTGAACAGCAACTTTCCCAAGAAGCTTTATTAAAGAGTTGGGTTTTCAAAGGAGCTTAAGAGATTTGATCACTCAATCGAAGCTCAATTGCAAAGAGATGTAAACAACTCATTTAACACATTTCATCTTACCAAAATCAGTCAATGATTAAAAATATTAAATAGCTGATAATAAAAACAATACATATGAATTATAGCCATTAAAATTTAAAAAAAAAGGAAAAAGAAAAAGAAGATCTTTTTCATCACACTGCTTACTTCAGGAGATCTTTCTCTCCCTCTCATACCATGAAAGCCAAAACAGATGGCAGTTTTTGTCCAAGCTTGGCCAGACCTCCAACTGGAGACCAAGTCAATATTTCTCTTGCACTTGTCCCAGGGACAGAGAGCAGCCTGTTTTCATTAATGGAGCCACTATTGAGATACCCCTGGGTAATCAGATGGAGGTCTGGTTATAATTACAGACGAGACGCTGGGATGATTACTTGAATGTAGGAGCAAGGGTAACAGTTGCAACGAACTCATTGCTGTGAGAAGGGTTAGGAGTGCAGGTGCTTTCTGAGAATCTCCACCGCACTCATACCAACCAATTGGGTTACAGCTGTCAGGTATCTGTCAGCTCCAGCCTGCACAAGCTCTTCTCTTGCTTCTGCTATGTTGCTTGTAGTTTCTTTTAATATTAGAAGATGGTGCTGTAGAATCATGGAGAATGACCCTTTAATGTATTTATCAAGGTTGTTCTATAGGACAGTGAAGTAGGAAAAAGACACAGCCTAGAAGTGTCATGGCACTATCACCATCTTCTAATCCTCTCTCCTGTGCAATACAGGAATCCAAACAGCTAGTACTTTTAATTCTTTTAATGTGTATTGTTTAATTAATTCTTTTCTCTCTGAGAAAGAGGAGTTACTTTTCCATGTGGACATCTTATCTACTATAAAATTTTAAAGTAACAGGTACATGCATATTTTAAGTTCATTTTCCTATATTTCAAGGTTTTCCTAATTTCAAGACTTCTCTTGGTTTAGCCACACTTTTATCAAACAACTTCAACATTTTTCAGAATAAAACCTGTAGTCAAGTGGTAGCATCAGATGAATATCAGCAGGCTGATATTAAAAGCAGTTTATGATTTTCAGACTTGAACTGAAGTGGCTGTAGTGCCACCATCAAATGATTTGATTAAATGATTAAATAAAGCATATTATGAGGAGTTATTTTCTTTACTACACTCATTCGACAGCCTAAATAATTTCATTTCAGATAACTAATTTAATGGATTTTTTGCAAGCACTGAGTGGTGGTATCTGATTTAGCTTTCTGGAAAGTAGTGGATTTGGTGAATATTTCTGGAAACCACATCTTTCAACCTGTCTTGAACTAGACTAAATTTTAAAGTGAGAGAGAAAAGTAAAAAATGGAAGACCAAAATTCAGACACAAAATGGGAGACCAGTTCATTAGTTTAAGGTTTGAAAACAAGGTGTATAGCTTTATCCATCTGTGGCCATTCTATGATAGAGATCACTATACAAACAGCTGTCCAAGACAGGAGGATGCGGATTCTTAGGTAGATGTTTAACTCTCACCATACACTGCAAAGTTTCTTGGAGAATTAGTCAGCTCAAAATCTGTGGCTTGCTAAAAAATAGCATTTTAAACAGCTGCTTGTTATGAAATTTTGTTTGGTTTTTTGTCTATTTTTTTTAATCAGCCAGTTAGTAGGCACAAAGGAGTGGAAAAATCCACTTGCTGGAAAATCCTATTATATCTGAAGGTGGCTTATGTGTCTGTTTCAAAGCTGCTAAGATATATATAGAGGGTCAATCATATATTCTTTCCTTACTTTAGTGCATGTCACCTCTCTCCCCAGATCAAAAGCTAAAAAGTGCTGCTCTCTATACCACAAATTGTTATTCTATATTTAAATTAGGATGAAAAATCCAGAGAGGGCTATCTGATTTATTTTTTTTTTCATTAGTGTCATTTGCATGGTCACTTCTTCAAATGCAGTCAAAGTTAGTGAACAAGGAGGGAAGATAAGGGATGATATTTGGTTTCCCATATTTCCCTGCTGTTTGAACAAGGATCTTGCCTTCCAGGCAAACAGAAGCCACAAAGTTTCCCTGAGTTGCCCTCCAGAAGTTAATAAACACTTCTGCCAAAATCAGGCAAGAGGCCCCTTGCAGGCACGTAGTAAAGAGAACAACCCCCAAAACCCTAATGCAGAGGAATCACGTTCTAAATATACCAAAAATGGGTTAGAGACCTCAAAAGAGATCAGCTCAGTGACAAAATCAGGAATAAAATCTGGATCTACAGATTTCCAGCAATGTCTGTCCTGCTACTAGCACCAAATGGATTGCTTTGGTGAATCCATTCCCATATGAGTTAGTCAGCTGAAAAAATATGAAGGACAGAAAGAAATAAGCCTAAAATCTACTCTGGGGTAAATTAAATGTAGAAATTTCTTCACTAAATGTAGAAAACTAATTTTCAATTTAATTGAAGTGAACAAGCTAGAGACTGAGTAGTTCTGCAGTCAAACAGAGAGGCATAAAGTAGAACAGCACTTATTTAGAACAAAAACCCATGAAATTCTTGCTTGCCACAGGTCCTGAACACTCACACATTGCCCTTGACTGATTGAGGCACCAGTGGCTCTGAGCAGAGCCCAGTGACGTCCGTCCTTCCGCAGGGCTGGACAGACGCCGTCCTGCTGGACGTACATCGAGTTCCATGGACACACTTCCTCTGTTCTCAGCACTCACGTGTGACTCAGAAGGAAAGTATTGATAGTGGATGTGGCAGCAGATTGCACATGGCACTGAACTTCACACATCAGGCTCGCTGGGAGATATTGCCACCTATTGTTTTCAATCTTGATTGCATTGCTTTCTTAATAACTAATTGGGCTTGCTGCATTTTAACAGTGCTCCAGATGGAAACTTTACGAGATGAAAATCTGCATTTTGTTATTGCAATTAAATAGTCAGATGATTTTCAAGAAGTAAGTCGTCTTTATCTATATTCATGTGTTTTTTAGCAGATGTTTCTTGAATATTCAAATTTTGATCGGACCTGTAGAGACAAACTTCTGTCAAATTTCATAGTATTTTCCCTCCTAAAGTTCTAGACAGCTTTTTATATTTTATCTTTCATATGAAAAGCTTCCCAATTAGTTAGGAAAGTGTATGAAAATGTATGTTTCTACTTCTTTTAGAAATAATCAAAATCTGTCATGCTAAACTGTTTTGTTTGCTCTAGAGAAAAATATTAAAAAAGACATTTTTAGTAGATATAAGTATTTGTTTTTCTTTTGGGCAGTTTATTGCAATACAGATCCCTAATAACCAAAACGTTTCAGAAGTTTATCTTGGTTTTGTTGAATTGCTTTTGTCAGAAAGAAGCCGGTAAGAGGTTTGACTACCCAATATATATCTTTAAAATTATGCCTATATTAAATTAAAGACATTCAAAAAGGAAATTACCTAAAGATTCCCTGAAATTTAAATGACATTTTATAAATATGGAATATGAAAGTCTAAACATTTTGTTCTCAAATAAGATCACAAATATTTGTCACAGCGCTTTTTTTCCTGTTACTGAAAAATTTAATTATGTGTCTGATTTAATGACCTGCTTTCTCTGATCCTTGTTGTATGATTAGATGTTATTCAACTGCATCTGTCTTAAACTGGCTTGAAGGCTTAAACACAGCAATATCAGGGTATGGAAAATCTAAATAAAAATCCTGATGCAACTTGGAAGCTGCTGGTGGAACAGGAATGTTACCCACGGGGGAATTTCCCTATCAGTTATTGAAGCCACTGTCCCAGTCTCTACGAGAGGCACTTTGGTCTGCACAGTTCCCAAAGAAGGGGATGTGATATCAGAACTGCTTCATCAAGACATGAGACCCAGATTATCAGAAGAAAATGTGGCAGCTGGTTGCACGGGTTGTTCCAGCAGAGCAGCCTGTTTTGTGTCACCATGAAGCCATGCTGTGGCACTGAGAAAGGCCAGGAGTCCCGAGGGTCACCACAGAAAATAAGTTTTGTGAAATGGCACAGTGGGAAGAGGTTTTAAAAAAAAATCCCGAACAAAAAAACCAAAAATGTTATGCACAGAAAGAGACAGAAAAAGACCAAACAACTGTCCTCTGTGTTCCTGATAAAAATGTCAAGTGCAGTTGTTGCCATAGCCAAGCACAACTACAGAGCTCGGAGACATAAGTTCAGGAATATACAGAGCATTGTCAGACATGACTGGACAAATTAATTCTGAGCATTAGACAGAGACCAAATGGTATTTATTAGCTCAAAATTCAGTTTCGTCTTGATGTTACTCAAAATCCTGTTCAAGCTCTTTCATTCACGTTAATGGCATTGCAGTTCATCCTCTAATAGATTCATTATTCCAACCCCTAGTAACTTTCTTTCAAGGCTAGTTGATCCTCTGTTGATCACCAGTTTACAGAAAACTGCTGTATCATTTTTAGAATCACTTACAGATGAACTGTAGAAACTTTAATTAATAGGCAACTCAAGATTTGTAAGCTTTATATAGAAGAAAGATGCTAAACAATGGAATTGTACTGCTTGTAGAAAGCAATTGGAAAAGAAATTTAGGTTAAAATAAACCACCAATCAACTTTTTGTTGATCTACAGAATTAGTGGATGCTTCAGCTCACAGCATCTTCAGATCATGGCTTTCGAGAAAGAGTGCATTAGTAAAACATAAAATAATTCAGTTATAATTTAGTTATATAGCAAAATTAGAATAGCTGATTTAATTGTTTCTCTGCCACAAACTTTTCAGAACAAAATAGCATCCCATAAAAGGAAGAAAACCTCACAGAAGGTTTTCCTTAGTTTTGTCATATTCATCTCAGAACACTTAGAAAGCGTAACATAATAGTAGCTGAAATCAGAGGCAATAAACTTGTATGACTTCATATCACTTGGGAATGGCATTCAGCCATTCTCTTACAGCCTTCCATGGTAAATGTTTTAAGGCTTTCTTTTTAAAAATTGCAAACAAGTGCATACATTGGTGACTTTTGCATTAAAAAATCAACCAAAAAATTACAAAAACAGAACAAAAGAACAATTATATATATGTATGCATTTAATTTTGGATGCTAAAATGAAAATTAAACTTAATTAGACTTATCTTTATGCTTATAGGAACACTGTGTGAAAATGTATAACCGGCTTTATAGAGAGAAGCAAATGCAATGGGTTTTGCATCTCTTGATACACTGAGAAAATAAAATAAACTTTGTTTAGTGTAGTGGGTTTCTTTTAGGCCATAATTAACTTTTTAAAATTTCCAACAGAAAATAGAAAGTGAGGGCTAAATTGATCAAACTCAATGGGAGGGGGTAGCACTAATTCTCTCCTACCCAGTAGCAGAGGTTTGCAGAACACAGCCAAGACATCTGGAGCTGCCTCAATTCTCTAATTTGTCTCAGGGCTTCAAAAGCCATCTCACATCTCTTCCAGAAAAATGCCTCATCTTACACAACTACAGGGCACAGGGGTGGGAGGAAGACATGATGTTATGAAACTGAGAGTGGGTGGGTTTGAACTGAAGTCACCAGCAAGCAGCTGGGTATCTTCGCTACTGAGTCAGCTTCACTGAGGCTGAAAACACTCAGGATGGAGTTAGATCTTTACATGCATTTAAACGATCATTAAGAGAGGGCAAGAGAGTGAAAGTGACTTTTTGGCCCAGCAATTATCCATGTACCCAGGAAATGTTGAGCTGTGCTTTGGGACACATATTATTGTCCTTTTGGGATACATATTATTGTCCTTGGTGAGATAGAACTGTCTTATCAACAGAAGGAATTTGTCTTTTTGGTAATGTATTAGATGGTATGATAAAACTATTAAAATTTCCAGGTTGAGGGAAGTGAGAAAAGGTATTTTGTGACCAGACCAGAATATCCTGTCTGTAAGATTTTGGATATAAATGTGGCACCTTATTCTCCTCTGACAACTTCACTCTTCCATAAATGTGTATATGGTAGGATTTTCAGTTTCCAGTAAATTCATAACAAATCTAAATTTAACTAGAAATCCTGCATTGCTCCAGTCTGAACCATTTCCCACTCTCTTCACAAACACTTGGCCTTGGCTTATCCTTGGTATAGCCCCTATCAAATCTGACGTCGGATTGTTCAGTCAACTGTCACCATCACTTCACTAATGGTGCCAGTTCTTATCATCATCACAGATGCCTCTGCACCCTCTCCCACTTCCCCTTACGCTTGGGAAGAAATTCTCACTTTCAGTCAGGCTAGTGCTGTTTTTTCTGTCCTTAAAACCCGCTTCCGGTGAGATACCAGCATTGTGGATATTAATGCATACCAAGATTATGCTCTAATGTTCTTTAGGGTTTTCAACATATAACTGTAATGGAATTAATAAGTAGTGATAGATCTTATATTGAGAAGGGTAAAAATTCTCTTACAGGAAGGTGAATCCCTGCTTATTCCTAGAATTGTATATTACAGCTTAGCAAAAGGACCATTTAACACCAAAACTCCCTGGTTTTTTGTTGGTTTGTTTCTGGTTTTTTTTTCCCCAGGGGAGAATAACTTACAGAAATGTCAAAGCATGTGCAATGTCAGAAATACAGTTTAGCCAGGTAGACAAACAAAACCTAAGAATATGACGATGAATAACCAAAATTATAACTTTTTAACACACTTCACTGATTCAGGTGAATATTGTGTAAAGACAAACATATTTCAGACACTTTGATATCTCCATATGATTTTACTTAGAAAAAAAATTTGTATGCAAAAAGTATTTTGAAATGTTGATCTAATTTAGATGGAAGTGAAAAATTAGGTTTTCCTACAAGGCTTACTTTCCAGTTTCTTAAGGTTAGAACAACCTGGTATGTTAAATAGGGGCTGAAGTGGTCTGGAAAGAGGATGTGGAAGCATGACCATAAAGCCTTGAGATCCTGTTACAGATAAATCTAATAGATATTAACAAGGATGTTCTTTAAGGTTCAAAGCCATGCTTGTAAGTTTGGACTAAGAAGTACAATGCAAATGGATGAATGAAATGCGGAGGGGTCATAAAGCTTCTGTGTCTGGCCTCAATAATTTAGAAACCATGAGCCATGCAGCAAACAAAATAATATTTTTTCATTACAAAAAAAATGAAAATGAGGCCATCTGTTGTCTTAGTCATTAGGTCAGACTGGTGTCACATTTTATTACTATTTCTTCACAATCTGAAACTTGACATGTCCTTTCATCTCTCTCCTTTTGAAATTAAAACACCTTGTCACAAGTTCGGGAGCCGGACCTTGAGAAGGAACACAAGACTGAAAAGTCAAGATCTAAACAGTCTTTTAGGAGCAACGCAGTGACCCCTTCAGCAAGTGAGAAAGACACTTAACAAGATCATCACACACTTGCTGTTCTTCAGAGCAGGGTTTTCTGCCGCATGCATCTCCAGTTGCCAGCTGCTTTGGAGGCGGTGTCTTTTGTTCTGAAGCAATGAACAATAATAAGGAAGGACAGTAGGGAAAGCTCAGATTTTCTTGAATCTTCTTTGCTCTCTCTCTCTTTTATCACCACTAAGCAATTGGAGAATTGGCAAAAGCTGAGGATTATTGTATGGATGGCTCAAATGACCTCTGGGGATGGAAAATGATTAAGATGTAGATTTTCTGTGTCAGATCAAAGAATAAACATCAGTGGCTATGCAAATGCTAACGTCGGTTTAAAGTAAGTTTTAAAATATGTCTTCAATATGGTTTTGTTCTTTAGCAAATATTTTTAAATATTTATACAGAATGCTTGTATCTGGTCTGTAGGAAAACTGCGAAACATCATAGATTGAGACAGTCTATGGCACAAACATCCCAATCATGAGAAATAGCTTCTTGAGAATTTGTTACTGCTACTCTTATAATTATCCTAATTTGAGCCAGGATTATACCAGTCAGAGAAAGTAAATTTTCTTCGTTACTCCATTTTAGCATTTCTAGCTTTATGAGACCTGAAAATTGACTTGTTTATGAGGCATGGATCCCTTTCCTTCTAACTAGATGAAAGGTATGGTTTGGCAAGTGAGAAAAAAAGTCAACTGCCTTTCTTCTTAGATTTATGGAAACATTGATAGACTTCAACAGAAAACATAGTATTTGACAATATGTCCTCAATAGTGTTTTTATCAAAGCAATTGTTACATAGAACCTCTTTCACTACATGATTTAGAGATATTTTAAATATCTGATTTTTCTTTTTTTTTTTTTACTTCAAGTAACTTTTACAGAAACTTTGTAAATTTCTGTAGAACACTTGCTTTTAAAAGCTTCAGGACCATTTCAATTAGAAACCATTCATCTACAGAGTATAAAATGTCTTCACTTAAAATTGTATTGTAGGAAAACAGATTAAAACTATCTGTGCCTCTTTTCCCTCAAAACCATTAAGAATTTTGAAGATTCAATTAATTTTGCATTTAATAATTCTTCATTCTTTTTACATTTTATAAACAGGCAAATTCTGACATAATATAATGGTCAGTTAAAATAAAAAATGCCCAGCAAATTGGGCATGAAACAGTCCCACAGGTTGCTCTATATCTGACTAAGAAATTATTTTATTAGAATCAGCCAAGCAACTGTGTCAGCTCTTTTTCTAAGTGCTAATTTTCTAAGTGCTAGAAAATTTAATTCCAGAACTTGCATGTGGGCGTTGCAGCTGCCCAGCTTGCCTCAGAGTGGCAAGATTTAGAGTCATCAGAGGAATAAATCATCACTTTTATCCCACACTACACTGAGGTCTCTAGAAGCAGCCAAGATGATATTTATGCTTAGTTATTAATGATTTAATACATATTTATTTCAGCACTTTTTGTCATCAGACAGCGATTTCAGTACTTGTTCCTGAAAAGACCATGATAAATGAACTTAGCAGAAGATTAATGTTTCACCTCTGCATAATGCACATGGCTGAAAAGTAGAGGAGGGTTTGTGACACCACCTTTGGTAACCATGCACTGCAGAGTTAACTGGCCTGAGAACTAGAAAAGTTGAGGTCTGGTTCCAAACTTCACCAATGTTCAAGCATGTGGGTTTGATCCAGCCTCTCCAAAATGCAAGCTCTCCCATTAACATTGCATTTTCAACAGCATTTCTCCAAAGCTCAGAGCAGTTTAGGTGCCAGGATTGATTTCTGTCCCATTTTCATTCAGTTACAGTTTATGGATCATTGCTTTAAACCTTGGTGTACATTTATGATACTATATAAATAATAACAGTGACACAATAAACTGCAAAAACATGTTGTTAATAATGATATTGTGAGTCAAAGATAAAATATAAAAACTGGGCTTGAACTACAGTATTCTGATCCAAATTGAGGTTCTCCACTTTTTCAGTGGTTTTCATTGTCCGCACGCACAAAACAAATGGGCAAATTAACTATTGGCTTGCTGTTTCATCCAAGCATGTGTCATCTTGCAAAATGCAAGAAAAAATACAGAGGGGGAAGTGGTCTACATGATCTAGCAATTGCACATCAGCATGTGCTATTGGAAATTTGTGATTTGTGGTCATATGCTCCAATAGCAATGACTGCAGTCTACCAGATAAAGACATTATCCTCCCAAAACTATCAGATGTTTGTGATTTGTTTTCAAGATTACATAGCAGTCATAAAAATGCAATAAAAGGACAGAAGTTTTTAGATATTATGTATGTTCAAGTACATGGTTTTAATCAATCCTCAGTAAATTGTTTAATTACATAGATTCAGTATTTTTTAAAATTTCTTATCATAAATTATGGATAAACTTTGATTTCACATGACAACTTAAATCATATCAAACCTCTTTTATACCTGATTTTACTTAATGTTAATACATAGCTCTATTTCTGTTTGATAGGGTTTCAATGCAGGCACCCAGTGCAGAGCTGGCTTCCATTCCTTTCCGAAGTTACTCAGATGCTCCTGCATGGTGTTTCCATGGGTTTTTTTTTACCTGGTATTCACTGGCATAATTCAGCTGTGACAATGATCCCAAGTAGTGTGTCTGCATTCAGGGCCGTCTCCTTGGCAAAACCAGCTAATTAAACTGAAGGTGTCTGCAAGGAGATCCACAACTGAATTATCTACCTTGTTACTCCAAAACATGGTGCCTTTCTGCTAAACCCAATGTAGGGTTTGCAGAGGTGGATGCAGTTATAATTTTCAAAGATAAATAATAACTTTGAGCTCTTCCAGTTTTCTGTAAGAAAAAAGATGCCTTTCATGATGGGTAAATATTCACTTTGTGACAAAATGAATCAAAATCACACTTCTTTTACATATTTTTGCCATGCTATCAAATACAGAATTCTCTGTATTCTGAATTCTCTCAATAACATGCACAGAAATTTTTGATAAATGAGTTTACACACTTTTAGAATAGTTGCAATGTATTAAATATTGAATAATATAAAATTATACTTTTAATTTAATTTTATTCAGCCTGCTCTGGATACTATTATGTTACATATGTCACACTGTGCTATATTAAAATTTCACATATTTGTTCTAATATGCACAGCACTCCCAGTTTTGAGAAATAGGCTATTCAGAAAGAAGGGATATTACCTACTGGTGGCCATTTTTTCATTTCTGGGGACAACATTGCAAACTATAGATTCCAACCTGTCAGCCAAACACTTTTCACATTACACAATTTGCATTCAAGTCCCTCTAAAGAAATGACCACTGAAATGATGGAAAGATGTTGCTATTTAGTAATATATGGCACTCATGGAAAATTTTTCACATGTGAGTCAAATTCCTCCACTCTTGTCCTTGTGTTTCCTACATCCTCTCTCCTTGGGCTTCTAACCACTACAGCTTCTGCTATTAGACAACTGAAGCATTTCTTTCCATTTCTTTCTAATTAAAAATATTAGCTGGCAGTTATCAAGCTGTCATTCCTTTGGATAGGCACCTAAACAAAATTTCCTGCCTTTCCTCCTCAATTTCTAGGCCTTCTAGCATTTTTGTACTGTTTCTGAGTATTCTTTTTCTCTCAAGATAGGCTTGAACTACTCACTAGGGTGTCTACAATAGCTCTTAAGAGCATGCAAACCTGTCAGCCAGAAGCAGCTCAGATAAGTGTAGATGAAAGTTTTAATTGTGTTTTCATTTCCATCCTTCACGTTCGCACTTTAGCATTCAGGGTGTTCCTGGGCACAGGTCCTGATGTACTTAAATGAGTGTGTGTTTAAATTGTTTTGTGTTGATTTTTATTCTTTCAGTCCCTCTCTGTTTCATTTTTCCATTATTTTAGTGGTTTGCAATGCTTCATTCTCCATGCCGTGTATACTGCTGCATTAATGTTTGTACATTACTTATTTCTGATCCTGATGTTCTGATCCTGTGCAGGGAGCACACAAGGGAGATGTTCACTTTAGGGTTTCACCAGCATGAAATAGTTCTCCCAGACATAAAACCCAGTGGCCTATTTCTATTTCACTTAGAACATTTTTGGTCCACTTTGTAGCCATGCACTTCAGTTATGTCTGGACTTACATGATGGAAGACAAAAGACTTAGGGGCTTTAAGACTGTATTTCATCCCATTTTTATGGATTGAAACTAGAGATTTCTTTCCTCTTTAATTTTGTAGAATGTTAAAATCATCCACATTGGAAAGAACCTCCTGAGGTTTCCACTTCAATATCCTGGTCAGAGCAGGGTTAGATATGAGGTCAGGTTTCTCAGGACTTTTCCCAGCTGTATCTGGAAAACCTACAAGAGTGGATCCTGCACAGCCTCTGTGGGCAAATTGTTCCAGTGCTCGACCATCTTCATGGTGAAAATGCTTTTCTTTTCATAGTTCATGTTTCAGTTTATGACCATTGGCGTTCATCCTCCCACCACACACTTCAGTGATGTGCCTGATCTTCCTGTAGGTATGGATAGATCCTCAGAGTAATTTCTTCTCCAGTAGGAGCAACCTCAGTTCCCTCAGCTTTTCTCCTAAGTCCAAGCACTCCAGCCATGACCACCACAGTTTTTGATGTCTTTTAAGCTGTGGGGGCTATGAAACTGGATGCAGTATTGCAGATGTGATTTAATGAGGGCCAAATAAGTGGATAATCACTTCCCTCACCCTATTGGATATGCTTCTCTTGGTACAGCTCAGTACAGCCTTCATCACTGCTGGGGTGCATTGAGCTCCACTAAGAAGCTTTACAGATTTACATCCCACCAAGCTACGTACACCAAATTGCTCTATAGAGGGGTCTAGCTCTCCCCATTTCTTATATGGGGAGCCTAAAGGGATTAGCACTTTTTGCCTAAAGCTAGATCATGTGAATTGTTCCTATAGGCTTGATAAAACAGGTGCCCTGTGAAACCTTCTCAGATACGATTTATAAAATTTAACGACCACCTGTAAATTGTTGCATACTACAGATTGGTCACTAAAGCAGCAATATGCTAGCTAAGGATATAACTTTGAATAAATTTAATTTCAGAACAAACTGCCAAGGAAGATGAATACCTCAGTCCAAGCTGAAAGAATGGGAAAAGGACACATACAGTCCGTCTTCACAGTGGAACTAAATTCCTACTAAATTAAGGGTCATAAAAGAATATTCTGGTGAAAGAAAAGATGAAGAAGGAAGCAGTGACACTGTCCTTAGGAAAGGAAGACTGCAGGGTGCAAGATAATCTCAGATGGTGGAGAAGCTAAAGTTATCTTTAAATTATGGGATTAAGCTTTTTATTTCTATGCTTTTGTAGACATTTCCACATCTGTCACAAAGAACTTAATCTTTTTCTTTGTTGAAAACCCCCATTTTTTTTTCTGTTTTAAACTTAGATATAAAATTATTTGGGGTAATTTCAAAGACATGAAGAATAAAATTTTAAGACGCCAGTTCAGACAAAATGGATGTTTCAGGCAAGTCCATTTTGATGTCCACAGCCCAAGGAAAGGCTGGTAAATCTTAATTTTCACCTTGTGTTCCCTACAAGTTTGAAAGAACCATGAAGTTCCAATGAAAAGGCAGAAGATCCTCCTGGCGAGTGTTATCTCATGTTCCTCTTGAAAGAACAAAGAGTAACAAGGAAACCTACAAATTGAGGAAAACCCTTTCCTGGTATTTGTTCATTCTTCAGAATGTTAACCATTTATTTGGAATTCTATATGGTGTTGCCCTCTCTTCAGGTCCAAACAGAAGTCTACTGATGTCTGGAACATTATTTTTGTTTTCAATAGACTGAGAAGAAACTTTTCCCAATCTGATTAGTAGACTGTAGTTTTAGAGAAATTACTTATTAGACTACTGACAAACAGAATACTGAAGGCACCTTTAAATCAGAAACCTAAATGAAATGTGAGACTTTGAGTTGATATGGAGAAGAAAATATTTCAAGATGGAGTGCTCCTTCTTTTTGAAGTTACTCTCTGATTTTCTTGCAACACACCAGTCTGCCTAAAAATTACTTTAAGCACATTTGGTGACTGGGTTCTGTTATTTTCATAAATGTTTTGAAGAAATGTGACGTTCTGTAGCAGTGATGTGCTGTCCAATTCAAGCAGATTGTTACAGGGGAAACTCCATATGGATTTTTTCCTTCAGCAACCAGTGGAAATGAAGTTCCTATCCAATTCTTTCTCCTGGTTAAAGTTTCAGAACCATGGTGATGGGAGCTAGCAGCAATGAGGTTACTTCAAATGCTTTCTTAAGAAAAACAGCACAGTATGTGAGACTGAACAGAGAAGGAGGAGCTGGGTTTTCAGCTTTCATGTCTGTATTTGGTTGGCTGGCTTCAATTAACACATTAAACTTTGTAATGCTTTTATGTCTTCATTTTTAAAATGGTGATAATAATGAGGTTTTCATCATATCTATGAAGATCTCTGAAGATCTGTTAATGAGAGAATGTCTTATCAGTGTAAGGTATTATTGCAACACAGCTGATTAATGGAAATATGCCTGCAGGGGAGGGGGTAGCAGAGGAGGAAGAGGGTGAAAATAGAAACCATACTTTTGTCAGAGTCAAGGAGCTATTGAAGAATGAGGACAAAATGCTGCAATGCTTTGTAGAAAATTAAGGATCACAGCTACATCTATCACCATAAATGGCTTGCTTGAATTGCTTGCATTCTCTGTCTGAGCTGCAATATTTCATTCAACTAACCATTCGTTAAACACACATCCTGAAAGCAAATAACTTCAATGTAAATAATTTGTGAAGCATTGTTCCATCTGTTGAAAATGTGCAGTAGTAGTTTCGACCCTTGTCTAAACCAGGCAAGCTACTTTCAGGCAAGTTTGGGAGGTAAATGAACTGTCTGGCTGCTTTTCTTGGCAACATCTCTTATTAGTGGGAGGTGGCAGTAAAGAGAACATGAGGAAGACTGAAAGTGTTTACTTAAAACTTTAGCCAAATGGCTAGGGAGAGTTAAGATAAATCATAACTGTCAATGATGACAACTTTAGACTGCTACTAGTTCACTCCTGTTTATGCAGTTTAAAAGTTGCACTTAGAAATGTTTTGGAGCAGACTGATTTTTTTATTGACAGATGCCATAAGTTGTTTAGATGTAAATATTTTGGACTTGGTTCTAACAGTGACATAGAAGATTTGCAGGAAGAAGTCTGTAAAGCTTCACACAACACTTGAGAGATAATATTTTTAAGAGTGTCTCCAAACTATGCATCTGTGACTCATATTTCCCCAAAGAATAAGGTCCATAGATCAATGCAGGCTTATTACACTTTCTCACACAAAAAAGGCCAAAATAAAATGTTTCAGCTAATGACCATGTGGGATTATTGAACAGAGTCAGTTTTTTCCTCTGTTCCCAGTCTTGTCTCGAGCACCTTTCCTCCACCCTTTCTTTCATTTTGTGGTTTTTTTGTGGATCTGTTTTGTTGGGGGTTTTTTGTTGTTGTTTTTGTTTGTTGTTTTTGGTTTTTTTTTGGTTTGGTTTGGGTTTTCTTTTTTTTCTTTTTTTTTCCTTTTTTTGTTGGTTTTGGTTTTCTTTTTTTTTTTTTTTTTTGTTAGTTTAGTTTAGTTTAGCTTAGTTTAGTTTTGTTTTGGTTTGGTTTGGTTTTGGATGGTGGCTTGCATACTAAAATTTAAATTGCAATTTAAACGTCATAGCAAGCTAGCAAAAGCCAGTAGTTCAGCCAGTAAGCTCAAGACTTTTTTCTTAAATTACTGAGTCATGGTGACCAATGCCATAAAATACAGTACTGCAGGAAAGATGAGGGTGAATTGATTGGGGATTTAGATCAATTTATATTTTGCTTTTAAGTGCTACAGCTGCTGCTTCTTTGAATACACGCAAAGTAAACAGCACATCTAGATGGTCCTTTGTTTATATAACTCTGTAAAATTTTCTTTGTAGATTGTAATCTTGCAGCGCTAGTTCCTCCTGCAGCGCAGGAAGAAATATAGCTCAAGAATTATAGTCTAGCCCAGGGCTGAAATCCCTTCTCTGTTTAGAAATGGAAGTATCACTAAGACACCTGCCCTCCTAATAGCTTTGTTATGGAAAATAATTTTTTAAACAAAAGGAGTTTAGTAGAATGGTACTTCCCCATGGGTTTTTCATGTACTTCTGTGCGGACGGATGTCCTCAGTGGAGGTGAATACCTTGGATGGGGAGCACATGGACATAAACACGCTGTTTCCCAATTCTGCATGTTGGGTTCTTTACATTGAAGTGAGGCACCCATCAGCTCACTGGAGCAATGGGTCGTTGGTCCCCTTTGTGTCTCATGTACTGCATTGGTGATGGATTTTGTTATTTTGTGGGAACTGGGGCATACAATACATGCAGGCCAGCAACACCTGTACCATAGGATCTACACAGAACCCAAGAGACAAGTAAGGCAGAGAAAAGAAGATTCCTGGATGTGATTGATTTCTCCTCAATGATTCCTACAGCAAGTTAAGATGGGTTGTGCACTAGAAGAGCCTATTTCTCAGTAGACCATAAACAATAGATTGATAGATAGATATCATCTAAGGTAGCTAGACCAGAAAAAAACATCTTCTGTAAGAGTATCTAAAGATAGGAGTCTTCAAAACTTTGTTGTGGATTCAATTATCTCATGCCATTTTCGAAACAACAAATTGCCTAAGACATCTGCAAAGGTCTAGTAGGTATGGCCTGAAAATTACAAGTAATTTATGAACTTTTCTGGGGGATTTTTTCTGGAGAACATCCTGAATCTTCTCAAATGATGCTAGAAACCTACATCTTGCAACTGATTGGAGCCTTAACCAAATTTATTCTGACCATCATGTGTTCAGCTGGTTTGTAATAAGTGGAAATCTGCTGAATCTGAAAGCGGTTCCAATGGTTCAAAAAGCCAGAGATGTAACTGTTAGTCATTCTTTACCTTAGTTTTGAAGTAAAAAGAAAGGCTAAAGCACCTTACAGTTTCAAAGTTAAAACATGAAAAATCCATAAGTATTTTTAAAATGAGCTCTGTGAAGGGATTTTTAAGAACAGAAATTTTCCACCTATATACATTTGGAAAAATGAATTGTTCCAATATTCTTCAAAACTTGGCTTAGTATAAAGTCACTGAGATTCAGAAAGTAGCCAGTTTTAAACATTATAAAAATAATTTTTATCCCAGCAAGAGCTCACTTTATAAATGATAGCAAATCAAAAATCATTACAAAATTTGGTAATCCATGTTGTAATGAAAACTCATTTAACTCACAGCATAGAGGTCCTCTCACAAAAAACCCCAATCGCTTACAATATTTCAACTATGTTTCAAAGGTTTTATACATTGCTGAGCACATTTCAAAAACTTCTGCTGTAAAAACTTTATTGGCTTCACAATATTCAGTATAAATCTGCAAAGATGAATCTGTACAAACTTTATGAAGCAGCAGTGGAAATCTTTGTGGAACACTGGAACATAAAATAGAAATCTGAGGGAAAAAAGGCACTAGGATCCATGAAGCACTTGGGGTTGCCTAGCAGTAGAGCACTGGAAAGCTTGTTTTATTCAGTTAACATACCACAAATGAAATGAATGGATAATACACTACAGCTCTGCACAAAGTTGAAAAGGGCATTCTCAAGGAACTTCAGTCCCATCACTGTGGTATTTAATACAGACTATAGTAAAGGACACGTTATAAAAGTAAATACATAGTGCTAAACTAACAGAGATAACAAGAATGATTTAGAAAGAAAAGGTCTTGGCTAACTTGATGCTTCAGGAGGCTGCAGACAAAGCTGATAAAACACAGCATAATTTATTTGGATCTTCAGAACATTTTGACAAAGTTCCATACTACTGGTCTCTGTTTAAGCTAAAAGTTGCCAGGATCTAGGGAAGTACATGGGAGTGCATAAAGTGCTGATAGAAAAACAAAAAACAGAGAAGCTATGTTAGATTGTGAAAAACTAGATTTACTGGGGCCCGACAGGGGTCAAAATTTAGGCCTCTACTGTTCATGATCTATAAAAATGATATAGGCTAGTAAAATACGCTGACAGCACAATGTGGAAGGAGCCATGAACCTACAACGTAAAGCTAGAAAAATTCAAAAGTGTTTTTTGCTTAGCTTGCTTGTTTTCATTGCTCAAAAAGCACTAATAATCTCCTTTGCACTAGCTCGTCAACACAAATGCATTTTAAGAATGCCTAAGCTATAAGGTAAATAAAGACAGGCCAGAGACAAAAAAAAAAAAAAAAAAGTCTTTTGGCTCATATGCAAATCCTACATTAGCGTGCCTAAAGTCCTGCATTGCTTGGGGTGATGCCAAGTATCAAAGATAGAACGCCAGGTATGACATGACTGAATTCCCTGGGTTCTTAAAGAGTTCATGACTCAGTAGTGTTAATATAGGAGCGGCAAACAGAGCTCTCCAGTTATAGAGAAAACCTGAATGACAAGTAGAAAAATCAAAACTCTATTTCTGTTTTGTAGGCATTCTTAAAGGACCCCTTAAAAATGTGAAAAATTTATTTTAGTGGTAGACTATTGACAGGAGTTTTGTAAAAGGTGATTTCAGTGCTGCTACTGGTTGATCCCCATGAGGCAAAGTAGTAGGATGAGATAGACTTATATGGAGTTGACAATACAAATTTATCTTCTTCTTAGGCACAGAAATTTGGTTTGTGTAAAGGTAATGACAATGCTTTCTTTTTCCAAACCATAAATTGCTTAGTTTTTTTGTATTTTTAGGGCATGGATCATCTCTTCTGGAATGTATATTTTTGTTTAAGTTAGGGGAGATACCTACATTTGTAAATGTAAAAGGTTTGGTTCAGGATTCTGGTGATTCTAGTTCATAAATGGAATGTCTTTAAAGAAAGGACTTGGGAACAGTGCTGGCATTGGTGGTTTCTGCATTTTTGTAGGTGCAATACGATCATCTGAAGCTGAGACTTACCATGTAATAAACAAATTATATTTATTATCAAAACATTCATAGCAAAATGAGAATGCATCAAGCAAGTAGATTGGAAAAAAATGTATCAAAAGTTTTCCTTTCAAATATACTTGAATGAAAAAATCTAGATTTTTCCCTACTGCCTTTTTTAAAACTTATATTTTGCAAAACAGACATTTTTCTAATAATAACATTTGCCGAAAAGAATCTTCAATACTGGGGTACTATTGTGTGTTTTTCACAAGCTTCCACACTTTGTGTGGCTCCTCAAACTGTCATGTGATGCAAAATCCCACAGTTGTGTGAGTAGTCCTATTGAATACAACAGTATTTGACATCTAGGAGGGGAACACAACTTGTATGTGAAAAGAGGAATGTATGGCAGTGATTTAACATTTCAATGCTGAAGTATTTAAAATTGCAACTAAAATTCACTAGGTGTGCTTTTCTTTAAATGTTCTCATGGACAACAACATTTCCTGACTAACTCTATACCTAAGTTTTTGCTGAGATTCATCTGAGTATTATGGTTCCTAGGATAAGCATCAGGGAGCAGCATGTTCCATATTAAAATTAAGAAATTGATCTACAAACCAAGGTAAATGCAGTTTTCTTAGGCTAATGCACCAAAGCTCAATAAATATGACAATATATATATAATAATGTGAAAAGAAACCTTAACACTATATTTGATAGGAGAGCTATTAGACTAACTAGTATGGGTCAGGCCCACTGGTTAGATCTGCATAACTTCTGTCCTCATACTTCAACTCTAGTTTCTGCCCTCACATTATGGTTTTCCAATGCTCAAGCCAGTATCCCCCTACAGCTTATCCCTACAGAGGTAACTACTGGAACGTGATTTTCCCACGTACTCATGGTCAGTAATGTCTCGGTTAAGAAGTCCCAAGACAATGGAAACATCAGAGAGGAAAAGTCTATTATTTTGCTAATAGTGAGAAGAAATCCATATAACTA
This sequence comes from Motacilla alba alba, assembly GCF_015832195.1. Lineage (NCBI taxonomy): Eukaryota > Metazoa > Chordata > Aves > Passeriformes > Motacillidae > Motacilla > Motacilla alba. The sequence continues at coordinate 11,128,962 of NC_052018.1, forward strand.
TTCCTGAATAAATGCAGAATTAAAATACATATTTAAAGAATGCACTTCACATGAGAATTATTAATTTCCTCAGCCCAGCTATGATTCTCTCTGAAATACTGTGCTGATGTGTATAATATTTTGAAATGAGAAGCATACATTTTAGATTGTGAAATACCACAACAAAGAGCCATCTAATAATATTTTTACTGGTTATTGAGAACAGAAAAAAGATTCAGACCATGATTAGCAGAGCCAAATCCAGATCCAGAAGAAGAATCAAATAAGGTCCTAATTAAATTTAAAAGACTCAATATTATAAAAGCTTGTGATGAAGGAGAAACAGCACAAACAGAATAGACAGCAAGCCCATCAGGTGCCATAGATGCCAAATCTTTCCAAGTCTTAATGTCATCCAAAATAAATCTATTTTTAATAGAAATTTTTGCTCTTTATACACCACCCAATATTTTGGGGTAAGGGAGGCACATTCTGTCCTGAACTGAATGTAGATGAAAAAAGGATAACTGAGTTAAATGTGAATTACATGACCTCATTTGGATGATAAAAAGGTAATATTGGTGAAAGGGTTGGCCAGACCCATTAGTTTTATAATACTGGATAATTTCTTGAATCTTTAATTGGCATGATTTTCCAAACCAATACTTCCTAAACCTCTTCTACTACATGACAAGAACCCTAATTTTTTAATTTCACAAATCAATGCAAGGTTTCAGACTCTGGTCTGGGATCTGTTAACCTAATATGGTCTCAGGAAAGCCTGATATTTTTCATTTCATTACAAGAATAATAACTAGAATCTCTGGAAAAACCAGACCAACAAACCAGAGTATGGGGCATTGCAAGTCTTTTTCATGCCTAAACTGGGGCTTTACATCTTCAACCTATATGGAACCTGTGTGCCTAAGGGTTTTTGTGGTTTTACAGCTATATCAATTAGTCTAAGAAAAGGTAATTTATGAATCTTATCTTGTTTGTATCCTGTGATGCATTTTATTAGTATTAATTTGTCCCAATCCATTCAAATCTGGCTGTTATCCTTCCTGTCATTGTCACTTATATCTAGTAATGATGTTATACTTGAAAAAGGAATCCAGGTCTGTATGTGCAGGATTTTCCTCTTATGCCATGTTTCTTCTCCACTACTTTAATTCCTTAATCTTCTTCAAGTTCAGAGTGCCACAAAACTCTGCAGTAGAAGGGATGATGTAATTATTACATAATTTGAAATTTTAAGGGACTGAATGGGTCAATGATACTCAGATAGTCACAGGCTGAAGCCTTAAGTTTGAACAAATCTGCTTCAAGTTTCATGTTATAGGATTTGCAATTTTCTTTTGACATATTAAGAATGCAGAAGGAAACCTGTGTAACTTTTTTAAGAAGAACAATAAGAAGGGAATAAACTTGTTTTCAAGAGCAAAGATAGAGTTATACACAAATCCTCTGCCAAAGCAAAGCAACTTTTCAAGCTTTCTTCCCTGCAGCTGTGTTTTCGAGTCTCCCTTCCTCTGCTAACTGATGTTTTCTTTTCCTTGGCATAAAATAGCTCCAGATTTCAATGTCATTTCTTTTCTTACACAAGAGAGATCATTCTACTGGTGGGACCCTTTCCCAAAGGAACACTTCTAGCCAAAGTTTTGATGATGAGAAAAAGTATCAATTTAACCTTGATGTAGATGGAGCAGACAGTCTTGACTTTTTAACTAATATTCACATTTATTAGTTTAGAGCAGCTTAGGTGTTCTTAGGTGTTCACCTTTCTCCTACCAGTGAAACTGAAATAACACCCAATCAAAGAAAGAAATTGGAAAAAATTTGTCCACCAAGATGAAAACCTCACTCAGATGCTGTAACAGTACATTTTCCACCAGTTCATATGTGATTCTTTATCTCAATTGTGACAGGCAGAAAAAATAGAAGAATTATTTGTTTTGTTTAAATATATATTTAAAACACCTTCAAATATTTCAAACACAAATTAGTTGAAATCTAAGGTCATAAAGCAATAATACTGAAGAATACTCTATGTGTGATTCTGTGTGTCTGACTAATGTCTTAAAGATTTTTTTTAATTATACCAGCACAAAAAAATAATAAGGTGGAGTTTTTTCCCCCATTTGTCTTCCATTTGAGCAGACAATTTTCTCAAATGAGATCTACTTCTGTCTTTATGCATTATGTGGTATTCCTAGAGCTCAGACTGGAGTGAATACTTTTGTATACAACTTGATGGCAAATATATGCATAACGATAACAGTGATACATCATTACCTTAAAAAAATCTAAATCTTACACCACCATACTCCCCCCACCCATTAAAAATTTGCATTAAATACATTTAACTAACTTCCTATGGTGAATCACTGAACCTGTCTTCAGCCTAAGAAACCTTTCATGAGTGCTCTTATCTGCAGGTTAAAACTAAAATTAACTGAGAATCCAGTCCAAGGTCAGCTGAGATGTTTGTTCATCCACAGTAAGGCTGTGGAAAATAGATAAGAGAAGCAGTCCTTGTTCTCTACAAGGAAAGTTCTTCAGCTGTCTGTTGAGACTAGTCTCAATCTCATGGGTTTGGGGATGTTCATATTTATCTTATAGATAAACAGACATACTGAGGCCAACCTGGTCTTAGGCAGTCTGTGATGGAGGTTTTATTTTTTCGGTGTTACTGACTCAAAGATTAAAATAACAGTTAAAAATGTACTATGCTGTTTACTTTAGGGATCTAACCTGAGCTTAGCAACCAAAATTTAAGTGCATCAATTCAGTATCTGGTCACAAGCAAAAGTAGGGTACACCCCTGGGAGAATTCACAGTAATAACTTAGATGGATGAAGTTAAGGTAGAGTGAATGCCCCCTGAGGCAAAACACAGTCCTTTACAGAGCATTTAGGACATTAGGTCCTTCCTAAAAAACAGTAAAACAGATATATGAGCTATCTATGAAGTTTTTTATTTATTTGAGTCTGACAATAGATTTTTCAAATGTTGTGTTTCTTAAGATGTGACACTTAAGAAATGGTTACCTTATGGCACAGAAGAAAGTACAATTCTTCCTTTCCTAAGAAAAACACCTGTATGGTCTGACTATTTACAACAGCCAGAGTGATGCTGGGATTCATAAGTGATCATCTATTATTTCTGATCACTTGAGCACACAAACTTGCAAGGAATATATTAGAGTGATAAATCTTTAAAATTAGTGACATTTGATAATCAAAATCAAAATTCACAAAATCACCTGATATTTTTATGTGGACTTAGGATCCAATAAGAGTCAGTTCAGAGAAATTAACAGGTTATAGCTGTTAATTGATCTGCTGGTCTTCACTTCCAAAGGGGCAGAAAAATGTACCCTTTAAGACAATATTTACTTAAAAGGAAATGAACTGTCTTTTAACAGCACTTAAAGAATGTAATTAATAAGATTAATTTTTTTCTATCAATTGGTTATCTTTATTTAATATTCAAAACAAACATCCTCAGCTCCTTTTGCAAAATTATAGCAGTTTTATTATTTTAATAATACAGACTAAAAAATATTATATAGTAGCATTGAAGGAAGGCTCAGAGTTCCTGAGATCTCTTAGCTTCTCTTTTCAGCCTAAAACCCAAGCTTTTTTCTTGGGCTTGGCTTTGTAACATAAGCTGAGAGATAGCTTTTGTTCTTTATGATGTAAATATTTCTGGTGAAGATAAATACTGTGAATATCTGCAGAAGCACCATATGTTCATCCCTCTTGGAAAATATTCTGAAATCTGTGTGTGAATACTTCACTCTTGTCCAAATACATTGCAATTCTTGTCTTTATTCTGAATTGGTATGTATTATTTGTCATCCTTTTAGCACTCCTAAAGCTCCTGGCAGCGCTTTGTTTTAATTTCATAAAGGCCCTCATTACTTTTTGATCATGTGACAGTTTTTGTTCGGGGTTTTTTTGAACTTCTGAGATTTGTGTTATAACTGTTGATCTGTTGACACCTGAAGTATAGGCAATGACCCCCACAAAAGAAACAAAAAAAGACAGTTCTGCTCCCTGGTAAGCACATATTATAGAATCATTATTAGAAAGGGGTTGTGTTTGTTTAAACTTGGGGCCCAGAACACATTCAGGAGCTATTCTTATTTTTCCCCACTGCTTCTGTGATCAGCCTGGATTGATATCCCATGCTACATTGCAGCATGTAATACCAGATATTTGCACTTTTGGAAAGGTCACTGAGCTGTCATACAACTCTGCAACAACAGAAGATACAGCAGAATTGGTTGAGCCATGCATAATGTGAGGAACCAGCCATTCTGAAAATAACCATGAGTTATGGTGAGCCTTGAAGTGCAGAGAGACTTGAGGCTTTCTCTTCACGATGCTGGCTGGGTTACCTCAAAGATTTCTTTGATAGTACTCCAATGTGTGCAGCCAGTGAATTTTGCCTCAAGCTGCCTTTGATGGCTTCTTCCTACTTGGATCAAGATGTCAAAATGTCTTCAGTTCCTTTGACTCAGTTCCTGATTTAAGCAGTGCTTGGCATATCTCCAGAATGAGATTAACTCCTGCTTCTTTTTTGACTGTATTTTGCACAGAGTTACCAGTACCTGGGCCACTGTCTCTACTTGTAAAGAGTAATGTACAAATATAGCAAGCAGTGAAAACATCAGCATCGCTGACAGCTGCATTTTACTGGATTCTGTAGGCACTGAAATCAAAAAAAAAAACAACTAACTTTCATTTCTTTAGCTTCAAATCAAAGCTCACACTATGCTTGCAACTTAGAGACAATTCCAGATTTGAAATGACTCAAAGATGTCCTTGTGTCCTGTCTTGTCAAGAGAACTTACCTGCGGCACCCTGCCTAAATGTCTCATATGGTCAGTCTCTCTCTCTTCCTGAAGCCTTATCAGGTGAGTGAAGCTACATCCTGATCCCATCTCAGAAACAAAAATACTTCATCTTCTCACAGGACAGGCACAGAATGTAACACAAAAGCAACCTTCTGGCTCAGCAGACTGTCATGAGCCACCATGTTTAGAGCTCTATTGACCTTATCAAGCTCCCTTTTGAAAATAAGTGAATTTGGTGTCTCCCCGGACTCTGACTGAAACATGAGGAGGTGACGGAAGAATTCCTTAATTAGGCCTATAGTTCACTACAATTTTGCATATCTTTCCCTCTGAACAAATCCTGTTGGACTGACAAATGCTCAAATTTAGAGGAAAGATTGTAAAAGCAGCCTTTTTGAAACCTCCGGGTTATTCACTGAGGGGCTCTTTCTTCTTGCACTCACCAAGCAGTGCACTACAGTGCCATAGTACGCTGCTGTTACAATGCCATAGTATGCTACTGTAAGTGCTGTTTTCCAGATGAGATACAAAATCAGATTTTTACCAGCTATGGTCATTAACACAGCCTTGTCACTGCTAGAATATAATTTCAGTTTGGACAATTACATTCCTTTTGGGTATGGGGTAAATTAAACCAGTCTCAAACTAGGATTATTCTGTGCTGATATGTTTATTTTATGCTTCATGTCACAAATCAAACAAGATAAAATGTAGCCTTAAATAGTGTTTGGAACATTATACCATCCATAAGTCTCTTGGGAAGACCTCTGAGGAATATTACACTAGACAAAGCCTTCCTGGGGACAAAGCTTGCACAGAAATTCATCCTATTAAAAAAGGTTTTGTTATCTCTGTCGTTCTGAGATATCAGGAATTTTTCCAGTCGTGAATACATTGATGAAACAACATCTTTTTCTGGATCATGATAAGCACACCCCTTTAAGAAACTTGTCTATGTTTTCTCAGTTACTCTGATTCTACTTTGCTTTCCTAAAATATCTCTTATCATGTGCAGGCAAATTTTGCTTGCACAAAACATCTTGCAATCCTCCCAGAATGCATTTCAAACGTGAATGAGGGTTCTCTGTGTGTTTAAAGCCAGATTCCCTCAGCTACATTTGGAATTTCCTCCCAAACCACAAAAAGAGAAACAACTAACAAATGACATTTATGGCACAATGTATAACACACACCAGATATATATGACATTTTTTATTTGGACTTCTCTAGCTAAACAGAAGCAAACAAATGTTTTATGAAATTCTCTATGGTTGCTATGGTTATTTCTATCTTAATATCCACAGCCAAAAGGATTATCTCAGGTCAAAACCTTAACTCAGTGAATGCCCTTATTTAAACAGTAAGGTCATTTAGGAAAAAAAAATAAAGACTAAAAAACACAATAATATCTAATAATAATTGCTGTATTCTTGGCTGATCTGCTTTGCAGCTGAACACCATGCTTATGCTCCCTGTACTATTTTCCTCTTACCTTCCAGAAAGATGTGCGTACCAATTCCACATACACTCCTTGTGTGGATATTTGCACTCTAGCTGTTCTGGTTTTCAAGAACTTTTGACCCAAGTTCTACCTGGAACTTCATTGCCTTTTTTCCATGTCTGAATATTTGCAGGCATATAGGGAAACAACTGGAGTACACAGAATATACCTTGTACTGGCAATGCAAAATGGAGACTGAATCCACTGCAAAAGACAGTCAGAAATGGAATACAGGAGACAAAGGACATTTATAAATGTACACAGGCAGGTTTCCATTTAATCAAGGAACTTCTGCCGTAATCTGCATCGTGATTTGGAGCTGACATCAAAATCCTCTTTTTGTATTCTAATGCAACAATTTCTTTTTGCTTGATTGAACATATGAGCTTAAAATCAGTCAAAATTCTGATGGTGGTTTCAGTAACTAATTCTAAATTCTACTAATTAGCTAAACACTAAGTCAAATTTAAACTGCTCAAAACCAAATAGAATGTGTTTCTGAAATTTCTATTAGGATTCTTTTAGTGTTTTGTGCCCAAAAGTACTCCAGAAAAATCTTCATTTGTATAATAAAAAATTAGTCATAATCCAGCTGCCACTTGCACCAGAGGCAAATATTTTAGGTGAAAATGTAAAAGAATGGACCTGAAACCAAAATCCAGTTAAAACTGCTTAATGTAGGGAAATTCCCTTCCTGCCACTTTGATATCAGCCATATGTTTGATAGTTTGTTGTACCTGCAAAAAAATATCAGGAAAAACAAGAGAATGAGTTGGTAACTAGCTGATATAAAAAACTCTGAAAGACTACTGGGAAATGGATAGGGGGTTTTGTTATTTTATTTTAAAGGAAAAATACAAATGAGGAACAGATAGTGCAAAATTATTTAGTCCTACACTGTGTAATGTCTCAGTGAGTTCATCTTCATTCTACGTCACGTAAAGCAGAGCCTTTGTACGAAAGCAGAGGGGCAAGGAGGAGTAACACTTGTGTTCAAACTAAATCCAGTGGCATTTCAGGGAAAAGAAAATACATAGAGCACAGTTGTGGCAGTGATTATGAAAATAATAATCCCTGCCCCAAATCACGACACATGCTTCCCATATGTCTGCCCTGGGAATTTGCCAAATAAGGCAGGATCTGGTGACATTGCTGTAGAGCGATTCAAGGCCTGAAGAAGCCTTCTTGCCCTCAATACAGCTGGGGTGGAGTGGGGTAGGGCACTGAAATGGGTGCCTGCTTCTTGTTTGATTTCCCACTGAAAGGAGAACCATTAAATAAGCTGGCAGAAAGAACTCCCAACAGCACTCTGTCAGAAAGCGTATTTCTGCTAGAGTTGAAAAACTGGTGGAAAAAATGTCCTCTTCTCTGAAATTTGGCCTTAAAAAGATAGAAAAAGGGAGAGTCTGGTTCAGCATGTTCATTCGGCTCTTGAGTGCACTTTTGAAATGAATCCCCCGTTTGTTCCCACTTACCACACTCCGGTTCACATCACGGAGTGGTCTCTGAGCGAGCAAACTGGATTCCTTTCAGATTAAATTCAACTGGAAGATGTGCTCCAGAAGCACAGCTAATGTACTCCAAACTGTTTCAAATGTTTAAACCATGGGAACAGACTGGAGCTAGTGTGAATCAAAACCCCTGAAAGCGTGTCTAGTACAGATGTCAGGTCCTCAACACCAACAGCTTCTCACTGCAGACCCACTCCTGGGCTGCACGACTTGCTCATGTGGACACAGCCAGAGCCTCCCACTACAGCTTTCCAGAACAAGCTGTTTTGATTTTAGAGTGACTCTTTTCTTGATTTGTTTTTAATATATAGTATATTATATAATGCAAAACTCAAAACTGTAATACAATGCTTTGACTGACCTCAAACCATTTTCATTGTCTTTCATGGAGTCCTTTGAAATAACTAGGTTTCTTTCCAAATGTGAATGAGGACAAATTGTGAAATCTGAAAATCCTTCTCAATTCTAAATTCCTGTGTTCCATAAGGCTGCACAAGAGACCTGGATTTCCTTGTAAATGAATACCTTTGTACTTAAAACCTCTGAAACATTCAGGCCTATTCAATCAGATGGTCACACTTCCATGTGCAATTATAAACAATGGGAGGAATCTGCTCTTCCCTCTGGTATTCCCTAGAGGACAAACCATTCTTTATAGATTTCCTCTCCTCTCCAGCCCCCAGTCTGTCCTGTTCCCATAGAGCTTTTGGAGTTTTAAACTCGGCAGGCTGCTGCCTATAAGGTGGCAGTCTGAGCTGAGAAGGGAAATTCCTTCTCACACCTACAAGAGATGACTACTTCACCCATGAACCCAATCTTCACTGGGCAGCATGTTCCCAAAACTGCCTTAATCAAAAAAAGAAAAAAAAAGGTTTCCTCCAATGGCAAAGACAATGCTTTAAAGATTTGAGAGTGCTCTAATTGACTACATTGCTGTCTCTTTAAGCCAAGGAATGGACCCATGCTCACATCTGGTAGTCAAAACTAAATGGAACCAGCTGAGAGAATACCCTCTAGAAATTAAATTCTACAGAAGATGGCTAAGCCAGAAGGACTTAAGTGAAAGGCTCTTTTTAATAACTCCCTTGCTTTCCACTCATGCCTTTTGTTTACTTTGTTTATTTTTGTAATAAGCAGAAACAAATTAAAATGTCCCAGTTGTTAGCATTTAGCAAAATGTGTCCACTGTGCATTTAGGAGTGCATTTTCCATCTCATTTCACAATCAGGACGTCATTCATGGCCAGCAGTACTTCTCTGGAATGTTGGCCTGCAGCTTTATGAATTGATTTTAAAATGTAATGGAAATATACTGTGTGTGCACAGTAGCCAACTCTTCCAATGTTAATAACTGGGACATTTTCATTTGGTTTTTGTTTATTAAAAAAGGCCTAGTCCTAGGAATAGCCGTTCGACTCCTTGTGTTGAAACCGCCTGTAACTGCCTGCTCATGGAGCTGTCTTTAGCGTGGCTCAGGCCACACGCAGCTTCCTTTGGCTTGTTTCATAAACTGCCAAACCATGTGGAGAGATGGGATGATGTCTTGCTTTCATTTTGCTAACAAACACATCCTCTACACAAAGCTTTTTGTCAAGTTGGTAGTTTCTCTCCTTACTGCCTGAGTTTATAAACCAGATTTTTTTACTAAGTTGAAAGTTGCAAGCAACAGCCCAATCCAGCCCCTCTTCAACTCCAGGACAATTCTAACTAAAGTCAATGGAAACTACAAAATATAGTATCCAAAGATGGAACCTTGCTGTGCAGAGAAATTAGAAAATTTTTAATCAACAAAACCTCTGGAAAATGTCAGCATTCATTCATAGTTCAAAAAAATTGGTCCAAAATTTGGTCCAAAATATTGGACCAAAATAGCATATTTTGAGCATTTATCACTAATAATTAAAATAATTAAAAGTAATTGGAAATAGCAAATGAACCTTTTCTGACTGTCTTATGCAAAGGAAATTTAAAGAATTTATCATTGATATTACTTCTGGAAAGGCAGCTGATTCTAAGTGATACATATAAGTATTCTGCCACAGTACTCAGAGCCTGCAATACAGATAAATTTTCTTTCAAAAACAAAAAAAAAGAACTACAAGAGGGTGGAAAGTTAAATATCCCTGCTGTGAGTTTGGTGTGAGCTCCATCTTTCCTGAATAGGAGCAGCACCATCCAGGGAACAAATGACTTTAATGCAATCTTTCCAAATGTTTACACTGCTCAGGTATTTGTTCTTCATATTGATGATACATACTTTTCTAAACTTCAAACCATCTAACAAACACATCCTGATTAGCTGTTGTACATTTTTTTTGTACACAGTAGATACTGACATTGAGAGAAGATTCTTGCCCATATTTTTTCCTTATAACTGATATTTATTTATAACACTGCTGCTGCTCAAAGACATGATGGATATAGGTCATGACTGGCTTGTGCTATGCCCTGTACAGACTAGGCAAACATTGACGTCCTGTCCTTGTGAACTCAATTTGACTGCAACAAAAGTGGAAAAAGTGTTTTGAATGAACAAGTTACTGATTAGAATGCTTTTGACATACCAGATTTCTTGTGCTGAATATTCTATCAGTTCTCTCAGAATCACAGAAAGGTTTAGATTGGAAGAGACCTAAAAGGTCATCTAGTTCTAGTCCCTCTGCTGTGGGCAGGGACGGCTTCCACGAGACCAGGTTTCTCAAAGACTCATGCAGCTTGGTCCGTGTGGTGTAACATTTTAGTTAAATGGTATGCTCTGTCTCACCCCTCAAAAACGTACGGTTTGTTCCAAGCCTGTGATCGTCCCCTGCAGTATCATGTATCTGTAATCCCATTGGCCCAAGTCTTATTCTGCGGCCACTTTGAATCTCCCTGTTAAGCTGTGCGAGGGAGACTGAACTCTCTCTTGGCCCCTGCCCCTTTTCTCCCTTTCTCTCCTGCTCCTTCTCCCTAACTCCATCCTTAACCCGCCTTCCCCTAAACAAACCCCCAGGTATCCACTCCATCCTGCTAAGCCCAGCACAGCAGCCACACGGCTAAGCCTAAACATTTCGTTGAATTGAAAATTCTACTTTATGATCTCCTTCCCCTGTTACTCCAAGAGCAGGATAATATCCTTCTCTGCAATCCATACCCCTCTTTTCCTTATTTTGGGTAGTTCACCGGGAGCAAACCACTTGAAGGCACAGGGTACCCTGAAAAGGTTTTTCTTTTGCAGAGTCCCTGGCTCCCTGTAACCTCCCCAGTTCCCAATCCCTATCCACTTTTTCTAGCTGAAAAGAGCTTGTCAGCTAGAATTTTTATCCTAAAACCCTCTAACCTTTTTTATCACTCTTATCCAATACTTGCCCTCTCTCCATTTCCCTCCCATCCCCATGAAGGAGTTTTTACAATTATGCTTTTCTAGTTTAAATGCGTGTTCATATTGCGGATTGTCCTGTTTTCACTTTTAGAAAGCAGGGGCCTGTCAGGTCACAAGGGTAGATCACACAATAAGCAGTTTTCGATTGTTTCTTTAATAGCAAGTGTTCAGATAGTATTGGACTGCTGAATCAAAATCACTGTTGGGTTTATGCTGTCCTCAGTAGGTTCTGAGGGTGACAACATAAAATGGTGTCTGGGAAAGTATTATGATGGTTTTTGTGGTGAATGCTTCCTGAGTATAGGTAGTAGCTGAAGCCAAATTTCCTTTTTTTTCTTTTTGTTTTTCTTTTAATGACCTAAAACTGGGTGTCTTCTGGGTTAAACCGGTTGGAAAGTGAAAGCAGTGGTAAAGCTGAGATCCAAGGGTGAGCATCTGAGGCTGCACACCTGCCTGGAGTCTGGGGGGCTCCAGGTGATTCCCTGTCCCTGAGAGAGGGAGCAGAAGTTGGCACCTCAGCCTAAAAGTGGGGGCTATGGCGGTCTGAAAAACCAGTTGGAAAAAGTTAGACACCATTTGGCCAGTCACACTGAAAAGGCCAATCCCAAAACTCTCATATGAGCTAGGCCTAGGGAGAAAAGGTGTCAAGAGAGAGTTCAGTCTCCCTCGCACAGCTTAACAGGGAGATTCGAAGTGGCCAATGGGATTACAGATACATGATACTGCAGGGGATGATCACTGGCTTGGAACAAACTGTACATTTTCGAGGGGTGAGACAGAGCATACCATTTAACTAAAATGTTACACCGCAGGTCTGGAACACTTCCAGGGATGGGACATCCGCAACTTCTCTGGGCAACCTGTTCCAGTGCTTCACCACTCTCAGAGCAAATAATTTTTTACTTAATATCCAATCTAAACCTACACTCAGTTTAAAATCCATTCCCACATGTCCTGTCACCATGTGCCCTTCAAGTTTCACCAAGGTTCTAGTGCAAAGTCTTAGTTCTTTTAAACTTATTTTAGTTGGGCTACAGGTAGGAAAAAGTAGTATAATAATATAAATACTTATTTTTATTGGTGGATTTTAATGAGTGAAAAGCTTTTATGCATTGCAAAAGAAAAAAAAGAAAAAAGTAAAATGAAAATTTAGACCAAATAAATAAGGATATCCAGCTGCAAGGGATCTCTTGGTGACACCCTGAGTGCCACAGGACTCTGAACATATAATACTTTCCCTTTATAACATAGTGATAGTTGCACTGAGAGTACCCAGTGAACAATACACATATCCTTTGGAGAAAGTTTAGCTCTGCTTCTTAAAAAAAAATCCAAACAAACAAATCTTCATGTTTCAGTCTGGTGGAAGGACTTCATAGGAAATCCCAGCTGTGGAGCAGCAGCTGTCCACCTCTGGAGAGCTTGCAAAAGTTCACTTTGAGCTACCCCACTGCAGGCCTTGCAGCCTTGAGACCTATAAGTCCAAGTCTCTCAACCCCAACAACTCTGCTCTCCCAGAGCAGCACGGTGCAGTAAGGTGCTGTGCAGCATGAGGGAAATGAGAAAATAACAGAAGCTGCCAGTCAAAGAGGGAGCAGTTACAAAATAGGACCCTAAAACCTTGCTTGCAGCAGTGCTTGAAACATACTCTTGCATACACAGATGGGGGAAAAAATCCCATTGGTCCTACAGGCAGAGGCTTGAAGGAGCTGGGATGTACTGCTGATGGAAGAGAATCACCTATCACATTCTCATTTTGCTCGTTTTGCTGGTGATGTTTTCTGTTGCTTAAAGCAGAATACTTGCTCTACTGACCTTGCAGTCTTAATGAGATTAATTCCCTTGGGCTATGAGTGGGGAATTTGCAACTCTTAGGCATTGTTCTATTCTTTTCTTCTGTAAAAAGACAACAGATATCTCAGAGAACTTCTCTGTGTTATTCCTTACTATTGCTGTGGCTCTGTGCCAGCAAAAAATAGTGCTTCAGCCTCTCATTGTGATCCTGCGCCAAGTACAGCAATACGAAGGAAGCATCAACATAATCAGCACAATGTAGTGTCTCTGAGCCAGCAGGGATATGTCACAGCTTTATGTAGAATTCCCTATCTTTTTATTTTATTATAGAGACCACAGACTGGGATATTATGGGTCACTCAAAGGTCGTGTTACAAAAAGCAGCTTCTTTTTGGAAAGATGAACCCCTTTTTAGTGTGCCATTAGATTATTTTCCTTCTCTCAGTTGACTGCGTGAAGATGCAGAATGAATTTTTGTTTTCTGAATTCCTTAAAAATTTTCTCTTCTTCCTGTACTTTTTCCCTTTGTCACCTGTTTGAGAAGAGGAACTTCTGCATTTCAGACAAAGATGTATCTCCCCAGCCCTCCCAATGTAGCAGTCTTAGGCTGCCCTGTTAACTAGGAAGCCAGTGAAAAGCAATAAGTCTTGGATCCTTATGTGCCTACATTGCATGTATAGATCAGATTTGTGCTTCCAATTCATGCCTGTATGTGTGATACTTTTATATTTATTGTAACATTTAAATTCCATAAAACAGATTTCTTATCCCAATAGCTCTCTTTTGCTTTTCTCTCAAAAATACTCCTGGTCTAATACTACATAAAGCCATACCCATAGAGTTTCTTGTCTCCACCAAAAACCGATGGAATTTAGCTACTGGAATTTTTTGTATTCATAGAATTCTCTGTTCAAGACCTGGCACTACAATCAGTAGGGTCTGAATCAGTGACCAGCATTTCTGTCTCAGCTGCACAGTCTACAATGAAAGTCAGAGATACCATGATGATCTGATGGCCTCAGATTAGATCTTACTGGCCATGATGGTCTGATGGCCTCAGATTAGATCTTACAACTCCCTGAAATATAGACATAGGGGACATAGTGGGGTGGGGCCAGCATCTTCTCCCAAATGATAGGACAAGAGGAAATGTACTCAACCAGAGGACGACTAGTTTGGATATTAAGAACAATTTCTTCACTGAAAGGATTGTCAAGTTTTGGAACAGCCTGCCCAGGGAAGTGGTGGACTCACCAGTCCTGGAGGTATTTAAAAGACATGTAGATGTGATGCTTAGTGACATGGTTTAGAGGTTGGACTCAATGATCTTAAGGATCTTTCCCAACCCAAACAGTTCTATGATTCTACTTGTGGCTATATGACTCATACTTCTCTTGATACTACATTTTTACATCTCTGTGCTCCTCCTGACCCAGTCCTCTCCTCTATCTGCTGCCTGGACATATGGCTCTACCACTCTCCTTCTTCACTTCTGCTCTCTGTAGAGCTGGGACAATGCTTTCTGGCAATATTTTTGTTCTAGCAGCACAGAAGAACAGCAATAGTGGAAACTTATCAAAGGTGAAATTACATTTGATCGCCCAAATTGCCTTCAGTGGCTTTTCTGAAGACAGAAAAATGGATGTTGTTTAGATTGAATCCAGGAATGACTTTGACACAGACTTCCAGAGCATCACAATAACCAAACCAGTGAAAGATGGACTGTGCAAATGGATGATTCTGTAGTTGAAAGATTGGTTGTACCACTGCTCAAGGGGTTGTGATTAGTGGAATGAAGTCCAGCTGGTGGTGGTTACTAGTGGTGTCCCACAGTGATTTATATTGGGCCCAGAAATTTTTAATGCTTTTATTATTGAGCTGATCACTGTGATGGGGTACATCTTTAGGTAATTTACAATCTATATTAAATTGGAAGGAGCAGAGCTGACTGTCAGAAGGACTTCAACAGAGAATGATGCTCTGACTAGACCCTCAAGAATTTCAAAACAGGCAAATGGAAAATCCTGCATTTGGGATGAGTTCACACCATGCAACAGTGCAGGCTGAGGGCCAATTGGAGAGAAAGCAACTTCACAGAAAAAAGACTTGGAGATCTTGATGGACAGCAGGCTGGGCAAGAGCCAGCAGTGCTCATGTGCTCATTCCCTGCTGGGAATGGTCCCTGGATCATGCTAACTTCTGAGCCATGTTTGGACTTTGTTTGAGAGAACGCGAGTTGGCAAGTGCATTAAACATGCCAAGGGCACTTCACAGTGTAACTGTACAGATGTTTATGTGCCAGTGCCTGGGAGTGATGCCTGTCAGCATTTAGTTTATTAGTGTAAAAATAACCTGTAAGTCTGTGAGTAGAGAGAGAGGGATTGTCAACATGAGGTTCCCATCCCACAAGTGGAAACACAAGAGAGAAGTGTATTTCAAGGGTATTTCACCCCTGTCCAAAAGGTTTAAAGGTAATGCTCACATCACAAGTTATAGTGATAGCTTACTTGGCATTGGCATTGTGGAAAAGTCAAGCAGTACCACCCAGCATCAATATGAACCATGAGCAGGCCAAAACCTCTTCAAAGTTTCACTTTTACATTTTGCTGACTCTAAATATCAAATCCTTCCTTTGCTCTAGTGTCTATACCTGTCCCAGCACATTTTGTGTCCCTTTTTTAGTCCAACCTACAAATAATGCATGGGTGTATTTTGAAAAACTGCTTGGTTTGTTCAAAATTTCCAGAAGTGTAGCATTCCTTTTATTAATGAGATGTCCTGGAACTACTGTACAAGGGTTTACCTATGGGTCATGAATGGCAAGAGTATTGTAGGACTGTTCATTAGGGATCAATGCATGCCTGGAAATATTGGATATGGACATTTACACCATGAAACTCAGCCATGAGACAGTCAAGGTCTAAACAGCCTCACACTTCACATATTTTCACAACAAACGTAATGGTTTTTTGGGACTCATTGAATTTAGCCTAAAGATGGAAAAACCTGGTGTCATCTGGGAAGTGCCCCTGCTTCCCAGTGATCTCTCCTTCTGCCCAAAGAGGCAGCTGAGACAAACTGCCCCTCTTACTCCTCCCCAGGTGGGCCTCACTTAGCCCTTTTGTTCTTGGGAGTAAGGCTGCTCTGTTCTGAAACATATGACTAATCATGCAGAAGTGCCCCTAAACTACTACAATATATATTAATTTAAACAGGAATGAGATTAGGTTTACGAGTGACCCCATCCCCCATCACATATTTGTTACAATTTCCTGCTATTGTTGTAGATTTCTTTTACGAAGCAATAGAAGACTTTGATGTAGAATTAACAGAACCTGTTTTACATATTCAGTTTTTGTTGGCAGTGGTTTTATGCTCTTGGCTTTGGTCTCAATGCACTACGTACACCGAATGGGAATTTTCAAACATTAATATATACATTTTAAATAAGGAAGAAGAGATAAACGTTAAGCCCACCTACTGCTTGTATGGCAATACTTAATAGGGTCATTTCTTAACATGCAGGAGCATGGACTTAATTATAAAAGTACTGTAAATCCACTAGTGCTCTACAGTTGGTTTTACATGCACCCACATACACACACTTATATGTATGTACAGAAGCTTCCATAGTGAGTGAGAAAGAGTCAAATTTAGGCCAGATACTTGCCCTCAGAAAAAAAAAGATAAGCAAATTCTGAATTGTGTTAGAAATTGAGATGGTTAGAAAGATTTTTATCTTTAGAAAAGACTGAAATATTGAAATTTCAAAATTCCTTAGTGTAAAAAAACAAACCTACTTCACGGCTTTCTGCTTTCCTACATTACTTCTTGCCAGCCTGCTCATCTATGTATTTTCATAGTTTTCTATCTTCCTGTCTTTCTTCTTCCAGTGTAATAATTAGAGAAAGGAAAAAATACATAAAATAGTACTAAAAAGAAAAAGAATTCATCATCTCTGTTTGCTTCATTTTATTTTAGCAAAGTGCACAAAAAGATTTATTTCCTAAGTTTCCTAAAAGTTCTTCATATTTTCAGACTAAAAAGTGTAGCTATTTATTTAGAGGTTTGTAGTTTTGCCAACTGAATAAGAGAAAATTGGGGATATGAAAACAAAATCAGGTTCCAAGGAAAAAAAGAAACTACCAAGAGTACTTTTTTTCCCTCTCCTTCCCTTTAATGAATTGTTTATTGTTGTTTTTGTGCTTCCTTTAAGAATGGTAGATAATTCAAACCACAAAAAATATCTAGAAAAGAGGTTTATAACTTCTTTTTTTTCATTTTTTTTCTCAGTGGAAAACATCCATCACAACAACTTCTTCATGAAAATACTAATTCTGAAGATTGTCAGATTGACAAAAAATAACGCTTCATTCCCTCTAACAGTAACCACTTATTTGACACTTCTGCATCAGCATTTTAGCTTTCCTAAACTACCTTTGTAATAAATAAAGATGAGTACTACCATAAATTGGTACAAATCTGATATGAACTGTTTTCTGTCAAAATAATTAATGTATTTATTAGAATTTTATTTAGCATCCTTGCAGCTAAAAAAACAAACCAACAAATAATCCTCCCAAAAACTTAATTACATTTATTTTAGAAAAGAAGAGCTAATGAATGTAAAGTTGGTTAAAATATCTGAATTAGTTAAAATAGTTGTGTTGCAGGTACTGATTATAAACTATTGTTACAGCCCTAACTTTACTTATGCCACATCATGCTCTAGACAAGCTGCTTTGAAGAAGGAGTTCTTGAAGTTAATTCTGCCAATACCCTCTTCTGCCTTAGTAGATGATAAAGTGCATTAAACAGTGAAAAATATTTGGAAAATTATCTGAGACTGAAGTTGAAAAAAAGTGATAGTGTAAGATAATATTCCCACATCTTGTTCTGATCCCAGCAAGGGCAGAGAAGGCCTGTAATATACACAGAGAAGAATAAGGATGATCATGTCTATGAATGATCTATTGTCAATATTTAGGCACAAATTCATTTCCTCAAAACAGCATAAGTTAAAGTGATTGGAAGACATATTGCAACTCTTTCTGTTTCCAAGAATTTCCCAAATAAACAACTGACAAAAATATTGGAATGGGGTTTTCTTCACTTTTTTGTTTTGGTGGTTATGTACTGAAATTGCATTAAAAAGAGGACTTATAAGAATGGCAGCATTTTTCCATTTCCATTTTTTTTTTTTTTGCTACCAAAAAGCTTTCCTAAAAATGAGAAGTTTTAAAATATTTTGCTTGGAAATACTTTATGTCTTTTGAAAATTATGTAACGTTCCTTACATAGTACAAAAAAGGATTGCATCAACTTGTTTCAGGTTCTCACATCTCTGCATATTGCCTTGTTAAAACTGGGTAACACCAAAGTAAAATTTCACATTAAATTTTATTCATAATATTCCTTTCCTTGTGTTCTGTTCCTTGTTCTGTTGGCAGAGGTGGGAGAAGGGGGAGGGAGGTTTTGTTGTTTAATGAAGATTGGGTTGGAGGGAAAGGAAAAGGAAAACCAGAGGAATTAATCTCATCCCAACCTGGCATTCAGAATAGCACACACTGCCAGTGGTGGCCACTTCCCTCTGCTGGCTATGAAGGGAGCTGGATGACAAGCCCAGGGATGCATAACTGAACCACTGATGTCTAAAGGTGAGCTGAGTCCCACTTATTGGTCCTGTGATATGGCAACAGGAGGGAGCCCAGGCTTCCTCTCACGCTTCTATTTGTAGCACCACAGTTTAGAATGACACAGCAAAACCCTGCAGGGCACTGGTCTAATCATCACCATAATAACTATCAAATCAGAGAATCACAGGATGGTTTGGGTTGGAAGGGATCCAAAAATCACCCAGTTCCAACCCCTCTGCCATGGACAGGGACACTTTCCATTAGACCAAGTCGGTCAGAGCCCCATCCAACCCAGCCTTGAACACTGCCAGGAATGGGACACCCACAACTTCTCTGCACAGAAGTAATATTTCAAATGGGGAATTTCTTCCACTCAGGTGTAGAACTTGCATATCTATGATGAAATGTGTCAAAGGTGAGGACCCATTCATCCTTTCCTCAGAGGGAAGTCAGGGGAGCACTCAAGCACAGACTGAACCCGGAGCCCGGCACAGGTTAGCCCTGTCTGTAACTGCTCTCTCTGGAACCTGAGATCAGTAACTGTGAGGTGGTTGAGCTGGATTGTGTCTCTGTAAAGCTATGGAAACGTTGCTTTATGGGCCTCTTGTTCCCTGAATAAGCATGCAGCTGACATGCCTTTGAAGTACATGCAGCTGCACATATTTACCCTTTTTCTGCCTGATATGCAACAGGAGATTTATATTTCTCTGCTAACTCTGTGCTTTTCTTCTTCCACAGCTCTCATCTCTAATTGTTTGGCTACTAATTAATAAAATACTACATAGGATTAGGTAATCAGGAAAACTGGCATCATTTACAGCAGTATTTACTACATTTATCTTTGTTTTGATACTTAAATTTCATGTTTCATTCCAAGGTTTTACAGCCACATTTTTATTTCCATGCCTTTGCTAATGAAGACTGTTTGTGGCCAAAATACAGGATAAAATAAAACTTTATGATCTTAACTGTGAGTTGGTGTAGGGTCATTAGATTTGGCAGTCAAGCTATACTTACTTGGAGTTCAATATCCAGTGATTGTTTCCAATTTGGTCCACTTGGGCATTCGTAACAATAAATGTTAAGCTTTCCTATTTTACAATAGTCTAAGTTCCAGGGAAGCACTGAGATTAAATATATGTTCAGTTTTGCCTCCCTTGAATTAAATTTTGGTGGGTTTTTTGTTTCTCTCACTGCTAGTGAAGCTGCCTTCATGAGGGATAGAGAAGGAAACTGATTTCATGGAACAACACCATTTTGAGCTCCACAGTTAAACAGAGCTGATTCAGATTGACATGAACATAGCATCTATATAAGAAAACTTGTGCACTTCCAAACTAGGTGTAACAATTCAAAAAGTGGCATTATTGTCCTCAAGTAAGCATTGAACCATTACATCAACATGATTTTAGGAAAATAAGAACGATATAATCTCTCAGAACAGTAAGAATCTGATCACTGTGTTTCCCAACAAGTTTGGCCTTTTTTTGTGAAGTGAGGGAATTTGTTTGGCTTCTTGGCTTCTATGTTTTTCTTTACCAGTCCCTGTATTTAGAACTTTTTCCTTCCACTATGTAACCAGATAGTCTTTTTTCATGCAGATTTAAAGCCTTGGCATTTTCTATTGATTTTTACTACCTTCCTGATGTTTAGCATTCATTTAGGATTGATAATTTACAAATTTAAGATTTGTGAGATCTAACGATTCTGTTTCTTGTTTATTGTACCATTGTCTAGAATTTCACTATCTTGCTCTCTATCAGTCCAGAAAAAACACTGGGAAAAACAGCTGTCAGTATTTAGCTGGCTGTCTAAATACAGATGTCATCTCAATGCATGGTAAGAATTAGAGACTTTAAACACAGGATGAGTTTTTGTGCATGTAGGTGCTGCTGTTTTCATACTACTATTTTCAATCAAAATATTTCAAAATTAAATCAGTGACTGCCACGTTCAGATAAGTTAGAACTAGAGTTCAACAACTCCTACACAGTTCTTTTAACATCAGAAGCACTTCTTTCAAGTCCAGCTCAATTGTCTCTATTGAGCAGTAGTAAAACCAAAATATTGGTTCCCCTTAAGTTACTCCAATGTCTTTTATCTGTGTGCATCCAATTTTAGAAGAATTACTCTAAGAAAGTATGTGTACTTACTAATAAGCTGATCTTTTAATATTCTGTAATATCTGCCAGAGAATTCATATATGGGCTATTCTTGCAGGCAGTGTCTTGCCACCAGCAATAGTTAGCAAGGCTTACATAGTGTAAAAGTAGTTCATTAATGAGCCATCTGACAGTAAACTTCTAAAAGGTACCTGTGGTGCAATTAAAAAGGTTAATTTGGATCTTCCAACTCAGAAAGTGAGCTAAGACTGAAACCAACAAGGAATATGAGTGTATAAAAATCTTGATCTTGTTGTATAGTCATGGTCAAATTGTCACATGTGACCTTCTCAGGCAGATGATCATGCAAGCCGGAAAATATGGGTCAGCTACGTCAATCTGTTATCAGTAACTACCTTCTAATTCAGTATTTAATGCATGTATTTATTTAAGGGGCAAGTCCTGCCTATGTTTAGGCCAGAAAAATTCCTGTAGAAGTGTTGGGAGAGTTAAAAAAAAATTAAATTCTTGCTTTGATGTGAGAATGAGGCTGTCCTGCAGGGATCAGATCAGCTTGCCAACTGACCACAGCTTTGAAGGCCACCGGCATGCTTTGCACATACTGTGAGCCATTGACTTCATCAGATAAAAGTTTAGTAGTTCTGAATAAACTTAAAACCTGATTCATGCGCTCTGTGTTGACATGAGCTGTTTCCACTAAACAAATTCTAAACCTCCTAACCAGGCTTCTTCTTTTGAGAAATGGTACTTTTGGGGAATTCCAGAAGTTGCTCATCCATTATTCTCCACCCTTCCTAGTTTAAAGTATTTCTGATGCTCTAAGATAGTTCAAGGTTCAGTGAGGATGACGAAGCATAAGCGTGACTCTGAGTTTCGTGATTTGGGATTTCATAGTGTCAAAGGGAGGTCTTAAAGCCAATCTGTGCTTTAAAGGAAGGGGTAAAATATAGACACATTCTTGGCATCGACACACCAAATGAAGTGGGTCCTCAAACCATTCAATTATGTGATTGTATATCACATAATTAAGATATAAGTATCTTTTTGTCCTAATGACTCTTTGTATGAAGAGCTCAAAAACAGAAGATGAGAGAACATCCTTCACCCACAGATTCATTTCCACCCTTTTCAGCTTCCTTGCTTTGAGTCTTCTGATGGGAGACAAGAGCCATGAGTTCAGATATCCAAAAGACTAAAGAGCTGAAATGTCATCTATAACAGCCTAGCTGAATGTTGAGGTCACTGTGCATGACCAAGAAAACAGTTTTATGCATCAAACCTCAAGAACAAAAGCAATTCATGTTTCTATTTTCTTTGAAAAGCCTAGTACGCTCTTTCTCTGTAATTGAAATTTCCTTCCTGTAAAACCTTTATTTTTTTTATGTCCTCGATGAAGGCCAGAAGAATTGAAGGAACAAAGCCATTGAGTCTTTACCCAGTTTGATACCTTAGGAGACTGGTAGCCTTTAAGGGCATGTGAACTGCCTGTCAGGAGACAATGGTGGCCACCAACAGCAAGCTTCAACACCTCCTTGACACCTCAGACTCCTTTGGGTCAGAGAGCCTCTAACCTCACTGCTGTCAGGGGTAAAATCCTTCTTGACTTTAGTTGGGCCAGGATTTTACACATATTTTAACTGCCAAAAGCCAGAGCTGTACATGGCCTTTACCCCTGTGTACACAACACTGCAGTGAATGCACTAGGCTAAAACTCAAGGGATGTGGGGTCAGCTCCCAGTTCTGCTGAAATTTTCCCCCTACAGATGCTTTCCCCTGAAGTTTCTGGCAAGGCACTTAATCTACAGTGTTTTTTCTCCCCTATTTACATAGTTTATCTGTTCTCATAAATTCTCTAGAGTGAGTCTCTGTATATATTCACATATTTGTCTCTTGTTTTTGTTGACATTTTTATTTGCAATACAAATAACATTTATCTAAAATTCAACTTTACTAAGTCATCCATGCCAATACTATAATACATCAACAACAACTATTTTCAGGTCACTGGAGCATCTTACGTTGCCTAACTTTTGACATTTAGTGTGACCATCTAGGCCTGAGAAAGCCAAAAAAGTGAGCAACTGCTGGCTTCTGCTTTCTTGATTCATATGAAGCCACTTATATGTCTCTTAACCTTGCTCCTCCTTTATTTTTGCTACCACCTTATAAAGATACTCATGAAACTCTTGTTTTGCTTGAGACGTTCCTAAGCTTTGTGAAGACAAGTTAAAAACATGCATATATATGTGTGTATATATATATATATATATATAAAATATATAAATTCATGGTTGATGACTCTGCTTCTTAAACAAAGCTGTTTGTGGGATAAGAAGATCAAGGTTCACACAGCATCTGTTTTTCAGGTGCCAATAAACCAGTTTCAGGCTTTGCCTGCATAACAAGATTAATCTATATACTGGAGGAAAAAATCCCCAGCTAGTTACAGATGATCAAGTCAACTACACCTATCCCACGGTACAATGATAGTCACATAGACATATCTCAAGATAGACACTTCACCTGTTGAATAAAGATGAAATCTGACCTATTTTTCCTACCTGAGAAGTCCCATTGCTGTGTATCTGATGATATTTAGTGTGCATGGTTGTTTTCCCCTGCAGACCCAATACTTCCACTAGGTTCAGCACAGAGAGCAACCCTGAAGGCAACAATGAAATCTGAGCTACGTAGACAGCAGGAGCTGTTTGCAAGCTGTGCTAGGTCCAGCAGAGACACTTAAACAAAACATCACGTTTTGCAGGAGAACGCTGCATGCTGATCACTTATGAACTAGACCCCCTCCCCTTTCTCTCAGAGAGGAGACAGTGTTCATCTCAAACTACACGGAGAGCTAAACTACAAAAAGAAAAATTAAAGCACTTTGAGGAGCTTCCCTGCATTAAAAGGACTGATCTGAGGAAGAATGACAAAGAGGAAGGAGACAGAGATCGAAGAGGAGGTGATTCACATTGCCTGACTGCAGGCATCCATTTCAGGCTTCTTACAGACCACTGAGACAGCAAGGCTCCTGCAGAGCTCCCTTTGGGCTCTATGATTAATTTAGAGGAACTGGCTTCCTACTTTAGGATAGCTGGCTAAAATGAATTTCTCCCAAATGACTGCCTTTAAACAACATTATATTTTCTGTGCTATTTACTTGCATCATGTACAAAAAAAAGCAGCAGTGGGTTTAAGAAACAGGAATAAAAAAGTAACAATACACTATTTAATAATGGATTAAATCCTTGTATATAATTTCAAACATATTGATGATCCTCCTCCTTACTTCTGTAGGATAATAGAAGTAATTTTGTACTTTTTCAGGCTGAGACAGAAAAGCTGAGTTGAGACACTGAAAGGTGAGGAGTAGTCTTGAAAATGGGTCTGAGTTGTCTGAGCCAGATGATCTGTACACTATCTGTCCACTTCTTTGGCTGTTTCCTCAGCTTCAGCCTGAGCTGAAATGTCCAAGCTGTTTAAACAAGGGTGAGCTGACTGGAGGGGCTAGGGAGCCACCAGCAGAGGCTGTGTGTGCTTGAGAGTCCAGCTGAAGTCTGTGTCCTGGATGCCTGGTGTTCATGGTGCAGGATTGAATGTTAACAGCTTTTTGGTGGGCAAGTCTGGTCTGGAGAAGGGGCTGAAATCCCCCCTGGAGAGGCACTGCAGATGTACCCACAGAAGCTCAGTGCCAGTGCACTCCCCCTTCAGTAAACTGAAACACAGGGACATGGGGAGAGTGGCAGAGTGTCCCAAGAAACACAGATTTTGCCTGGGATGTTCTGCTGAGAGTGGGAGCTTTCCTCCACATTTATTCCCACAGGATTCAATTGTGGTCTCAGGTCCTTGTCTTTTCTTTGCACTACTCTTCCTGCCATCAATTATTTCACACTCAGACCAAGTTTCATTCTTCAAAATCAGCTCACTAGTGGATATTAGCTAAATCCTTCAGACTCAGGGAGGGCATGTGAAACATGCCCCCTGCTTCCTTCTTGGTCCATCAGTTTTTTTACTACTTCCTACCAAATAAACTGTGCAAACATGTTACTGCTTGTGGGACAACCATTATATTCTTTCTGTCTTGTTTCTGTCAGTAAGCCCCCAGATTTTATCCCTGTATCAGCAACATGGTGCAACCACTCGTATTAGAAACAGATAAGAGCACCACAGGTTTATATCAATCAGGAGATAGCTACTTCTCTTTTAAAATGCAAAAACTTTGTGTGGGAGCTTACTGGACCAATATGAAATCAAATGGAGCATTTAAAAGAGCAGTTTACTACTTCAAGCATGTTGCAAAAATATGTCAGTAAAGATAAAAAAAGGGACTAATACAAGATGGTGCAATAGCTTTCATCATTCAGTCTCATAAATGTCTAATCCCACTCACAGGGGGTAATTCCACTCTCAGAGATAATAAACAGACCATGATAATTTTAATATAAAATCCTTTGAATTGTAGTGTTGCTCTTTTCTTGTACATGACTAATTGTTTTATGCTACCCTTAGTTTTATGTTTCCATGAGATATCCATTCCCCACATTTCCCAATTTTCTTGAGTGCAGGACACTATTTTCCATTTGGCTTCACTTTCTGAGGGTCACATTTTCTGCTTGGTGTGTACCTGAGTTTTTGGCTATTTGAGCAAAAGGAAATAATTTCATGGACAGCAGTCATGATCCTGGCCCTCTGTCTGGACATTAAGTGTTTCACATAGTTTAGAATTGAGCAGAATAGTTTCATGTCAGTTGCAACTAAAGTTTTAAGAACTTCTATGATAAAATGGTTCCCAGCCTGGACAATATAATAGGATGTAGCTGTGGTTTCCTAGATCCAGCCCAGGAGGATAAGGTTTAGCGTTAATAATTTTCTGTCTCAGTAATCTCTTAATTTAGAAAGCCTGCCATAACCTGCAAGTGGTTACTGTGGGTACATCACTGGAAATCATTCACTTTGTCCAGCTTCATGGATTTTTTTGGTGGAATATGGTGCTAGAATTGCAGATTTCTGCTTCTCTATCTTTCATATTGTGCACAAAAGAAAATTGTTTAAAAAGAAAAAGAAAAAAAGTAGGCATTGTCTAGTGCAAATATAATGAACCAGAAAACAGGTATTTTCTTTTCTCTGTATTGCCAGAAAAAAAGCACAATTTAATACAAAATTTGAATCTCTTAGACAGAGAGTTAATATTCCCCATTCCAAAATACCAGTATTGTGATTACACCTCTTTAATTAAAAAAAATAAATAATACCCCTTAATTTTGATTGTAAAACTCAAACTCTTTCAAAATATGCTCCCATAATATCATAAATGTGATAAGCTAAAAGAAAACAGTCTTGCATTCCTCTCACGCTCCTCTCAGTTCTTCACTGTGGTTGCATTTAAGCATGGCTGTGCACAGACTATGTCAGGAGGATAACTTCTGTTCATAAAGCTGTGTGGATGCATATGGGCTTGGGGAAGGAAGCACAGGACTGACCTCTCAGAGTTCTCCAGAATTCCAAAGTGCATGCTTCTAAATGCTTCTAATTCGTGCATATATATATATATATATATATATATATATATATATACGCACAGATACATACATATTTGTGTTTAGATCTCCGTGTGTGTATTACACACAACTGTGTATAAATAATAGGCATAACACAGTAAAGTAAGTAATAAAATTCTGTACACCACAATGGAATAAACACTAAGTTGTGTGCTATCTTATCAGAACCCAACAGGAAGTACATTTTAATCACATTTTTTCCAGGGCTGTATATTTCTCATGCAACATTCAAAGGATATAATAAGATTTTAGTAAGAAATTTCAATGTTTTTATTATATTCATATGGGAAACATAGCTTTGCATTCTTGCATGTTTACTGCCCTTGCATAATACCCCAGTTGTCAGGAAAAAACAGGAAAATACTGAAAGAAAAACAGTTTTGATTAAAAGACTGAGCCCCCTATGGATATTCTCAGATCCATGAAATTCTTTCTTCTCAGGATTTCTCTGATGGATGTGGAGGCTCATTGCCTGGCCATAGCACTGACAGGAAACCCCACACCTTGAACAGGATGACCTCAGAGAATCTGCTGAGTTTTCAGCCCCCCTTTTCAGACCTTTTCTGCTGGGGCCAGTGATGCATTCTATGAACATTAAAGATTTCATGGTGCTCTTCAAAAGGGAGCCAGCCCTGCACTCCTTAACAGCAGTTGTCTTGCCTCAGGAATTAAAGACAGTAGGAATTGACCTCAAAACAGAACTTATCACCAGAGCTGATGAGAATTTTCTTTCCTCAGTCCTTGTTATTTTACATGCCATGTACTAGCTGGCTCTCCCTCCCCCCTATGACCCCAAAGGCAATTCCTTTTTTTTTTTTTTTTTTATGTTTTACATTTTCAATTTACCAGCATTTTGGGTTCCTTCATAGGCAACTCATAGTAGTGATACTGGGTTTGATGATCAGTTACATTCCAGTGTCTTTGCATTTAGTTTATAAGAACCCTTTACAGTACTGAGATAATGTAAATAGATCTCACTGTAAGTGAAAATCATCCCTTTGTTTTTACCTTTTCCTGCAAAACTTCTGTGTTTTTTCCCCTACACAAAATGAAACAGAAAAGTCAGGACAAAAAACGTGATCCATCTGTCTCCTCCCTTAGGAAGGAATGCCTTGAGAACTTGTGCTACCAAAGTTTTATTATTGCTCACAAACTAGATCTTAGAAGCATTTACTGGATACAATAGAGCATCATTAAAAAATTAAACTAAACGACAGTTGTCCAAAAAAATACACAAAGTACATTTTGTGATCCATTACCTCATTTTTATTGCATTCATCCACTTTATTGCTACTTTGCAGTTCAGTAATTTTTCATGGGTTTTCCAGGCATTAGTGACAATTAACAAAAATGAACCACAAGAATGATAAAACCACAATAAAATGGGCAATCTATTTTAAACCTCTTTTATCCAAAAGAGTGCTCGGTGTTCCTGGTCAAGGTATTCGGGCTGTTACTGACAATCCATGCTTTTGGAATAACAATGTCCTCTAGATGTTATAAAATTACTGTGCATTTCCAACTATGTCCAGAAGGAACGGAAGGAAAGCAGATGTCACAGTTATTCAACTTGCCAATGAGAAAAACTTACTGTTAAAAAACTTTCTAATTTTTTCTATGGAAAATTGAGTGGTTCTTTCCTAAAACATCCTTTGCTTCCCAAGAATTGTGTGTGGGGTGGAGGGGGTGGTGGTTTTTTGTGTGGGTTTTCTTGGCTTGTGTATATGTTTGTGGGTCTTGTTTTGTGCTTGTTTTGTTTTCTTTTAAAGAGGATACACAAAACTGTAAAAGTATTTTTTCAAAAACTGAAATACTGTTTCAAGTGAGATGTTGTGTCTTTTGTAACTGGAGTTCCCAGGTGTCGGATAGTGCCCTTGCTCTTTAATGTTACTTCTCTGAAATCTTCCAGATGAGACAGCAATACTCTGTCATTAATAACATGCAGAGAACTGCCTGGAGGGAGGTTTAGATAGCCCAAATGATCTGAAATGGTGAGGGAAGAAAAGTGGCTTCATGTACATTAGATGCACTTTCCCTAGTATTCTCACTACACTCATTTCCCATAAAAGGTGGTATTCAACTGAAAAAGTAATATTTTTTAAAACTAAAAATTATTGAAATTACATAGCTTTTAAAATGTGTAGACTGGTTTCCATTTTTAAGGACTCAAACATGTTTTCCAGCTATCCTGCTTCATAGTTGCTACCTATCAAATGGAAATCAATAGCAATTGTCAGGGAAGAATTAATTGAGAAAAATAAAAAATGATGGGAGGGCTAGAATTTAAGGGAAAGCCTTTTGGTTTTTTTGAGAAAATCAGCAATGACAAAACAAAACAAAAAAAAAAAAAACAACAGAGGGTCTACATTTGTAGTTTTAATTAAGGTGCAAATTCTAGATTCATCCCACTTCAGGTATGCAGCTATGCCACTTAAATAAAAACCAAGTCTTGCTTTGTGTCTCAAGGTAATAGATGAACTTGTCTAGAAAAGTGTTCAATTTCATGTGATTTGATTTAGCCTTTGCAGATCTCTGGATGTTTCTATTGATATCTAATTTAAATACCTCCTGCAAGTGTCTAAAGCTAAGTGTGCAAAATATCTGTATTTGTGAGTATTATAGCAGGAATGCAGTTTCTAAAATTTTTTTTTTAAAAATTCAGATATTCTGGTACTACTCCAAAGCAGAATGTTGTGTGCTTTATTTTTCATGAATAATGCATTCTTTGCTCTAGAGTGTCAAGTAAGATTGGAGTCTTTGGACCACTAATTTCATACCTTTAGAAACCAGAAATACCCACTCTGAGCAGGCGGCTGCTGCATGAGAACCAGTCGTGTATGAGCAGCAGATCAGGTGAGAACAGGGGGTATTGCAATGAAGGAGGAGGCCCAGCAGGAAATGGTAGATCTGTGGACGACTCATGTCTCATTTGAGATCTTTTCAGAGAGGTGCAAATCAACCATCTCCAGCTTTAAAAATGGCATTAAAAAGCTTCATGATGATAATTTGGAAAACTCCTTGACAGCATATGTATGACTTAGTTGTGGTATGTTTTTGCAAGGTTACAGTTTATGCTGTCATTTGTGGCATTGCCTATGCATTTTATTGTTCTATTTTTCTGTTTCCAATAGTGCATTCTCTTTAATTATGGTATAGTATCCCTTTTGAGCAAGAAAAAAAAATTAAATTAACTCTGAAAAAAAAGCAAAGAACTGGAAAATAAGAGACCAAGGCAATTGTTCTCAGCTTTGACATAATCCTTCATGAAATTTTAGAAGATTCCTTTCTTTATCTCTGGAACTCATCTTTCCTGTCTGTAAAACTGAAGTAGTACTTCTCCCTGTGTATATTCTCCCATCAAAGAAAGGATAAGAAAAAGAATTAATTACTTGTGAAATTTTATTTCTCTTAATGTCTATGCCATTGGAGTGCATTGGATACACCAAATCTATTTTAGCTCAATCATTGCATAATACTAATGAAATAAATAATAACTAATAAGTGTCAAAGCTCAGTCCTTGTCCCAGGGACCAACTCATGAAGTCTGCCCATAAGATTTAAATAATATTTGCCTCCACAGCAAGTTGACTACATCCCACCAATTACTGGAATAATCCCTAGTCCAGGCTAGATTGTAAACTCTGCAAGAGTCACTCAGGGAAGAGTTCATTTTCTTGGGCTGTTCAAACCACTCCAAAGCAGAGACAGCCAAGATCCAGCTCCACTGACCTTCCCTGTGCTTTGATGCCATTTAATGTATTAGTATAAACAAAGCCAGTAAGAAAACTGGGATGGGATGGGATGGGATGGGATGGGATGGGATGGGATGGGATGGGATGGGATGGGATGGGATGGGATGGGATGGGATGGGATGGGATGGGATGGGATGGGATGGGATGGGAAAGGAAAGGAGCCTGGATGGTACAAATTGCTGCAGAGTCCCTTAGGACTCCAGCAAATCCATCTTATTGGTAAATAAGAAAAGATATATTGGAATACTAAGCTTTTTCCTTCAGCAGTGATTGTTGCTACTGAGAAAACAACGCTTACTCACAGAGATCACTGTACTTAAATGAAAGTGAGGATACAGGTGCCTAAATACTTGAGCTGGGGTAAGTTTTACATAGCTGTAAAATGAGTTTCAGCTTTTAAGTTACTGTCTTTTCCTTTACAATAACAATCTCTTCACTTTTACAAGCTCTATATTATTTTTAGGTAAGAAAACACTATAAAGTTCATGTTTTATTGTTCCTTGCAGTTACATAAATTACATTTGGCCAAAATAAATGTAATTCCTACTGTGCGAACTGAGAACCTAGAATGTTGATTTTCCTCAAGTTATAAACAATGTGAAGATATGTTATACTGGGTCACAATTTTCCACTGTACAGCAAAATATATAACTCACTTTTAATAACAAAACTGCATATATCATTAAAGTTTCCTACTCCATGGAGCACATATTATGTTTCTCTGCACAGCAAGGGATATCCTTTCTATGTACCACAATTTCTAAAATATTGTTTGACTGTATGAAAAATATTTTAGTGATTCATTAGTAAAACAGCTGTCATTTTGAAAAATTATTCAATTTAGTCTGTATTTTTACCAATAGCAGAAAATTCTTTTTGCAGGTACTTTTTTTTTGCCTTTGTGATCTAAAATTTTTTGAATGCCTTTTATTTTTATGTGGTTTATAGAAAGAGAATTTTGGAGAACTATTTGTGATTTTTTTTTTTTTTGACGGCTATTGGAAGTTAGAGGCACTTCCTAAAATTTAACGTGCTTAGCTAGGAAATCCACAATGTTCATTGTGATAGTGTGATTCATTAAGTTTCTACTGATGGGGTTTCCAAACCACAGACTATCCCACAATACAGGATTTTCTAAAGCACAAGGCTTTGCCCTAACACTGCTACCGTTCACATCCATGGTTAAATACCTGAGGATGTCAGTGGAACTATTTAGGGCAATACTGAGTGCTCTTGAATATCCTCTCTTAGAAGTGCTACCTGACAATGTCATAAACCTTCATCTAAATCCTTCTTCAAACCACAGCATTTCTGACTAATCATTGAGGCATTAAAAGTCTGTGAGAAGAAATGGTCATTGCAGCATGCCTGGAAGGTTTGTAAACCCAGGCTCTGAGATGACAAGAAAGAAAACTCAAGAACCCTTTCTCTTCCCAAAAAAAAACATGCTTGCAGCAGCTAAATGGCATAAAGAAGCTCTACCATACAATCATAGAAAAAATTAGTGTGGAAGGGAGCTCTAGAGGCCAAGAATCCAACTTCCTGCTCAAAAAACATGCTAACTTCTCAGACCACAATTCTAAGCCTTATTCTATTAGGCTTTTGAAGTCTCCAGAGTTGGAGATTCCATTGTCTCTCTGGTCAAGTTCTTCCAGCCCTTAACTCCTCTTATGAACATTTTTTTCCACATCACCCAGAGTTTTCCTTTAATGAATGCCTCTTGCCCTTTAACTGAGTAGCCTCTATCTTGAACACGTAGAGAAGAATAAGGAAACTGCAGAGTACCTCAAATAAACTCCAAAATATTCAGGGCATAAAAGCTTAGCAACAACATATTGAGTCCCTTAAGACACTATCGGTGCCAAATGTGGCATCTAAAGTGTTGACAGTAAACTGACTGCACAATGTAACATTCAACAATGCACTTGGCACTTGTGTGACCATCTGTGTGCAAAATTAGTATGGGATTAGGCACTGAGGATCCCCCCTGGATGGGAAAGGAGAAAGGAAAAAAAGAGAACATCACATAATTCTGTGACAAAACCAACCCTTTTTGTTAAGACTCCTGTCGAACACATCATTTTTATCTCCAGGGGAATTTAAAAATAAAGTGTTATTGGGAAATGAAGGAGCAGATTGAGGAGATAGGTGATTCAGTTACTTCCAGATCTGTGTGTGTAACTCAGACACAGTCATAAAGGTAAATTAAAAATGGAAGTGAATGTCTCATAAGAGTGTTGCTGTTGTGAGAAAACTTTGTGATGCCTGTTATTCATCTGTGAGTGCAATTCTGGTGGAGATGAGAGAAGAATAGCACTGGTAGATCAGGAAACTTCAATTTGAGACAAATTAGTATTTGATAGTTAGCAAAGGTAATTCAAAACATGGAAAAATGAAGGGATCAATCCAATAGAATCCTGCTTGCAGGAAGGAGATAGTGAGGGAAAGCCATTCCCAAGCTGAACTATGAAGTAACTAGAACCAAAGGAAAACTAGGGAGGTGAGAGAAATATTATTTTTCCTTTTCATTGTTAAACTTTTTTCTTGCATGAAATAGAAAAACACTAATACGTATAAACCTAATTCCCTTCTGTCCCTCTGCATATGTCTGTCTTTAAATTAGACAAGTTAAATTTTATTCTTTCTTGGCACAGGTGAGAATCATATTTGAGGAAGCATAGAGAAGAGAATCACTTAAAAGTTATTCTTTTTCATGCTTGTCTCTTTAGGCTTGATGTCTACATGGCAGAATTATTTATTCTTCAATCCAGAAGTATAAGAAGCTAGAGAAATGTGTAATGTAGGGACAGTTTACTATAGACCTTCTCCAAAGCTCAGCTGAGCTTCATTACCCCTCCCTAGGAACTCTGTTCCCTGCTGAGGAGAAAAATTGAAGGAAATGCTTGTGTTTTTTGAATTACTTTGGGTTACAACAATTTGCCGCTTTCTGAAAAAGAAAGATTTTTCTCTGCATGTTGGGATTTTATTACCTCTATATATCATAATCACAAAGCTATTAGAAAAAGAAACATTTTCCTTTTTTAGCACTGTGGTTTTAAGGAGGAAAGATGATTTCCTATTTAGTAAATTACAATTTGTTTTTTTCTTTTGGCACAACATTTCTCTGTCTTGCTACTCTGCTAGTCCCCAAACATGGCAGGACTGATGCAACTTAAATGAGATCATGGTTTACTGAAAGATATTTCAATGCTCATAAAGTCAGAGTAACTGAGATGGGAAGAAACCTCTGTAAAAAATCCGTTCTTCCTCTCTGATCCAAAGCAGGATCCACTGCACTTCAACAGTCTCTTAATGAACCTATTAAACCACTTGTGTACCTTTTGATTAATTACTGCAATCGTACATCTTCATTCAGTAAACACATTCAGTCTGCGCAGCTTTTCTTGCTATTCGGAGAGTGACTTGCAGCTGGATGGAGGAACCTCTGAAGAGCACTCCTGAGCTCAAGGGGATCTGCCAAGACAAGGGTAGTCTGAGGAGCTTCAATTGGAAACTCATCAGGGAATGCAGATCTCATTGTGGGTACAAATGGTTACTGCATTTAGAACAAAATATATTAGAAGCTATAATTCTAAGTGCTAACATTAATCCATTTCACACATAAATATATTTTAACCCAACTTCATATTTTAGTATTTTGTCTGTGTAATAAGGCTGCAGTAAGATCTGGTTTGGGGGATCATAGTCAGGTCCCCTCCTATTGCACAAATTTTTCCAAGCTCATCATCTAAAAATTCTGGGATATTTTACTCTAACTTTGGTTCCTCAGAGACTATCCACTATCCCTTCTAATGCCCAGAAACAATCAGCCCAAATTCTTTGCTAATTTTAATCTTTTAACCCCATTATTTTTGTTTATGGTAAGGTTATCCATTCATAAATGTTTATAGACAAATATAATTTCTATTTTCAGCTTTCAATTAATGAGTAATATGTAATAAATTCTGTTAGAATGGGCTCTACCAATCCTCGGTAGCCCAGAACAGTTTGACTTCACTTCTACAAGACTGTACACGGAGACAGAAACTGAGAACTGCTCAAAGTTATCTCGCATTACCTGATGTAATTTGAACAAAATTTGCACAAGACAAGGCTCATGTGAGACCTTTGCAAGAATATCAGTGGTACTGGAGACACTGCAACAAAAACCTGGTAGAATAAAGGTGCTCTCATTCTGAGATGTGTAGCAAAGAATTTTGATATATCCTGCCAGTGGTGAGCTGAGCAGTCCTCAATGCAAACTGGCCATTGGTAGTGAGGTGAGGGAACTTAGGGAAACTGATCCACTGCTGTCTGGAATAAAACTCCTGGTAGAAAC
The DNA here is from genome assembly GCF_015832195.1 of Motacilla alba alba. Taxonomy (NCBI): domain Eukaryota; kingdom Metazoa; phylum Chordata; class Aves; order Passeriformes; family Motacillidae; genus Motacilla; species Motacilla alba. The sequence goes on from NC_052018.1 coordinate 11,163,379, forward strand.
AACCATTAAGTGAAAAAGAGAGAGAACAGTACTAATGGTAATTTCTTTTTTGGCACCCAGCTCAAAGACAACTCTGGATTGCAGGTTGAAAATGACATAAATTCATGCTATCTGGTTGTGCTCTGAAAAAAGATTTGTGCCTTCCACTAAGACATTTTAAAGCCTTGCTATGTAGCATCACTCTGTCCCGACATTTTTCTGATAAAGATTTTAGAGAGAGATGATTGTAGGCTTCCCACAATGATAAAGGAGTGGGAAGGAGTTTCAGAATGCAGCTGGCTGACTCAGTGCATGTGGAAATGATTACTTTAATGGTACTTTTATTTTATAGAATTATTAACAATGTTGGGGGCGAGGCTAGATTCCTTGGAAAGGCGTCTTTTTAAATTATCGTAAATGTAAATGAAGAAATTAAATAAATCCATATATTTGTCATCTCCCTTACCAGATCAGATAGCACCACAGTAGACAAAGCCACACCAATTACGGCCTAGACACACGATCAAGCCACTGCTACTTAACCAGTATCATGCATTAACTGAGCTGTGGTAAAAGTTGTAACCACAGCTCCACCCCCCGCAGCTCGTACCTTCATCACATCCATGGTGTGGGGCTGCAGGCAACAGGAGAAAGGTCCATCCTGGTTGCAGGATGATGGCTTTTCCCTAAAGCCTTGTGGTCCTGCAGCCCTGCCTGAGCTGAGCTCCCTGTTCCACACTTTTGTCTCTCCTGGCTCGGCTGCCTGCTCATGTACCGGTTTAGGAATAACCACGGAGTTGCTGCAGTTCTGCCAAGACTAGAAGCAGGTTAAGCTCACATATTTGTTATAGTATGTCAGGCTGCCACAAAATGCAGTCCAGGTGCTGTCCAAGATTTTTGTCTTTAGAGACCGTTCTCTGGATAACTGGACAAGGGATTAAGGAGTATCCTGCACTGGTAATACTTCAGTTTGGACTTACAGGCTCTAAAATTCTGTTCTTTCCAGCTCTGTCCTATGCTTGTAAGCCTAGCAAGAGATGCTGTGTTTAAGAAAGCTCTGCAGGCCAAGCTCTCATGCTACAGTCTTTCAACAAGAGTAGGTTTTGACACACAGAAGCAGAAAGTGGTCTTCAATGTACTATCAAAGTTCACCACAGATATCCTGATTTGTATGACTAAGCCAGTATGTGACTTCAAGTTTCAGTGTTATAAATCAAAAGGAAAATTTTAAAAAGGGAAGAGACATTTAGGTTGAAGATACTCATTAATTCAACAATCACTAAAGTAAAAAACAATTGTATGCTAGTCAAAATAAATCTCTGTTGATGGAAACAAGACCAGATTATAAATCCTACTAAAATATCCGCCCCAAATATGACTTGAATTGTGATTACATCACTGCCAGACACTGCTGTTTTCAAAAAAGTTATTTTAAAATAATATATGGCAATGTACATTCAGTGACCTACAGTTTTTACCCAGAATAGAAAAAAAACTTCCTTTACACAGACATAATTTCTTTTATGAAGTGGAGCTCATAAATGAAAAAGTATAAAGTATTTTTTTTCAGTCACAGAATAATCAAAATTAAAAAATAAAAACAAGACAGGGTTGTTTCTGACTTTCAACTTTATTTTCTGTTTTCTGACCTGTGGCTCTGTTTCTGTTCAGACATAAGTTTTTTCACAGCATGTACACCCACTGTCATCTATATTCATACTGCAGAGATTAAAGTAAGCTCAGCTACTAGAAGAAGAAAGTTTCCCATGAGGCAGGTTAATCAGTTCTTCACTTGATCGGAATTTTTGCAGCTTGGCTCTCAAGCACAAGGCCATAGTCAGCACCAACCCCTTTAACATGGTACAGAAGAACCCAGTTTTTCCTTTCCACCCACCTTTGACATATCTGTGTAAGCACTGCAGGAGACATTTCAATATAAAGTGAGAAGAGCTGGCCATGTGAAAACACCTCAAAGTTATTTCTACCCCTCAGCTTTTGTATTAGAAAATGAAATCTAATTCCTAAACCCACCAAAACAGAAAAGCTGTTGTTGATGAGCAAGAGGATACAGGAGGGGCATCTTGCTTGTCCAGATGGGCTAAAGGATTTTCCACAATAGAGCAAAAAATCTTTTTCTTTTCAGGATTCAATCAAGATTGATTCTGGGAGAATGAAGAATAGAATCCCCATTCTCCCACCACAGAAGTCCATATTCAAGATCATCTATAGAACAAGAAGGTGCAAAAGTCCATGGGTCCTGAATGAACTGGCAGATACAGGGATTAAGGCACTATCAATCCTGTTTGAAAACAGGAAACTGAAACATCAAACTGTGGCAATTTGATGAAGTTTCCACTGAATGGAAAAGAGGAAACATGTCCTGTCTTTTCATAAAGAAAAAAGGAATACTTTGGAAACTACAGGCCAGTCAGTCTCACCTCAGTGGCTGGTAGATCCTCCTTGAAATTATGCTAAGACACATGAGAAATAAGGAGGTGATTGGTGAGAGCCAACATGGCTTCACTAAGGGCAAATCATGCCAGAAAAATTGGGTGGCCTTCTATGACAGGGTTACAGTGTTGGTGAATAAAGGAAAAGTAACTGATACCATCCAGGTGGACTTAAGAAAAGCATTTGACACTGTCCTGCATGACATCCTTTTCTTAAAACTGGAGATGTGGATTTGACAGATGGAACACTTGGGGAAAAGGAATTGGCTGGATGGTCAACATCTCAATGTCCAAGTGGAAGCTAGTGACAAATGATGATCCTCAGGGCTTTATATTGGGATTGGATCTCTTTAACATCATTGCTAGCAACATGAGCAGTGGAGTCCTCAGCCAGTTTGCTGGCAATACCAAGATGAGTGGTGGAGTCAACATGCTGGAGGGAAGGGATGCCATCCAGAGAAGCCTTGAGAGTCTTGAGAGGTATGCCTGTGTGAACCTCATGAAGCTCAACAAGGCCAATGTGAGATCCAGCAGCTGAGCTGGGGCAATCCCAAGCAAAAGTACAGTCTGGGCAGAGAATGGATTGAGAGCAGCCCTGAGGAGAAAGATTTGGGAGTGCTGGTGGATGTGGAGCTCAACATGACCCGGCAATGTGCACCTGCCTCCCAGAAAGCCAACCTGCATCAAGAGAAACCTGGCCAGCAGGTGAAAGGAGGGGATTCTTCCCCTTCTCTCCACTCTTCTTGTACCTCACCTAGAGCACTGCACCCAGCTCTGGGGTGCCCAATATAACATCCTCTGGCTCTGTCAAGGCAAGTCCAGAGGAAGCTACAAAGATAGACCACCTCTCCTGTGAAGCTGAGAGAGTTGGGGCAGTTCAGACTGGAGAAGAGAATACTCCAGGAAGAATTAGATCACCTCCTAGTACCTAAAAAAAGGACTATAAAAAAAGGTGGGGACAGACTTTCTTAGCATGGTCTGTAGCAATAGGACAAGGCATAATGTCTGTAACCTAAGGCAGGTCAACTTGGATTAGATATATGGAAGAAGATTTTTATAATGAGGCTGATAAAACACTGGTACAGGTTGCCCAGAGAGACAGTAGATGTCCCATCCTTGGAAATGGTCAAGGCTGGGTTGGATGGGGTTTGGAGCAACCTGGACTAGTTGGTGTTCTCTGCAGAGGGGTTGGAACCAGATGATCTCTAAAGTTCCTTCCAATCCAGAGCAATCTATGATTTTATGATTGTTATAGAAAGGAAAATTTTGATTTAGTAACCTGCATGCACTATGATGTCTCAGTAATTAAGAGACAAAGGGAAATAACCTAGAATGCATTAGTTTATTTGCTTGTATATTAATTTTCTACATTTCACAGTTTCTGTGGGGTTTTCTCAGGCTATTCTATATATTTGTTTGGCAATATCGGTTTCAGTTCTCTGCCAGTTCAGCCATGAAGCAAAAGCCCCTTTCCATTATTAAGCTAATATTAGTATGAAGTGTAATAAAGTATTTCCCTTGCTAATAATACCAAAAGGCAATTCCTTATCCAAATTTTGCAGCTTAACACTCAGAGTTACCTCAGCAAAATATTTCGGAAATAATTTCTGAGACAAATAAAATTGCATATTTGATTGAAAGTTAATTGCAAACTTAGTGAGAATAGAAATTCCAGTAATACCAGAATAATTTTAAAAGATTCTTCATTTGCACCATACTTGAAAGCTATTCTCTAGAAGCTGCAGCTGATCACATACCAGTTTCTTGGTACTTGCAATAGGAGTAATTTTAAAGTGAGAGGTGCAGGGTCTCAGGAGAGGAAGGGAGGAAGAAGAAGGAAAGAATTAAAAAAAAAGAATGGTGAAAAGGGTGAAAAGATTTATTAAACTGATTTATTAAGAGTTGGAGATTTTCTCTCTGAGCCTTTTGTGTGTGAGTTCTAAGCAAAACCAGTGAGGCAGAGAGTAAGGTAATATGTAATAGTATTTCAGTGGACAAACTCATCAAGCTTACATAATTGATTTCTCTTATTATTATCTCTGTCTCCTTAGAAAAAAAAAATATTTTAAACCTCCAGGATATCTCTTGTCCTTTTGCTTGGAACAGTTTCCACTTTTAACCCCCAAAAATATCTTGGAGTGCTATTATAACTTTCAGTCATTTTGTGCATTTTCACGATATTACAGATCTCTGTTGTTCTTATTGAAAATGTGCTTTAAAATTCTGTCAACTATCTGAAGAAACTTGGTCTAGAAAAGTCACCATTAAATCTGTTTCTTCATTATATTTGATACTGAGACCATGAATAATGACTTACCCTAGATTTCAGTAACCAATTACCATAATATTTACTGGCAACAACTCCGTAAAACTTGTTGCTATAGTGACTTAATCTTGGGCTTAATCCAGGTCCCAGAGGAGGTGTCCATTATCACAAAAGCTTCTGCTCGAGCGAGCATCTGTAGCTGCAGTCTTGGAAGAGAGGGACCAGGGCCTGCAGAGGCTGAGTTTCTAAACTACTGTCTCACCCCTTCAGGCCACTTGAGACCACTTGTAAGGCTGCATTGCCTTGTAAGAGCCATGTGCTGGAAATCTTTCAATTTCTCTGTGCTTTCTACAGAAGGTAAAAAATTTTTCACTGCTCCCACTAGTTAAGAAAGCCACTCAGAAAAGGGGAACCCATCTGTAAACTGAAGCTGAAGAGAAATATCCCAACCACCACCTTCTTTTGCCTCTCTTTTCTTGAATCATTCTCAAATCTTACATTTGACATTATTTTATTGATTCCTTAATAATAAATAGACAGAAGTGTTTCAGGTATTTTTTTTCCTTCGTCCCAATGTTTCCAGGAAGCCTTCCTTAAAAATAGAAGTGGAGTAGTACTTTTTTTCCCCTACTTGCCAGACCTGGGGAAAGATTGCCAGGTTTACTTGAGGATCTGACCAGGGTCTTCCATATACATGTGAGGAACCATTTGCTCCATTTCTGACCCAAGCCAGGTCCTGCAGGTGTATCTAGATGGAGGCATAACGTGGGGAATGCTGGAGCTGACTCCTCCAGCCCTGAGCTTTCCTTCCAGCAGCCTGCCTGGGCTTGCAGGTCAGCTGAACTGTCTCCGTGCAGGCATCCTGAGGTGGGTAATAAGGAATACATTGTTTTAGGTTTTCCCCATAAAAATAAATCACTTGTTATTTTAGCGAAATGCCAGATTCCTCAAGAGACATGCTGACTTTATGAAGTGGGACTTTCCAACAGAAAAGTTGACTGACTGACTGACTGATGGACTCCCAGATTTACAAGTCTGCATAAGAAAAAGGCCACTGAATCCCAGCTGTAGTGCATGCCAAACGGCTGTGTATATAAAGGACCTAATTCCAAATTTTCGCCCAAATAAAGGTGATGGTTTTACACGATCATTTCCTTCTTGCTACAATCCTGCAGGTGTTTGAAGGAAGATACAGCATTCAATTCCTGTTGAGAAGTCCAGAGAGGCTGGCACCAAGGATGGTTGCAGGAGCAAGCAGTTCTGACTACATCAGAAAACTGGCCAATCAGAGATCCTTTTCCTCATATTTTTCCTTGTTGTAGGATTTCCCTCTTCTTCAATCTCCAAAGTGAGCACTTCAGGCTATCTTGATGTTTAAATAGTATTGTCCTACAAGTGTAACATGATGTAATAGAAGTGCTAGTGTGATCCCAGTTTTTTTTATAACTTGATGTTGTCTAATCTGCAAGCTTTGGACTGTGTTGGAAATATTCCTTCTCATGAGCAGGAGTGTTTGCTCTGGTTCCTGAGCCGCAACCTAAACTTGACTTCAAAGGGACAAAGCTGACCTTCTGCATAGTTCTGACCAGAGATTGCCAATTCATCCTGAAGACACTAAAAACAATTTGCAGTTAGTTTAGAGTGACAAGTTTAACATTCACTTATCAAGTGCAGCAATTTATTTTTACAGTGTTGCAAAATGGCTTGGGCCCAACTAATTTCACTTGGAGGAACAAATACTGCCACAGCCAGAAGGCACAAAATGTGCAACAATAATCCTTAAAGCAACACACTGTAATTTGCCTTCTTCTGTTTAATGCCATGTCAAACAGAAGGATTTCTACACATTTCAGATGGTGGCTGTGTTGCCTTCTCTTGGTTTAAGTTTAAAAAAAAAAAAGATTTACTTCAGAGAGCAGTGATAGATGAAGGATATGACATGCACTGAGCATGCCTAGTTCCTTGCTCATGCCAAAAAAATCCCAGAAGGATAAATCTCGTTTCCTGCCTTACTTCACAGAATTTAACTTTTTAAACAAGTCATGTTCTGTGGTTTGGATTCTGTGTTTATATCAGGGTTTGTTTCCAGGCTCATGGACAATAATAGTACATGGGTCTGAAAAATCTGAACATTTTCATGTGGAGGGAAATCTTGGTGGTTTAATCTTACTTTACCTTTTATTATTTGCATTAATTCTTATAAACCAGCCTTTACAGATAAGTTTCAATAAAAGGTGATATTTTCCAGGTATAGACTGGAAAATATGCGAACTTGAGCTTTCATTTAAGTCAAACTTATTTCCATGATTTCAGGCTGCACTTATATATTCATACTGTAGACTTTATTTATTTTAGTAAATATGGAGCTGGAAATTAAGACTTAATTTTAAAAATATGTTCTGTGTTTAAACTGACGTGTGCATTTTATACATGCCCACACACACATACATCTATAAAACCTTTGTGATCTACTGATTATAGCTGGATTCAAATTGAATTGGAAGCAGAACATGAGTTCTATTGAACCTGTTTGCCGACTGCATTTAGAAGATTGAAAGAATATACATTTCTTTCTGGATTTCCATTAATAGCAAAATTCTTTAAAAAAGACACTTCTATGAGATTTGATTATATCTTTCAAGGATATGTTGTGTTATCCAAACATCTAGCATGAACAAATTTAAAAAGGCATATGAATAGAGCATATACATATAAGAGGACACATAAATGCACACATAGACAAAGGGAAGCCAAGATAAGTTTAAACTTGAGACTTAACATGGCTTACTAGGTTTAAAACTTTAATAATGCTCTGAATAGTCTCCATAATAGGTACCTAAAACTTTGTTCATATACACAAGAGCAGTTATGACTAATAGGCTAGTGATATTCTGAGAATGACCAGTCATGCTGTGAAGAAAAGCAAACAAAAAAAACCCAAAGAAATGAAAAGTCGATGATGCAGAATCTTTTCTAAGCTTGATGAAAATCTGAAAAATAGGTAGCTTCTGGTGCACTTGGCTTTGTCTGTAGCTCTCTTTGTCTAACCCACATTTTTTTCAAACCTCAGCTAACTCTTAACTATATTTTTACCTACTCACATTCTGGATTTTATTGTATTATAAAAGTGAATAATTTCTACCTACTTAACATATTCCTCAGTAGGCATAATATACACAGTAGTTATTCCTAGATAGATAGTTGTAAAAATATGTGTGTGGCAGCGTCTGTGCACTGGAATATAAATGTAAATATATGCATTTATATAAATTTATATATGCTCATGCTCATGAAAAATATTCAAAACTTGTTTAATTTTAGATTATTTGAAAATAAAAGTTTCTTGGACAATAGAGGGAAGAGTACCCCTTGGTGCTTGGCTGAAGTCTAAGCAGAACAGCTGGTGTTTGTCCAAAGTGGCAGTTCTATGCGTTGCTGTTTGCTTCTACCAAATTATCTTCTTATCACTATTCCTTTAGCAACAGTGTTATTTTTTTTTCCATGACAATATGCTGTTTTATTCTTTCTTCCCAGTGAAGAATAAATTTGAAAATTTTAGGAAATAGTAGTAAAATGAAGTGCACATGATGAATTAGTTCAATACGACTCCTTTATATTTTCATTTAACCAATACCTATGAGACTAGTTTTCAGAGCTCCGACTTTATTTCTTGACTCTCAAAACAAGTAGTCAATATCAGTCTCTGTTTTAATGGTAATACTCAGATATACATCCATAAACTTTGGTTCCTCTGCTTTCTGTGCAAGGATGAATGACCTTTATGTAGGAACTCAAAAAGCAGTTCAAAGAGGAATTCCTTCGAAGAGGGATTCCTTCAAACTAATGCAGACATCTTTCATTCTTTGGCCCAAGGAGAAGTAACATAAACAGCTGCTTCCAAAGTATTGCTGAGGAGGAGGGGTGAAAGAAATGGGAAAGAGGGAGACTGACATGCTATGCTCTTGCTTCATGTGGAGCCATGTGGTCCCTGTTACACAAGACCAAGACGTGCACCTTGGACATAATCCATGTATGAATCAGGATGTTCCTCAGCTGCTGCTCCAGCACACAACATCATAAGAGCAGTTATACCATCTGAACACTGGGAAAGGGAACACCTAAAGAGATGCAAAACCAAACACAAATACTCTCTGAGATTCCAACTATTTTTAGTGGATTTCCTGCATTTGACATGATTTATGGAGTCACTAATCCTCAGTGTATTTTTTGTCTGTGTTTTTGTCCAGTCTCCCCTTGAGCCCATGTAAGGCTTTGCATCTATGTCATCCTTTGGGGAGACATTTCATAGGTCTGCTGACTGGTAGACACACAGGACAAGCCTTTGGAAGTTTCTGTTTGATTCTTCCTGGTATCTTCACAGCACAGCCTTGCAAGAGGTAGTACCTAGCTCAAAGCATCAATAATAAATTTCCAGCCGTGTGTGGTGGCCATATTCTTGTTTTAAAGACTAAAATGCTTCCAGCATCTCGTGTTCTTGTGGCTAAGAAAATGTATATTTGAGTTTGAGACATTGCTCTGTCCTGAGGCTACGGCAAGCTCAGGTTGATCAACCTCTGTGGTTTTATCTCAGCCTCCTGTCATACTGAGATCACTTTTGCAGCTGAATCTAAACCTCCTACCCCATTTGAATGGTATGTTTGCTTCTTGGGGCTTGGGCAGCCTCATCTACCCTTAGTGCCCAGAGCAAAAAGTCTAAAACTTGTCTGGGTAACCATGGCACTTGTAAATAAATAAAATGTATATCAATCATTTCTACCATACAGTACTCAATAAAACAAAACTGTCTGTATAAATGGGTAATTCCCTGTGATTGCTCTCCTGGGACCTTCTCTCCCTCACAACTGTCCTGGGAACACTGCCTACACAATCATAACACCAAGTTCTCAACCTGGTACCTCTTGCTGTCTTTATATCTTGTTGCCTTAGCTCCTTCTCTAGCCAAATACAAATAGTCCAACTTGCTTTGCTTTTTTCGTATTGTCCTTAAACTCTCTTTCCACCCTAACTGAACCCTTTAGATATCCTTCACTTTGTTTCTCTGCCAAAAAATATTTGATAAGTAAATGCTTTTCTCATTTCTTAAATTTACCAAATAATATCCCTAAATATTAAATTGAGTTCTTGGAATAGTTTTACATTTAATTACTCTTGCTGTATCAGTCTCCTAGATGCTTCTCTTTTGACTCATCCCTTAATGAGTGTGAGACTCTGCAGTGTTTACCTGAGGAGCAGGTATCTCCTGCAGATCTGCCTGGTTTTATGTGAATTCTTTTATTTGCACGCCCTGCTGATGTACTGAAGAAGGTTTTGGAAGTACATTTCTCAGATAAACTTGGGGGTTATGCCCCTGGAATTCACCATGGCCCACATAATCTATCTGAGAAAAGGAAAATTTCAGGTGCTTGTGCAACTTTAACAGGATTTTTATGACTGGACCAAGATTATCTTTACAGCTGCATCTGCAGGAATTTATCAGTCTTCTTAGAGCCTTCCTCCCTATATACTCAGCTGCCTCCTGCAAAACCCCTTATCACTGAGGTGTACACTTCTTCAGCAGCAGGCTTATGAGTCTCTTCTTGAAAGCTATAGAGGATCTTCAGCTTACCAAAACAGTGAATATTGTCCAAACGCACAAAGCCATAGGAACAGAAGTGAAGGAAAAGGTATTTTTCATGTCTGGATTCCATCTGAATTACTATGTCTGGCTCTGGGGCCCCCAAGACAAGAAAGACATGGACCCATTGGAATCAGTCCAGAGGAGGTCACTGAGCTGATCACAGGACTGAAGCAGCCCTCCTGTGGAGACAGACTGAAAGTTGGGACAGAAAAGGCTCCTGGGAGACCTTATATCCCCTTCCAGTACCTAAAGGAGCTACAGGAGAGCTGGTGATGGACTTTTTTTCTAGGGTATGAAGTGATAGAACAGGGAAGAATGGCCTTGAGCTGAAAGACAGCAGGTTTAGATTAGCTATTAGGAAGAAGGTCTTTACTAGAAGGGTGGTGAGGCACTGGAACAAGTTGCACAGGGAGATTATGAACCTCCTACCCATGTAAGTGTTCAAGGTCAGGCTCGATGGGGCTCTGAGTAACCTGATCTAGGGGAAGGTGTCCCTACCCATGACAGGGACTAGATGATCTTTAAGGCCCCTTCCAGCCTAAATCATTCTGTGATTCTATGATTCTATATTAAAATGTTCTCTGTTTCTCTAAATACTCAACACACTTCGTGGTGGAATTCAATCTAACTTTATCTATGCATCTTTTACCAATTTTTTTTAGCCATTATGTGCCCTCCACACTAGTAGTTTAAATTCAACCAGTAAATATTCCCAGCCACTGAAATTTCAGCAGCTGCACCATTAATTCTCTGGTTTGATTTTTCAACAAGGTCAATCAACACATTCCAGAAGAATTTCTACTACAACTTGGGATTTAGCAAGAACTCTTCCAGAAGGTTCTGTAGGGTCAAGTAATTTAACAGTGTGGAGGAAGCCTGGCCTTGACTTTTGACTTGGAGGCCAGAGAGTGGCTCCTGTATTTAATTTGCTACTGTTACTGAAGATTAGGGAAAAACTGCTCCTGAAAGAATAAATTCCCTAACTTGCCAGCAGAAACAGTTCTTTGATAAGTACTTTAGAAAGTCTCTAGAGGAAGACACCCTATGCCTAACTGAAGTATTTGGGTTTAGATACCATCTTCGCTGATTGCTTTGAGACAGAAGTCTGCAAATAAGAGAGAACAGTAATGTCATAATACTTCTGCAAAGGTTTCCATCTGGAGAATCACAGTCATTAGTCCTATGAAAGAATTATACTCGTCAGGAAGAAGTAAAATGAAGCACAACAATCTGTAGTTCTCAGGAAGGGAACTGTTCCTGTCACAGGCACAATTCACTCCTGCATGCTATGACTCAGTCTCTCTTCTCCCACTCAGGCCCTATGTGATGAAATCAGGCAAATCAGGCTTAGGTTGCATAGAAAACAAGCTAATATTTCTTTTGGATGGTGACTCTTTCCTTAACTTCTACTTATCATGTAATGTGACAGGGCATGGATTAACAACTTGTTGAAGCCAATCATGCAGTCACAGAAAATAGAATTGAAACAGGATTTTGAGAGGTCATGTGGTACTTTGCATTGCCCAAAGGCCAAACTGGCTCTGCTAAGGACATTGTGGACAGCTGTTGGAAAAAACAGCTGTTTTAAAGACTTGTAATGATGGTAATTCCACACTCTCCTTAAGCAATGTGTTCCAGTCCTTCACTATCTGTACTGCTAGAATGATTTTACTAGTTTAACTTTAATCACCTTTGCAGCAATGTAAGCCTATTATTTTTTGTTCTATCCCCTTCTGGTGCAGAGAACAGATTCCTTTCTTCTCTTCAGAAGCCTGTATTAGGTTTGAATACAGTAACTATGTTTTCTTCTCTAACCCTTTTTTTTTTGTGTGTGTTATGCATGTCCAGTGCTGTCAGTTTTTCAGAAATGGTCATGTTTTCTAGCTTTTCTGCATGTGCAGTTCCTCATGGGACTACACGGACTTTTGGATGAGCTCCCTAAGCCAAGCAACTGTGTACTGCCAAGAACAAGGAAGAGGACATGACCACATAATTGGGGAAAAGGTAGAAAATAGCAGTAAAGCCTTTCAGAAAAGCATAGACTAAAATTTACTTACATAGCCTTGAGACCTAAATAAGAAAATCCAGTGACAGCAGCAGCAGCAGCAGCAGCAGGAAAAGTTGCTTTGAAAAACAAAGAAAAAAGAATTGAGCTTTTGCATACTTCCTTCTACATGAAAATGTATTAATTTTTGTGAATAGGTAGATATGTCTTCTTTCAGTTGAAAACTTACTGGATTTGCCAGCTATCTTTTCACTTTACTGTCCAGTCACAGTGTTACTTCAAACACTGATAGAAACGGAGTAATCTAGGTAATCCCCACAATCCTGAAGACCTCAGGCTAGATATTCCTTCAGCTTAGCTCCATCTGAACTGGATACATTTTAGGATGTCTGCTTAAAGCCTTGATTAAAATTCCTTGTCTTTTTGGTTTGTGTATCAGATTTTATCAAGATTTTGTGAGGGACAGAGAAAACAGAGAATCTGGGAGAGAAAATTCTTCATAAAATTCTATGCTACTTGGACGTGGAATTTTTTGGGGTGTCTCTGTGTTATGAAATATTGGAGTGTTATTTCCTCTATATCTGTTATGGGCCCACACAATGTAGTGATTCTGAGATTTTCCATTTTGGCAATTGGTATGTAAAACATCTTGGACCCAGAATCTTTGTAATTGTATTAGTGATGTGGACAAGACCAGGGCAGCAGCCCAAGAACTGTTATCTGTATGGTAAAATTGTTAACCTATTCCCTGGTGCCCTTTTGGCTCATGTCAAATTGCACTATCTGTCTGGGAACTAGCACATGCCAAAGGGCCATTCCCGAGGGGAGGTTTGGATGCAGCCACCCTATTCTGTAATGTAAAGGAGTTAATTAGTGTGATTGTGGCCAGGCCATGTCAATTGGCTTCCAGGCCAACAAATATGCCTAGATATTGCTTTTCTTGTTACCCTCTGTTTAGATAGCCTTGGTGTAACAAGGTAACTTTAGGTAACTCCAAAGTAATGTTTTTCATACTTTTCATTATGTGCTATAATTTTTGGAATTCCTAAAAATCTTCCTATAGGTTAAGCCTTAGAACTGTGAAGTTTAAACGTAAGTATTTCTGCTAAGTAATTTTTTGACATTAAATAAAATCAGGACCTTTATCCAATTATGACTTCCATAGTTTTCATTGGAAATTCCCTGTTGACACAGATTATGAAAACTTAACTTTCTAATAAAATCAAATTTTAATTTTGGTTGCAATGCAAACCCCCATCAAGTATATAAACTAAGACTTGAGGTGAATCTCGGGGATCTTGGGCTTTGTTCTCTTCAGGTGTTTAACATCTTCCTTTTTATGCTACCACAATTTCTGGTAAATACAGGTAGAATGAAAGAGTTAACTAAAGAAGAAATTTCTGTAACAACAATTTGTTTATATCATTTTCAGTCCTGGCCCCCAAATACAAACCAGTATTAACAGTTTATAATTACAGTGTTAACATTTTCTTTTTCTAAAGTAAGCTAAACATTTAGGAAAGCTGTATTGCAACACATCTTTGTTGACTTTAATGCACCAGAGAATTTTGTCAAGTTACAATGCATATAGTTTCTAAATTTTCCTGGTTTTGCAAGTAAAGCATTTATGTGAATTTTCACTGATTCTCTCTCACTTATCCTCTAGAAAAACCCCATGTCTGGGAGGTTTTTTTGTAATTTCTTTTTCTGTTTTGTTATTAAAAGTTGCATAAACAAAGGATATACTCTGATTACTGCAACATTCACAAAATGAGAAGCCATTGGATATACCAGGATTTAATATTTTAAAAGTCCACTCCAGACAGCCAGAGGTAGTTAAAAAAAAAGTTTATTTTGCTTTCTATTTGAAAACATTTTCATCCATGGCAGTTAGCCTGATCCCTACTGGGAAAACAGAGACCTAATTTTGTCCTGCTTAATACAAACAGAATTCCCAGTGACTTCACTGGGAGTTTTGCCTGAACTAGGAGCACAGAAGGAAGCCTTATAAACTTTCAAGAATATCCCTCTGCTTTCCTGTGGCCAAATCTACTGTCTGTAGTTTACCAAGTACTTGTATTGTAGCTCTGTATCAAAGTGCTTTGCAAATTATCACAACCTTATGCAGTATGTTTGGACTTTTGATAGAGATCATGGTTTTGTTAGAAGAGGACATCATTAAAAATTTCACATGCCCTATTGTAGTTCCACGATCCTCTCTATAGAATTGACAGCTCTGAGCGTTGATTCTGCATCAATGAAAATAACATCTCCTTTCCCAAGATTAGCAGATTTAGTTAATCACAATAAATCAATATATTGGATTCACAGAATAGTAAATATAGCATAGAAAAACAAACCATTTCCAAGAATGTATTTTCTATATGGCTAGAATATATTATACTCTTCTACATTATTGAGGTAGTTACCGTTTGGATAGGGAGAAAAAAGAAGAGAAGTCTGAATGGGAAAGCCAACTTTGGCAGGAGCACTACTGCTGGTTTAAGAAATGAAAAACAGAAGTTAAAAAAAGAGAGAGAAGAAAGAGATCAGAAAACTTTTTTTTTCAAATATGTACCAGACAAAGGGTAGATCATGGTAAAGAAGTTTAAAAACAGAAGTTAAAAAAGAAAGGGTAAAAAAATGGTTGCTGTCTTTTTTTTAAAGATGGAGTGCAACTGGAAACAGCATGCAGCCAAAGGTCAGGGTCAAGAGTAATAGAATCCTGGCACTATGTGCTAGTTTATCTTCTACACGATGAACTCCTGCCAAACCATATACACAATGTCATACAGCAGGGAAAAGTGTCTGATGCATCTCCAGAGTATTTATGAGGGCTTCTGTTTTGAAGATAGTTTCTTAGGTAACAGAATAATAACATAATGGGACTATTTCTCATTTATCAGGGACTTTTCTTTTCTTTTTTTTCTTTTTGGCTTATTCTGCAAATTAAACCATGATAACTTGTTTCCCCCTTTCTGAATTCCCTCTCCCAGTGTTAAAAGGACTGGGAGGGTTCTTTTATTTTTCAGATTTCTTTTAAGAGAAGGATATAGCTGGTACAAGAGCTGATTCAAATCAGACCAAGTCTTGCTCAGCACCTTGGGAAATAAATACTTCAGTTGGAATGATATGCATTTGCAAGATTTAAAGGAGGTGAAAGAAGGTCTTGACTAAGTTGTTGCTTCTTGGACTGCGTGCCTTCCTGTCTCTCATATAGTGCTGTGTGTTATGCTTTGTTTCTCTTAGGCCTGGTAGTATATTTATACTCAGCCTGAAAAGCCCTCTCCCTTCAGTCTACAGTCAGAGAATAATCAAGTAGTTTGTTTTTCCACAGCTATACTTATTTCACAATTGTATAACTATTCCAAAAATAGTTTTAGAAAACAGTTTATCTAAAGCATATCACATATTTTTAACCAAAAAACCTTGCAGGTGTAGAGCAAGGAATGAAAGAAAACAATATGTCAGATTCCGATCCAACACTAGGAGCAAAATATCTTCATTAATGGAACGTGGATTAAACTCACAGCAGCTGCTCTGTGAATATTTATATTCCAGCCTCTCATGAACTGTTATTAGGGGACAAGTGAGATCACATCAACTGTAGAAAAAAAAGATCTGCATATTCACTTACCTCAGAGTAGCTCTAATTTTCTGGCTCTCATCTGGCTTCTCTCCAAGTAAATTATTCATGTGGCTGTGAACAATGCTGAACAAGTAAGGTAGCAAATAAGATGTGTTGCTACCTATTTCAAAGCTTTGACTTCAACAGAAGCATCCACTGTGTTTAATTTTTTATAACCATTTGTAAGAAAAATATAGTTACAGGCCTGGTTCACTCTGGTAAATTAACTGTTCCAGTGAAATCAGTTGCCTCATACGGAGCAGAAACTTCCAAAGAAAACTTTAAGAATGCAAAAGGTGATCCTTCTGGTCCAGAAGTCCATCTGAAATCCCAGAAATGGATTTTAAGCTATTAAGAGATGAGAAAATAATTAAACTTCAAGGAGTCAGTATGGAACATGGGGTTCAGCATCATGCATTAAACAGTGCAGGAGCTTTTTTTAGTGTAGGAGTTTCATAGCACAAAGCAAAATGTTGAATCAAAGGACAGAAGAAACTGTGCTGTGATTTCAAAGAGTCCCTTGCTGTGAACAAGTTTGTCTTCTCTCCCTTCCTAAGTCAGACTCCAGAATTGTGATGTGGTTACTAAAAGGGGCATCGAAGCTGAGAAGGGACTGTAAAGCACTGCAGTGTGACACTGCTCTAAGAATACAGCTTAAGGCCCTAGGAGTTTGCCTTGAGTGTTTTTCCTGGAGATACTGGCTGTTGGCACTAAGAGTGCCTGAGAGCCCTGCAGGACTGCAACTCCCAGTGCTGCTCAAGGCTTTATCAAACTCTGTCCAGCATTGAACGAGTTCTTAATTCCAGAGAACCACTCAAAAGTTATAATTTACATGGTGAGTCAAATCCTGGAAAACCACCTGCAGCTGCATTAGTCCCAGGACTAATTTTTCTAGACCTGTGGGCTGCTTGGAATTCAGATTGTTAGAAGGCAGCATTGATTCTGAGGGGTGTTACTGGTACCTGGGCACACAGCATGGAAAATGGTAAGCAAATGGTGTTGCACAAATCCAATATGAGGCAATAGTGTTGCCTGCATCAACAAAAATAACAAGTTTATCCCTGTTTATGCCCCTTCAGATTAAACACAGGTATAGCAGAGTGTTTAGCAGCACTGACTGATAGGCTGCAAATGACAGTCTTTTCAGTGACATTCATCTCCTTGCATTTAGACTTCATTTGAAAGGGGATATTTTCTGATGGATATTCTTCTTGCTGTTATACTTTTTCCCAGTTTCAAGATTTTCTGACCTTCTTAAGTGTTCTGCTAAGTATTCTCACTCTTAAATGTTAAACAACTTTCAGAAGAAAGGTAATCAACTCATTCCTTCCACCACATGATTTTCTAAGTGAAAGGATATGCTGGAAAAGCAATTATTCTTGCTTTAAAATATTCCTGACAAGTTCTAGCCTTGTAAACAGAAACAATGAACTCCTATATCTTCTTGCATGTCCAAACCCATCACTTCAGAGTCTCAGACCGAACTTGGGTCTCACACTGAGTTCTGCTAAGAATCTCAAACCCATCATTTTTGAGATGACTTTAAAATGTACGAAATTCAACTTTCTTTGCTTGAAAGTGAAGTTGAATTGCATTACTAATGAATATGAAGCATGATTAAATTGAAATGTTAGTGGCTTTGTATACAAACCGAAAAATGGTTGGCTATGGAAAGCTACTGCTGAGTAGCAGTGAGGGTTAATCTTGCTAGCTGTTGCAAAAGTCTGTATCCAAAATGTGCACAGAGTCACAGAGTAATGCTGGCTCTAATTATTACACTGTATGGAGAGATCAGTCAACTTTATTCCTAGCAATTCACTAACTTTTCTTTTGTGTAAACTTGGCACAGAAAGGCTTTTGCTATTGAACTAAATAAAACCCTCAGCACATGGCCATGGCCCAAGGGGACACTTTATCATTTGTATATAGAAAGACATTTGATTATGGCTTAATTATACAATATGCTGCTATTTATTTTCAATCAGTCTGCAAACTCCATAATTGTGGATTATTTACTGATGAACTACTTACAATCCATTATTCTATTATGTTAATGTATTCAAATCCAAAAACATACAAATGTTTAATAACCCAGTTTAAATCAGTTGGGCTTTTATTGGTCTTCAGGAAGAAAGATATGTGGAAACTGACAATTTGGTAAATCAGAGTTATACAACATGGAAAACAAGATTTGTTTTGTTTCATTTTTTTCAGTTTCTAAAAAATGTATAATTTATCATATCAGTATTATTTGCTACTGTACTTATGGTTGTCATCTTCTCTGGATGATATTTAATCACTTGCAGAAATCAAATAACATAGTGGACGACATTTTCCAAAGTTCCAAACAGGATTTTCCAATCATAAAATTTCTTCTCAACTACCCCTTTGGACTCCTAATTTCAAAATTATAAATACAGCTTTCCTTTTCTTTCATTTCTCTAGCCAGCTTCTCCCTAGCCATAGGGGGAATTACTGAGAATATTTGGATTTGAGCCAAAATCAGAGGTTTTCCTGAGTTCTAGCAGGACTCAAGCTGCATTTTTCTTCATCTCCTGCAGAGGTACCTCAGCCAAGGGGCTACAGACTCTTCTGAAGTGACATTTTACTGCTATGCAAAGATTTTAATCCGTCTCTAGGTCACAGAGAAAGGACTACAACAACTCAAAACTCTGAGGTTACAGGGATGCATGAACATCCCTGTAGTTGCAGCCCCTGCTTCTGTTAATGAAAAAAGTTATGGATTTGCTGAATAAGATCTCAGAGGAAAGCTGAATAAGAGTATTTTGTATCTCAGATAACTTTGTAACCTGCATTTGTGCTACAGAAAAGAGGGAGAAGGAAGCAGGAAATAGGTGATCCAATTTTGAATTATAGTGTCAGCATGTAGTAATTTGTTACACCAAGAAACCTCAGCAGAGGCACCAAAGGAAGAGCCAAAGATGTGAAGCAAGATGAGTGCTGAAAATGTGTCTAGAAGCCTATTTTGATTTCAGTGTCACAAACAAAATTTCTGACTTACGCAGCCCCTTTGCCGAGCCCCAGATGAGATCTTTGGCAAATGCATTAAGGATATGCCAATGCATTTGAACTTGTCAAACTGTTTTCCTTACTTTTTTAAAATCAGCTTCATTTGATCTGGAACTTTGTTTGCAGACTTCCAAGCCTCCTCAAATCTGAAAAGGTAATTTTATTCTCAGAAATACCCACCAGCCAGGTGCTTATTACTGACTTGATGGCAGTTGGCACTGGCAGTGACACAGAACCAGGACTCCAGCTTCTCCAGCGTGCAGGGACCATGAAGAGCCAGCACTGCTTTCATTCTCTGTGTCTGAAGGGCAATTCGTAACTTTCAGGAGAGTTTCCTACAAGACCTCTTTAAAATTAAGATAGAAATTACACATTAAACATTTCAGGTAAGAAAATAGGAGACCCAATCCAACAATTGCCTCTCTTTCTAACTTCTCTTTTATGACTTCTCAGAGGATTCCTCTAAAATGTAGGCAGTAGGATCAGATGTAAGATTTATGTAGTAAATTAATCACATAAGCATGACAAAGTAAATCACTAATAGAGTAATAAAACTTTATATTAAGGCTTCAAATAAATGGTTTGTACAAAGGTTGGTAATTGAATACTAGATATTAGAAATGTATTATATACTTTAGTAGTATTTGTTATGGATGGTTACAGGCACATTAGTAGGTGCTATTGATCTAACCAGTATATAATAACTTCTAATAAATGATTTAGCCTTTACTAAAAGGTTATTATTTAGGTATCAACTCTTCAGACATTATTTATAGATATTCCGTAATGCTAAGCCTGATGACTGTATCAGGTTTAATAAAATATTACTGTAGTTTTTCTGCCATTAGGTTCACTGAAATCATTTCATCAACATCTGTACAAACTTTTAAGACCTTTTTAGTCATGGATGAAGTTATACTGTGCATATGAAAATAAAAATAGTTACAATAATGATACTGATATTCAAAGACATTGAAATCAAGGAGAGCAGAATTTCAGTGTTTGTTGTTGTTTAAACTTCAACTTTATTTCTCTTCAGCTATAAATCTGAGTCAAACAGGGTCTCACATTGCCTGTTTGGTTTGCAAAGGGAAAAAAAAAGCAGCTCATTTTGCATTTTCTACACCAAGTTTATTCCCACCAGGAAGTGCAAAGTAGATCTAAGTGGTCATAGTGAGCGTGAGCATCAGGCATTCAGCCCATAAACGTCCCTTCAAGGGAACAGGGGCACATCTCTTCAGCTGTGCTTGCAGTAATTTCATAATGAACAGAACTTCTGAAAGCAAAAGTGAATGATGTTCTGGAGACCAGAAAGCAGGAGAAAATATAATATAATTTCTGCCTGAACTGGTGTGTAACTTTCAGTATCAGGTTGCTCTCTACTTCTACAGATTATATATGTGCATACATATGCACACACATAATTTTTCATTCAGGTAATTTAAAATATTTTCTGATAGTTTCTAATACATCTCATATCACAAATGAAAAAACAGAATATTTTTACCTTTTAAAATTAGTATTTTTATTAAAGAAAACCAAAGCTCTCAACAGTCTTAAACAAGGATTTGTTTCGTTACTGAAATATGATTAGGACCCTTATTTGCACTTTAATACTTTCAGGACCTTAACATGAACACAAACAGTGTTTGCCTTCTATTTCTTGAAGTTACAGTTCTTCAAACATTCTTATTTTGTGGAATTCATGATGGAAATATGTTTCACACCTCAGAAATGAAAAATACATTTCAAAAACATATCCTGAAATGCCTACTGAGATTTTGGTGGGTGTTTTGGTTTTGGGGTGTTGGTGGGTTTTTTGGTGGTTTTGGGGTTTTTGGGGGGGTTTTTTTGTTGGTTTTTTGTTGTTTTGGTTTTTTTTTGGTTTTTTTTTTTAGAAATCCATATCATTCCTCAGGAAAGAATTTCAGAAATCTTAACATAGGGAATGAAATTTTAGACGGTAGCAACATCTCTAAAGTATTTCATTTTATCAAGTGTTTTATTATTAATACTGTTTCATTCTCCTTAATAAAGTATTGTTTATGCTTTATCTTTCTAATTTCTTTTACTCTGTTTTCCCCAAACAATAAATTTCCATTCCAATCACATATTTTCAGCTTTTTGAATGTTTGAGGCTGAATTTTCTATTTAAATACCCCGTTTATGCCTCACCACTGATGTCCTGCATGTAACAGATCTCAATATGGCCCTTTGCATATTTGGGTTATATCTTGGCCATTAATCTTTCTTCATTGCAGTATGCTTAACAAAATGTTAAAAATAATGGTAGCTGGCAATGAAAAAGTGTGGTGCCCTTTAAGAGGCATTGTTTGAACTGATTTTTAAAGATTTCTAATTCTCTGGGGTCAGGAAAGTAATGTTTTCATGTTTTTACAAGTCATTTTAGAGCAAGTCTTATATTGTCCAGAAATGATGTTTAAAATTTCAATAGCTTCTGGTTCTCTGTGCCACATCACCTTGCAATTGCCCCCAAATTGTTTCTGAATCACGTTTCCTCTGGCAAGGAGTGGTAGCCCTCATTTTATATTACATTGTACAATGTACAGTGCTCTCACCCCACTCATAACCATGTTAATGTCAGAATGAAAAATGATAAAGCATAAATTAAATAGCAACCATATGTTTTCTGTAATATATCTTCTTTTGTTTTTTGACCCAGGTAAACAGTTTCCTTATATCTCTTATTCAGATCTGCATTTCCTTCCTCCCAGTTTGCCTCATGAACACAGGAGAGGCAGGCATCTTGCCTGTGCCCAGAGAGCTGAGCTTGAACTTCAGTTAATACAAAATGATAGTGCTCACTGCTGCTTAACAGCTTCTTATTTTAACCAGTGAGCTTGTTAAATAATGTATCTTCCATCAGACTAAGGTCACTTTAGAGCTTTACAAACAAATTTAAGCTTCCAGTCTATGTT
The DNA here is from genome assembly GCF_015832195.1 of Motacilla alba alba. Lineage (NCBI taxonomy): Eukaryota > Metazoa > Chordata > Aves > Passeriformes > Motacillidae > Motacilla > Motacilla alba. The sequence goes on from NC_052018.1 coordinate 11,185,314, forward strand.
ATAAGAAAGAACAGTGAATTTTACCATGGGATTATTCTAGTAATTCCTTAGTAAATTATCCGAACAAATAAATGTTACAAAATTCTACTGTTGGGCTCCCCAGGTTCCTTCTCCCAGCCTCTTCCAGCAAGCAGAAGGTGCTCTGAATATATCACATTTTCTAAAGAGAAGGCCATCCAAAAGCTACAGAAATCATTACAATAAAATACAAGCCACTAGTTTCCTCTGGTGCCAAGACTATAATGGGCCAAAGTCTTCTCCATGTGTGGATCTTTGGTGCATAAGAACTCAGCCCAGTTGATGGGTAAATTACTGAAAAATTTCCAGCATATATTTTAATTCCTTTCCCTTGAGAGATGGGTTCTGAACTGCAGACATTTTTTTTTTTTGGTGCCCAGGGGCTGTTCCAGTGGTGGGCAACTGGCAGCAGAGGCAGCCAGGAGAGGCAGCATGTGCCTGAAGCCTGAAGGTGACGTTCTCCAGGCAGCTTGAACAGCAATAGTGAGAACTGTGCAGGGCTCCGAGCACTGCCAAGCTGCTCTGCGCATTTTGTGCAGTGAGTATTCTCACCTCCATGCTCATGGATCATCCCTGGCAGATTCTCTGTTCTGGTCTCACTTGGCTTCCAAAACCTGCCTTCCCAGCCCTCTCTGGGTGATCCTTCCTGCCTATTTCACATTGACATTTGACCAATTCCTAGGAAAAAATAGAACATCTACAAAATCTTGTGTCTAGTTTCTCATATTTTTTTTTGGCTTCCTCTGTTCTGTGTATCACTTTCAGTACCCTTTTCTATTTTCTATTTCTCTTGCTTGCTGGTGAGGGCAGCTTCTCCTGCCATCTCCTCTATGTGACAAGGGATTTTTGCTAGTGTGGTGATGGATAGGAAAACACAGCCAGACTTATTGTCACCAGTGCTGTCACTGCGCCACTGAAATGCATGCAGTAGCAGTTTAGTAAGAGGCAGGACATACGTCCTGGTGGCAAACTCTGTTAGATCACTTGTATCATCTCTGGTGAGCTGCACTAGCCCTGCTTCATTGGCTCTGGTGCACAGGCTTGTCCAGTTAGAAGAAAAATGAGGGTAAAATTCATAGAAGGCAAATGAAGTTAAGCATTTTGTCCCTCTGTCCTAATGAAAAGAGAGACAGCCTAGGAGAACATTTTGAGTAAAATGTCTTCTAGATGTGTATAATTTTCCCCTTTGACTACAAATAGAGTTTAAAGAAACAGCCTGGTCTTTATGTTTGGCTTTCAGAGAGCTAAAGGAATCCATCCTGTGTGCTTAGTGCCAACCTGTGAGATGTAGCAGATTGCTCTTTCGTTTTCCATATAATTTCCCAATAATTACAGCTAAATAGCACTGAAGTGATGCTAAACTTTCAGCTTCAGCATTTTACTGGTAATGTAGATTTTTCAGCACTATAAGGTTTTTACACTATCAGGCATTTTTTTAAACTGAATTCAGGTTTCTGTATATACTGAACAATAATCTGCTTGGCTTTCCTGGTAATTATATGTCAGGGGTTAAGACTGCAAGGAAAACTGAAAAACCTGACTGAATAATGACTTAAGTCAACATTCTTTGTTTTTGGCTGTGGATGCCAGGTAAGAGGTCTTAATTCTTTAACAGTTATATGAGAAATAATAGGCTAGATAGTGCAAGAATAATGAAGAGAAAGAGTTGTAAAACAATCCTATATTAAATGTCATGTACTCAGCATGTTAGGCTGATTAGATCTAGTGACAATATTTGTAAGACTTGACTAGAAAAGCACAACCTTTCATACATTCTTCTCATTATTTTTTTCTTTTTCCCCTAGAAGAAAAGGCTTT